>NC_068442.1:25070694-25382875 GCF_023373465.1 Oncorhynchus keta
TTACTTAGGAGTCAATGGGACAAATAAATAAATAAACACAGCCCATTCCGTTGATTACACCATCGGAAGGAGGCTCACTTCCCTTCTACTTCTCCTCACAGTAAGGAGGCAGGCACCATGTCTCAGCATGTTAGATTTACATGGAGAAGAGGCAGCACACTAAAGCAACACTCCACCTCTACTGTAGCAGTGTTAAAATATGTATTCAGTCTTCCATCCAGCTCTTTATCTCCTGTGGATGGTTTATACAGTACTCATGTGTAAAGTCCTCTGTTGTGTTAGCTTTGAAAAACAGAGGGGGAACTGTGATCTGTGTTCTATTAATCATAGTCCATCTCCCAAGCTGTCCCCTTATCACATATGTGTGTAATTACAGGATATGTGTGCTTTAAGCACAGCTCTGTTGCCTGGAAATGGAAGAGTGGCTCCTGTGATGAACTCCCTGCTAATATTACTACCTTTGATCTGGGTGGCGCATGGAGGGCTTGCAGAGCGCACAGGTTTTAATGACGAAATACTTTACATGAAAAATAGATGGCGCACTAAGTGCCAGCCATGACGGTAGTGATTTGCTGTAGCAGCCAGTGCAGTCAGCTTCCTTCTGCTGTATTTCTCTCTCTCTCTGTCTCTCTCTCTTTTTCTCTTTCCCTCAAATGCTACTCACAAACCTTCTGACATCCCTCACGCTGCAGCCTCTCCCTGTTTTAAGCAACAGAGAGTACAGTAAGAAAGAGCATGATCTTAATTAGAGGATTGACAGACATGTAATTCATCTCCCAGGATGTGTTATTACATGGGAGGATTCAGAGGGCTAGTTTGCATTATTGGCCAGCACTATGACCAGTCCTAACGGGGCTGCAGCTCTCTCCCTTCTGAACAATTACAGCCAAGTCCTTATCAGCACACCCTTCAGTCCACTCATCTAAGACCTGGGAGGACACAAGAAGATTAACAAGTAACAAGAAGATTTGCAATGGACTCAACAGTGCCTACAGATATTTGATCAGAGTACTCCACATGATCTACCCTAGATGAGAGTGATAGTATGAAATGTATGTCGATTTAAAAATTCTTCAGTGGTTTTCTTTGCCTCCTTAATGTACCATTTTGACATAGGTACCCACTGGACCAGTCTTTTAACTGCTTGTTAATCAGTGGTAGGCCACACAAGCTCACAGAACCAGACCGTCGAGTGCTGAAGCGCGTAGCTCGTGACAATCATCTGTCCTCGGTTGCAACACTCACTACCGGGTTCTAAACTGTCTCTGGAAGCAGTGTCAGGACAATAAATGTTCGTTGGGAGCTTCATGAAATGGGTTTCCATAGACGAGCAGCTGCACACAAGCCTAAGATCACCAAGCACAATGACAGCTTCGGCTGGACTGGTGTAAAGTGCCCTGCCATTGGACTCTGGAGCAGTGGAAACGCGTTCTCTGGAGTGATGAATAACGCTACAGCCTGTGACAATCTGACCGACGAATCTGGGTTTGGCAGATGCCAGGAGAATTCTACCTGCCCCAATGCATAATGCCGACTCTAAAGTTTGGTGGAGGAGGAATAATAGTCTAGGGCTGTTTGTGTGGGCTAGGCCCCTTAGTTCCAGTGAAGGGAAATCTTAACGCTACAGCATACAATTACATTCTAGACGATTCTGTGCTTCCAACTTTGTGGCAACAGTTTGGGGAAGGCCCTTTCCTGTTTCAGCATGACAATGCCCCCGTGCACAAAGTGAGGTCCATACAGAAATGATTTTCTGAGATCGGTGGTGAAGAACTTGACTGGCCTGCACAGAGCCCTGACCTCAACCCCAAATCCCCACCTTTGGGAGGATTTGGAACGCCGTGCCAGGCCTAATCACCCAACATCAGTGTGTGACCTCTCTAATGCTCTTGTGGCTGAATGGGAAAAGTCCTCGCAGTAATGTTCCAACATCTAGTGGAAAGCCTTCCCGGAAGAGTGGAGGCTGCTATTGCAGCAAAGGGGGGACCAACTCCATAATAATACTCATGATTTTGGAATGAGATGTTTGACGAGCAGGTGTCCACATAATTTTGGTCATGAGGTGTATGAAGATGAAACATGGTACTGAAGCCCTTTCCTGCAGTCAAATGACCAAATCCCCCTCTTGCGGCTTCATCGGTGGAATGCTATTAATATTTGTCAACATTTCATAGTGAATCAATGTTTTTTTTTTTTTTAAACTGACAAATCCAGTGATTCTATGTAAAAACCATTTTGTCATATTTCAGTCTTCTGTGAGGTATATAAAGTGTAATATAGAGATTCAAACTCAAAATTGAAAGTCTTCTTTTTTTAAGCCCATAACCATGTGTGTGAGGTGTATACTTTTGTTTGGAAGTAGATTTGTTTAAGACTACCAAGACCCTGATTTAGCCCACTGCAGTAAAAGGTTAAATGTGATAGCTGAGAAGTCCAAAGACTAGATTCCTATCAGGATTGGGACAGGTCAGTCTGATGAGCACCACACTACCAGCATGTTATTTACAATAGTGTTACAGATGTAGGATCTTAATTTGATCACCCGGCTGTAGGATAACTTTCCTGCAATGCAGGACATTTAAAATGGTAGTGTATTTGAAATTCAAAAAGGGTTCAATTACAAAAAAGTTTGTAATTTCCAATTTGACATTTCAGACTTGATTTTCCCTTACGAAAGATTTATCAGCCCTACAAAAATGAATATTAATTATAATCCACATCTCCTGTTGCTGAAGGATTTTTATCCTGCTATACAGTATATTATTTTTAAAGTAGCAAACTGGCAGGGGTTGCCCAGCATCAGCCCCAAAACATCACTGCTCTAGAGGAGATCTGCATGGAGGAATGGGCCAAAATACCAGCAACAGTGTGTGAAAAACTTGTGAAGACTTACAGAAAACGTTTGACCTTTGTCATTGCCAACAAAGGGTACATAACAAAGTATTGAGATACACTTTTGTTATTGACCAAATACTTATTTTCCCCATCACACCTCCTCCATGCTTCACGGTGGGAACCACACGTGCGGAGATCATCCGTACACCTACTTGGCTTCTCACTCAGACCAAAGGACAGATTTCCATCCGTCTAATGTTCATTGCTCGTGTTTCTTGCACCAAGACTCCTATTCTTGTTGCTGTCCTTTAGTAGTGGCTTCTTTGCAGCAAATCGACCATGAAGATCTGATTCATGCAGTCTCCTCTGAACAGTTGATGTTGAGATGTGTCTGTTACTTGAACTCTCAATTTCTGAGGCAGGTAACGCTAATGAACGTATCCTCTGCAGCAGAGGTAACTCTGGGTGTTCCTTTCCTGTGGTGGTCCTCATGAGAGCCAGTTTCATCATAGTGCTTGATGTTTTTTGCGACTGCACTTGAAGAAAATTCAGTCAATCTGGAAAATTTTAAGAACTTTGAAAGTTTCTTCAAGTGCAGTCGCAAAAACCATCAAGCACTATGATGAAACTGGCTCTCATGAGGACCGCCACAGGAAAGGAAGACCCAGAGTTACCTCTGCTACAGAGCATAAATTCATTAGAGTTATTAGAGTTGGACCGCAGAGTGAAGTAAAACCAGCCAAAAGTGCTCAGCATATGTGGGAACTCCTTCAAGACTGTTGGAAAAGCATTCCAGGTGAAGCTGGTTGAGAGAAGGCCAAGAGTGTGCAAAGCTTCTACGTCTACTTTGAAGACTCTAAAATATATTTTGTTTTGTTTAACACTTTTTTGGTTACTATCCATATGTGTTACTTCATAGTTTTGATGTCTTCACTATTATTATACAATGTAGAAAATAGTGAAAATTAAGAAAAACTTCCAACTTTTGACTGGTACTGAATATATTTAAATATATTAATGTTATATATATATATATATATATGTATATTATTATTTTATTATTATTTTATGGATTCTGGAGTACGTACATAGTTCATCAATGTTCTTCCTCGCAATGTTTCTAATAATTTCCATGTCAAACAGACATTACAGTAATACATGTATGTTTTTATCTATCTAATGATATGGCTTATCTCAAATGTTTACCAACAGTCAGTTAGAACAGCCAGAGCAGAACTGGACATTACAGTGGAAGCTGAATTTCATTACTCAGTCTGAGGGTTGGAGGCGATGACCTCTGACCTGGGTTCAGAAAATGAATTCCTGCTTGAATGTACTTCCTTTCTGAGAAACACGCACAGTACAGTCATTTCTTCAGCCTTTTCACGTGAATACCTAGCATAGGAAGACCTTGAGATTGTCGGGAGGATGGAAGTGAATGGTGGCCAGAAAAGTGAAGAGAGCAAAGGGCAAACACTACTTGCTACAGCCAATCTCCTCCTGCTCTCACCTCAAAGAAGTCAACATTCTAAAAAATTCATGCCTGCATCACCTCAGGAATGTTAGAGAAGGAAGAATTCCCAGGTTCAAGCTGAGAGCCAGACAACCCAACTATTCCCTGAGGATAAGACCTTATGAATTCTAATTCAGAATTAACTGAGACCTACACAGGTAGCAATGTAAAGCTGAATGCAATTATACACATATATATTCATAATACTAGAGTTAATTATATCTCTCAATTATGTAACACTGGTAATATTAGATCATTTTTTGCAATGTGCTCTCTTGGGCTAACCAATTCAGTACGCCTAGAAAAATAACTAACTAAAGGTGATGAAGCTTTCAGATCAACCCTTTCAAAGCTCTGCTATGTTCTTCTCTGTGTGCTCTGCTGTTGTTGTGCATGTGCAGCACTAAGGATGTCTCACCACATAGACATCTCTACAGGAAACCACAACAGCATTGTCCATGCTACTAGGGTCCCGTGTGGCTCAGTTGGTAGAACATAGCACTTGCAAAGCAAGGGTTGCGGGTTTGATTCCCGTGGGTGAACAGTACAAATGAAAATGTATACACTCACTACAATATAGTAGCGCTTGCCTAGTTCAATAAAGTCACTCTGGAGAGCATCTGCTAAATTACAAAAATGTAGACTGCATATATATATACTGTATATATACAGTGGGGCAAAAAAGTATTTAGTCAGCCAACTTTACCAATTGTGCAAGTTCTCCCACTTAAAAAGATGAGAGAGGCCTGTAATTTTCATCATAGGTACACTTCAATTATTACAGACAAAATGAGAAAAAGAAATCCAGAAAATCACATTGTCGAATTTTTAATTAATTTATTTGCAAATAATGGTGGAAATTAAGTATTTGGTCAATAAACTTTTGTTATCTCAATACTTTGTTTTATACCCTTTGTTGGCAATGACAGAGGTCAAACGTTTTCTGCAAGTCTCCACAAGGTTTTCACACACTGTTTCTGGTATTTTGGCCCATTCCTCCATGCATATCTCCTCTAGAGCAGTGATGTTTTGGGGCTGTTTCTGGGCAACACGGACTTTCAACTCCCTCCAAAGACTTTCTATGGGGTTGAGATCTGGAGACTGGCTAGGCCACTCCAGGACCTTGAAATGCTTCTTATGAAGCCAATCCTTCGTTGCCCGGGCGGTGTGTTTGGGAACATTGTCATGCTGAAAGCCCCAGCCATGTTTCAACTTCAATGCCCTTGCTGATGGAAGGAGGTTTTCACTCAAAATCTCACGATACATGGCCCCATTCATTCTTTCCTTGATCAGTAGCCCAGGTCCCTTTGCAGGAAAACAGCCCCCAAGCATGAAGTTTCCACCCCCATGCTTCACAGTAGGTATCGTGTTCTTTGGATGCAACTCAGCATTCTTTGTCCTCCAAACACGACAAGTTGAGTTTTTACCAAAATGTTATATTTTGGTTTCATCTGACCATATGACATTCTCCCAATCTTCTTCTGGATCATCCAAATGCTCTCTAGCAAACTTCAGACGGGCCTGGACATGTACTGGCTTAAGCAGGGGGACATGTCTGGCACTGCGGGATTTGTGTCCCTGGCGGCGTAGTGTGTTACTGATGGTAGGCTTTGTTACTTTGGTCCCAGCTCTCTGCAGGTCATTCACTAGGTTCCCCCGTGTGGTTCTTGGATTTTTGCTCACCGTTCTTGTGATCATTTTGCCCCCACGGGGTGAGATCTTGCGTGGAGCCCCAGATCGAGGGAGATTATCAGTGGTCTTGTATGTCTTCCATTTCCTAATAATTGCTCCCACAGTTGATTTCTTCAAACCAAGCTGCTTACCTATTGCAGATTCAGTCTTCCCAGCCTGGTGAAGGTCTACAATTTTGTTTCTGGTGTCCTTCGACAGCTCTTTGGTCTTGGCCATAGTGGAGTTTGGAGTGTGACTGTTTGAGGTTGTGGAGAGGTGTGTTTTATACTGATAACAAGTTCAAACAAGTGCCATTCATACAGGTAACGAGTGGAGGACAGAGGAGCCTCTTAAAGAAGAAGTTACAGGTCTGTGAGAGCCAGAAATCTTGCTTGTTTGTAGGTGACCAAATACTTATTTTCCAACATAATTTGCAAATGAATTCATGAAAAATCCTACAATGTGATTTTCTGGATTGTTTTCTCTCATTTTGTCTGTCATAGTTGAAGTGTACCTTTGATGAAAATTAGAAAAAAATTCAAATTAATTACTTAAAAATAATACAATGTGATTTTCTGGATTTTGTTTTAGATTCATTCCCTCACAGTTGAAGTGTACCTATGATAAAAATTACAGACCTCTACATGCTTTGTAAGTAGGAAAACCTGCAAAATCGGCAGTGTATCAAATACTTTTTCTCCCCACTGTATATATATATATATATATTATATATATAACTGTGTGTTGTTTGTGTGAGCCTTTGAGCACACCCAGTAGTGGTCAGTGCATGCTGTGTTGTACAGTATAGTACAGGTCACTACAGTACAGAGAATCAGGTTGGTCTGGATGGGCTGTATTTATGGTTCAGGCTGAGAGGGTATTGGGTTTCATGTGTGGTTCAGGCTGGATCACAGGGAGATTACTGAGAGCTAGGAATCGCCCGCTCAGAGTCCACACACACACAGAGGCCTGTACTGTGCCCCTGGCCTCATTTTGACCAGCACAGAGGGGATTCCTGTGTCTACCGGCCCCCAGGGACCAGCTCTCAAAGGGTTGCAGAGGAGTAGACTGCCATGGAGGATCAGGAGCAGCAGAAACACTGTCGTTTGGCTTTTTACCGAATTACAGACTTTTTTTTTTCTGAATGAAAAGGAAGTTGTTAATTATTTATAATTTTTCAGACCACACTTTTTCTGAAATCGGCTCACCTTCATTGGTCTTCTGAGAGTGTTAGGAAACAACACTTGGCAGTAAGCTATGGTGTTAAAGATTGACAGATTATTTAGTATCATTGTAAATATGAATATTACGTTGTTGTTATGAACCTTCCTCCTCACGATGGCCTCTTACAAAAGGCAATGCGATCCCTCGTTAAGGCCGGGAGCATTGCAGCACCGTTACGTGAATGTTTGTGGCTCTCACCATTTGTTCAAGCACTCAGCTGAGTGAACCTGGGCTGCGGCATCTCACCAATAACAATAGCGCTTATCGCTCAGCTCCCTGCGGTACAATTAAAATTCCGTCAGAGTATTCAATCTGCCTCCTAGCCATGCCTGCTGTTCCCGCAGCCCTCCTGGGCCACGTCTATTCCTCTGCCACCATGTATAATTCACGAGCCACCACACAGCTCCGCACACACCGCATTGAGGGCTCACCTGGAGACTCACAGGCCCAATAAAGCAGAACTGCACAGGGGGAGAAGCGTGCAGGAGTTTGGAAAATATACTGTAGGGAGGGAAGAGTCTGCAAGATAGCCCTTGTGGTCAACAAGGGCTCTATCTGGTAATCATTGAGCCATTCTGATCATTTTAGATATCCAGGCTTATATAAAAATATATAGAGAGATAAATTGATTAATATGATTGTTTTTTTTCTCCATCTTTCTCCTCTCTTCTCTTGAAAGACAATTGTGGTGTCCTCTAAAACTAATTTGGATGTAAATCTTCTATTTGTAGATAATTCCATAGTGATGCATAGGAGTAACCTGTGGAGCCCTCTGAGTGGTTGCTTTTAGTTAAAACCAATTAGAAATGACCAGAAATAACAGTGCCTGGAGACAGAGAAGTAATTTTTCTCCTACGCCTCCCCAGAGAGTTGGCCTCTCCATGGATTAAGTGTTTTAGTATATTAGGGGGCAGCTGATTAGAACCATTATGCTTTTTTAATCATTACATTTTTGCATTTATAGTTTTTACTAGTATAATAAGGCTAAGTGTGTCACTACAGAAGGGACACTTATTGGAGTGACTGTGTATGAAGCTGAGTTAGCTCCTCAATTCATCTTACCGTATATTGTGTATGTGAGTACTTATTGTATTGGGAACCTTTCTTGTAACATTTACTTCTCTCCTCACTCTTAGTACAGCCAGCTAAAGTGCACTATATAATTTATTTCATATGGCACTCAATATAGTGTATTGTACTCTTTTCTTTGTGTCACATGAAGCTTTGGATGTAAATTACTCTGAAAGTGAATTGTATTTACAGTTCCAATGTCTATCAGAGAAAAGATGGCCCTAATAATGGACACTGATGGGCTCTGACTACTTGGGTTCAATAGCCCATGATTTCAGGAGAACCTCACTATTCGCTACCAGGCACAAGTGTGTGAGGCCTCCTGTAGCTGGGGCTGCTGTGCTGCTCTGGTCTGGTCTGTGCTGGCCGTGTCCTTGTGCGCATTGGGCGTAGAACGTTGGAGTGCCAAGCAGAGCGAAGCGGGAAGTGGACTGGAGGAAGTGGGCCTCCCTGTCTCCCCAGACTGAGCAGTGAATGAGGATAAGTGAGGAGCGCCAGTCAATGAATCAAGCAGCAGGAAGGCAGGGAGCAGCCAGGGCGAGAGTGTGACGTCCCCGCGGGAGGAGCTTCGCATTAGGAACTTCCTCGTCTGTGTGTTTCTGGCACAGGTTAAATGGATCGCTCCCATTAGCGCGCTGAGAGGACAGCTCCATTATATGAAGGAGACTGTAACTTTGAATGTCACGGTGCAACAACCCCTGAATGCAACGGTGTCTCCCAGGGAGGGAGGGTGACAATAACCATCCATGATAATCATTCCCTGTCAGGCTTTAAGGAACTTGGAATTATGACGTATGGCCTGCCGCACGCCTCAGACTTCATTACAGCGCTGTCACTTTGAGCTGCAGTCTTCGCCGAAGAAGCACCACTCGGCTGCTTGGCCTGGCCCCAGCCCACACCCCAGCCCGCTCCCCGGCCCGCTCCCCTTATGTCTCAGTGGCATGTTTACAGGATGTGTGCCCCCTGCAGATAGATGTAGTGGAGGTTAACCTCCAGCCGTCTGCACACCTACTCCTTTCTGATCTGACAAGGTGGCAATTCTCATGAGAAGAGACTGGAGAGAATGTGTGCTGTGAATGTTTACCACTGTGAGGTAGAATCAGAATGATCAAAAGTTTCAAGGTGACAGCCATCCCCTCCTTCCATTGTGACAAATTGTAATCTCTACTAGAAATATTAATTAGCTCAGTAGTCAAATGAGGGAAGTTTAATGTATAACATTATCAAAATGTTTGGCTAAAGGGACAAATGAATGGCCATAGACTTGTGTACACTCTACTATGGTCTAGTAACGGCAAGCTTGTTTATGTTAGATCGCCTGTCTGTCAAGGAGAGAATCACCGACAAAGTGACCTCTGAACCTGCCCTCCAGTGGAGTAGACATACCATATTGACACAGAGGTTGTTTCTGCCCAAAACACCAGAGCCAAGCCCACCCTCCCCCTCCCCTTCCCACAGCCTGACTCACATATTGGCTCCCCGGCCCCTACCCTGTGCCACCTCCAATCAGAGGTCTCTGAATAACACATAGAGGAGGAAGTGGGCTAACTGTGCACATCTTCCTCTCCTCTCCTCCCCTCCCCTGCCATGGAGCCTTTAGCTCTGTTGACAGTAATGATTTCCTCCTTTATGTCTAAGTACATTTTTGGTGTAACGATGAGTTTTCTTATCTCTAAGTGACATTGACAGAATGGCTGTTCGTGACGTGGGGAGGATGGGAGACAAATAGCTGATAGGACTGGGCCAACAGGATTCAGATACACAGGGCTAATACACAGTGCAGTGCAGAGGGATACAGGGAGACATAATAAGAAAATTAGTAACAGAAAGAGCACAAAATATGGACCTTCTTAGTTTGGTCTTGTTTAGCGCATCAGAGTGTGTCTCTTTTCAATCCTTGTGGCTTTGTGGTAAACTGTTGGGTACACACAGATGTCATGTGGCTCTCACCGTTCGCTATTATCAACACTGCTCTGGAGCATCACTATTATATTCCCTTATCATTGGGTACACCATGTTAATTATGTAGATTCTTTCTCATCCCATTGCCTTTTCTGCAGGAAACAACATGTTGAGATATACAGTACCAGTCAAAAGTTTGGACACACCTACTCATTCAAGGGTTTTTCTTTATTTTACTATTTTCTATATTGTATGATAATAGTGAAGACATCAACACTAGGAATTATTCTGATGGAATCATGTAGTAACCAAAAAAGTGTTAAACAAATCAAAATATATTTCATATTTTAGATTCTTCAAAGTAGCCACCCTTTGTCTTGATTGCAGCTTTGCACACTCTTGGCATTCTCTCAACCAGCTTCACGAGGAATGCTTTTCCAACAGTCTTGAAGGAGTTCTCACATATGCTGAGCACTTGTCGGCTGCTTTTCCTTCACTCTGCGGTCCAACTCATTCCAAACCATCTCAGTTGGGTTGAGGTCTGGTGATTGTGGAGCACTCCATCACTCTCCTTCTTGGTCAAATAGCCCTTACACAGCCTGGAGGTGTGGTAGCCATGCTGGTTAGTGTCCTTGAATTCTAAATAAATCACAGACATTGTCACCAGGAAAGCACCCCACACCATATCACGTGCTCCTCCATGCTTCACGGTGGGAACCACACTTGCTGCGATATTCTACTCTGCGTCTCACAAAGACATGGCTGTTGGAACCAAAAATCTCAAATTTGGGCTCATCGGACCAAAGGACAGATTTCCACCTGTCTAATGTCCATTGCTTGTGTTTCTTTTTGCCCAAGCATGTCTCTTATTCTTATTGGTGTCCTTTAGTAGTGATTTCTTTGCAGAAATTCGACCATGAAGGCCTGATTCACACAGTCTCCTCAGAACATGTGTCTGTTACTTGAACTCTGTGAAGCATTTATTTGGGCTGAAATCTGAGTTGCAGGTAACTCTAATTAATTTTTCCTCTGTATCAGAGGTAACTCTGGGTCTTCCTTTCCTGTGGCGATCGTCATGAGTGCCAGTTTCATCAAAGCGCTTGATGGTTTTTACGACTGCACTTGAAGAAACTTGAAATGTTCCAGGTTGCCTGACCTTCATGTCTTAAAGTAACGATGGACTGTAGTTCCTCTTTGCTTATTTGAGCTGTTCTTGCCATAATATGGACTTGGTCTTTTACCAAATAGGGCTATCTTCTGTATACCACCCCTACCTTTTTACAACTTAACTGATTGTCTCAATTGCATTAAGAAGGAAAGAAATTCCACAAATTAACTTTTAAGAATGCACACCTGTTAATTGAAATGCATTCCAGGTGCCTACCTCATGAAGCTGGTTGACTTTGAAGAATCTCAAATATAAAATACATTCTGGTTTGTTTAACACTTTTTGTTGTTGTTGTTGAAAATAGTAAAAATAAAGAAAAACCATGGAATAAGTAGGTGTGTCCAAACTTTTGACTGGTACTGTATTTCCTAGTTCTGTGGAACAGCAAGCTAATAGTGTGACATATTGGGCAGAATTGGAATTAGCCCTGCTTTTTCTACCAATTGTTTTGTGCGTCTTCAGTAAAATATCTGGAGTACAACTCATGCCTTAGAATCCTATATCTAAACAATAACCAGAGCCGGATTGTGCCAATGTCAGAATGTCTGTTTTATGTGTCTATAATACAGTTTCTAAGATCTGAAGAGAAGCCAATAAATAGCTGCCATTTTGATATGCAGTCCTGATACTCTATTTCCACAACATGAAACCAGAGAGGTTCCTTACATGGCGTTAGAGTTCTAAGTCCTCTAACCTTTCAACAAACAAGGTTTTTTCTGCCCAACACATCCATTAACACAGAGCGTTGACTCCACCACTCCCACATGGCCTATGAGGCTAAGACTGACTGCCACACTGAATACCCTGTTATTTGACTGAGATACTACAGGAGGATTACCGTTTTTTAACCTTGCGCAATGTCACAGTTGGACAGACAGTGTTTGGCCGTGAGCCTGATCACAGAGCCCTGGCCCCTAGGTGGCTGTTTTGTAGTTGAGTTAAAATTATGTTGAATAATAAACTAGATTTATCAATTTGACTCCATATGAATAAAAGCAATACGTCTGAAGTGTCTCTTGTGGGTCTAGCCAGATATAGTATTGCCTCACCATTCCTATTATTATGTGTAGTGTAAATGACTGTACAATTTAGGATTTACAAATATAATATTACGAACATATAGTCAAACAAATAGTTACTTTATAAATAAGGAATGCATTTACTCAAATAAATTAATTGATTTTTTTAGTCACGAATGAATTAACACTTCCAAAATAGGAGTGTTCATGGAATACATTTCAAAATAAGACGGAGTCAATTTCTATCCGCAAAAAGTGGTTACACGTGTCTTCAGTTCAGAATCATCTCTTAGAGAGAAAGTGTTTTTACGCTGGAGTTTGCAGACAAGACATTGATGAACCAAAGGATACTCAGACATTTTATACATGAAAAAACAGAAACTCCCCCCCCAACCTAAATTAACATTCATTTGCAGTTTTCTTGCGAAAACAAAAGAAAGGACATCACACCCAGATACTAATTACCACATTCCTAAATGTCTTCGAAACAACAGGACACAGACATTATCCCATCTGATAAGAAGTGATGTGGGGGAAAAATGGATGTAGTTACATATCGGGATATTATTTTTGACAATATTTCGCAATATTATTTTCGCGCAAGTTGGCTGTACCAGCACCAAAACTCAAGTATTGTTCCATCATAGCGTGTTCCTCATCTTCCTTTTAAATAGGGAGACAATTTGTTCTCACCACTTTTATTTCCATGACTGATCAAAACTCGTTTTCTCACAGCTCTCCCTTGTCCCTCTGCAGCAGACATATGGTGAGCAATATGTTTGGAAAATCGAAACGCAATAAAATCACAATACATATACAGTAGAATCATGAGATTTGCAATACATATCTTATCAGCACCTAAGTATGGTTATAATATTGTATCGTGATAAGCGGACAGCCCAACAGACAGATTTGTCCTGGTCACTCTAAAAAGGATATTCCATTACACATACAATACAACAACATGTCAAACTGTGCAGCTCGTTAAGAGCTATTGAAATCATCCAAACATGACAATAGAAACTAATTAAATTACATTCACAACGTCAGGTCCAGTTTTTTAATCACTTTCAGCCTTAAGGGTGAAGGGAACGAAATGCAGTCTCCTGTAGTACTTTGCTTTTTGAAATGGTAAAACATGGTTATTTCTCTAGATAATATCATGAATCGTGACTGATCACACGCTATGATCCCACGCTAGTTAGTCCTGCACTCTTAGGGGAAAAAGGGTTCCAAAAGGGCTCTTCGGCTGTCCCCATAGGATAACCATTTTTGGTTCCAGGTATAACTCTTTTGGGTTCCATGTAGAACCCTCTATGGAAAGGATTTTACCTGGAACCCAAAAGGGTTCCTATGTGGACAGCCGTAGAACCGTTTTAGGTTCAAAGCGTGTGACTCACAGTCCAACAAGGTCATCATCTCGCCCACTATAGTTTCCCCTCTCTCTTTCAGCTCCTTGGACCTGATATCAGATGTGTTTCTGTGTACAGAAAGCTGACAGGCTTATTTGTTTCCCCCCTCTTTCCCCTCAAATGTGTCTGAAACATTGTTATCTCCTGCCAGTCGCTCTTTTTTCCCCCAACAAGAATTATTGAATCATGTCAGCCCGTCATCCCCTGAGTTTCAGCTGCAAGCTGGAGAAAAATGTGCCATTGCTTCCGCATGACATGTGGGATCTATTAGTGTGCTCTCACCCTGCAAAGCATGAGCATCCGGACCCACTGGGGCCCATGGTTGGCTGTGCGATGGCCCGCGTCGGGCTCCCAGGGCATTAGACCAGGGAGGCTCATCAGATGAGTTGACACCCGAAGGGGGGAAAGCTGAGGACTGCCAGTCGCGCTCCTTCTCCTGCTCCGCCTCACCCTCAGAACACAGGTCTGACTCACAGTGAGGTTACAGTGCTGCCGTTTCCCGCTCTGGGGAAAATAATTACTCATGTACAGACTATAGGCCTTGTGAGGTCACACGTGGGGGCATTACCATGTTTGTGCAGATTTGTATTCCGGACTTGGTTTGTTTTTGTATGAATTTTCGCTATCTGGATGCTGTTGTCTGTGGGGTTGGAGCCACCTTGCCAGGGTTGTTCCAATGTGTTTTTCAGTCGAAGAGCCAGTCACACCGCTGCGCTGAGCCTACATGGGTCCTCTGTGAC
This sequence comes from Oncorhynchus keta, assembly GCF_023373465.1. Lineage (NCBI taxonomy): Eukaryota > Metazoa > Chordata > Actinopteri > Salmoniformes > Salmonidae > Oncorhynchus > Oncorhynchus keta. The sequence continues at coordinate 25,085,250 of NC_068442.1, forward strand.
CTCTGTGATCTAGCCGAGAGACAGACAGGAGCACTACAGGGCCACAGCAGCCCAGTCACATAGCAACACAGTCATGGTGCGCAAAGGGGTTAAGTTAGGCCTGGGGATATTGTATGACTGTCCTTAATTTACAGATTTAATGGAAGTTTTAATAAATCTGTTTCTCTCTGTTTTTCAGGTATTTCAGTAACAAAGAAGACACATACCTGTGAGTACAAACCATTTGGAAACATGTATTAAACTTGTTTGAAATTAATACCAAAACGCATAACAATATGTACATTAACCGACATTATTGCATGATTATAATTTAATACAACAACATAACTTGCCTACTTTTATAAAACCACATTTTAAAATCACACACTGCAATAGACCTTATACTTAGGATGAAAAGAAGATTAAATGAATGTTGTGTTTTGTATTACTACTGTTACTATAGTAGGCCTACTGTGTGTACTCGGAATACCGTTCTCACATCACACATTGACCTCCAACAGCAACATAACCTTATACTTTCACATTTTCTCAACTCAACTTTTTTTCATTATTGCTATTCTTCATTATTCCCTATCTGTGTGTAGAACTGGAGAGAATATTTTAATAACGCCAGAGAGGAAATTGAAATTATATGCAGTCATATGACTGTTTGAAATCATGCACTGATATCCCAGCCAGACAGTTTGCTGAAGCTCCTCTTTGTTCTCTGCAATGCTTGCAACTGAAAAAACAAAGATGAGGGTTTGTCAAGCGTTCTTTGAGAAGAGTGATTGTTTTATGTGGAACCATAGTGACCCAAAGAACCCTTTAAGCCCTGCAATAGTTCTTTGCAGTTCAAAAAAGGTGTCTTTCCTCTTTTAGCAATAATTAAAATGTAGGGGCGGCGAGTCATTCAAATATGTTGGGGCGTGGTTTGCTCACAGCTCTTTCTGTGCAACTGTGAGTGAGAGTGTCATTCCAGTTGAACTAATCTGTTGTGTTATGCTATTAAACATTATATATATGACTATGACCAGTGAAGTTGTCTCATGAAAGACTCACATATGGCCTTGTGTCAATTTAGAACGGTTTTCTAAATCAGTAGTTCTTAATTCTCTCCTCAGGGATCCCCATCTGTTCTAGAGCCATCAAACCTGATTCAACTTGTTAATAAACACCACAATAAAACCTATGGAATTTTAATATGGCTATTAAATCAGAATTTCAAAAAACTGAATCATTCTACAAAGAACATTTGAGATTGTGAAAGGTTCTTTATAGATCTAAATCGTCATATAGTTTCTATAAAGAACCTTAAAAATATAGCCCCAAAAAGGGTTGTAGACACTTTTTTGGTGCCACACTACATGACCAAAAGTATGTGGACCCCTTATCGCCGAACCTCTCATTCCAAAATCATTGGCATTAATATGTGGTTGGACCCCCCTTTGCTGCAATAAGGCTTTCCACTAGATGGTGGAACATTGCTGCGTGGACTTGCTTCCATTCAGCCACACGTCCATACAGAGCATTAGTGAGGTCGGGCACTGATGTTGGGCGTTTAAGCCTGGCTCGCAGTCGGTGTTCGAATTCATCCCACAGGTGTTTGATGGGGTTAAGGTCAGGGCTCTGTGCAGGCCAGTAAAGGTCTTCCACACTGATCTCGACAAATCATTTCTGTATGGACCTCGCTTTGTGCATGACAGTGTCAGGCTGAAACAGGAAAGGGCCTTTCCCAAACTGCTGCCACAAAGTTGGAATCACAGAATCGTCCAGAATGTCATTGTATGCTACAGATTTCCCTTCACTGAAACTATTGGGCCTAGCTGGAAACATGAAAAACAGCCCCAGTCCATTATTCCTCCTCCACCAAACTTTACAGTAGGCATTATGCATTCGGGCACTTAGCGTTTTCCTGGCACCCGCCAAACCCAGATTTGCCAGATGAAGCGTTAATTCATCACTTCAGAGAACGCATTTCCACTGCTCCAGAGTCCAATGGCGGCGAGCTTTACACCACTCCAGGCGTCACTTGGCATTGTGCATGGTGATCTTAGGCTTTTGTGCGGCTGCTCAGCCATGGAAACCCATTTCATAAAGCTCCAAATGAACAGTTATTGTGCTGACGTTGCTTCCAGTGGCAATTTTTAACTCTGTAATGAGTGTTGCAACTGAGGACAGACATTTTTTACACGCTATGTGCTTCAGCACTCGGTGGTCCCGTTCTGTGAGCTTGTGTGGCCTACCACTTCACGGCTGAGTGGAGTTACTCCTAGACGAAACACCAGAGTACCTCCTCCAGCTCCTGGTTGGCCCGCTCAGTTTGCCCATTTGACTGTGGGTGGAACCCTGAGGAGAGACTCAACGATGCCCCCAATAGGGAGCAGAAGGCCTACAGATACCGTGCGACAAACTGGGGCCCATGATCTGAGAAAATGTCCTGTGGAAGTCCGTGGAATCGAAAGTCATGGGTTATCATGAGATCAGCGGTCTCCTTCGCTGAGGATAACTTGGGTAACGCGGTGAAATAGGCTGCCTTGAAGAGATGATCGACGACCACCAGGATAGTGGTTAGCCCCTGGGATGGAGGTTACCCTGTGATAAAAGTCATGATAAAAGTGTGATAAAAGTCATCATGGTCCAATCGGTGTGGAACTTGGGGGACTGTAGCTCGAACACCAGAGAACACTGAGTGAGGAACCCCTTGATCCTCCCGGGTGGCCGTCATGGGGCTGAGATCTTGGGTTCCCGGTGCAGGTTCCCTGGAGGAACTACAGCGACACCTGTAGCACTAGGCGATGAGACTTGGGCATTGGCTCCTCCTGGGTTGGGACTGTGGTTGGAGGAAGTTGGTAAGCGCCCGGTATTTTGGAGAGTTATTCTTGCTGCCACCCCAGCAGTGCTCCTTGGTGTGTTACAACATTCCTGATACGTGTGATTTCTGCTGGGTCCATGTTGGAGGCAGAAGCTTGTTGTGAAGTAGTAAGGTTGGACCCAGGTGCAGAGATGAGACCAGACGAGGAATCAGTTATTAAGGAAAAACATAATACTTTACTGATAGACATGAGCCGCAGGATCACAGTACACTGGGGGGGGGGGGGTAAACGAACAAACACTAAGTTTAAAAAAAACTCACTCGTGAAACAAACACACACGGTAAACAATTCAAGCTTCTGCAAAGGACCACAGAAAACAAAACTATTTCAACAGGAACACAATCATGAAATAATAAGACACAACTGAGTCCAATAAAAGTCTCTAGGGCGGTCTCTGCCACCCTCTGGTGCCAGGAGGAACCATGACACTTGTTATCATTAGATTTTCAAAATATGCTTTTGAACCATAGCTAAACAAGCATTTGTGTAAGAGTATTGATAGCTAGCATAGAATTAAGCCTAGCATTCAGCATGCAACATTTTCACAAAAACAAGAAAAGCATTCAAATAAAATCATTTACCTTTGAAGAACTTCAGATGTTTTCAATGAGGAAAATCTCAGTTAGATAGGAAATGTTCAGTTTTTCCAAAAATATTATTTGTGTAGGAGAAATCGATCCGTTTTGTTCATCACGTTTGGCTGAGAAAAAAACCAGAAAATTCAGTCATTAAAACGCGAACTTTTTTCCAAATTAACTCCATAATATCGACAGAAACATGGCAAACGTTGTTTTTCACATATCTATTCGATGATAAGTCACTCCTGGCAGTTTAGTTTCTCCTCTCTTCAAAATGGAAACATGCACGCGCCTGGAGATTACGCAATAATTTCGACGAAGGACACCTGGCGGACACCTGGTAAATGTATTCTCTTATGGTCAATCTTCCAATGATATGCCTACAAATACGTCACAATGCTGCAGACACCTTGGGGAAACGACAGAAAGTGCAGGCTCATTCCTGGCGCATTCACAGCCATATAAGGAGACATTGGAACACATTCAAAATCTGGACCATTTCCTGTATGAAATTTCATCTTGGTTTCGCCTGTAGCATTAGTTCTGGGGTACTCACAGATAATATCTTTGCAGTTTTGGAAACGTCAGAGTTTTTTCTTTCCAAAGCTGTCAATTACATGCATAGTCGAGCATCTTTTCGTGACAAAATATCTTGTTTAAAACGGGAATGTTTTTTATCCAGATAAAAGTCTCCAACTTCAACGATTTTTGCAATTCGTTCCAGTCACAAGCAGCAGAGAACTGGAAGGAAAGGCATCCAAATGAGGTGTTGGCTTTAGGGATGATCAGTGAGATACACCTGCTGGAGCGCGTGCTACGGGTGGGTGTTGCCATCGTGACCAGTGAACTGAGATAAACCGGAGCTTTACCTAGCATGGACTTGTAGATGACCTGGAGCCAGTGGGTCTGGCGACGAATATGTAGCGAGGGCCAGCCGACTAGAGCATACAGGTCGCAGTGGTGGGTAGTATAAGGTGCTTTAGTAACAAAGCGGATGGCACTGTGATAAACTGCATCCAGTTTGTTGAGTAGAGTATTGGAAGCCATTTTGTAGATGACATCGCCAAAGTTGAGGATCGGTAGGATAGTCAGTTTTACTTGGGTAAGTTTGGCGGTGTGAGTGAAGTAGGCTTTGTTGCGAAATAGAAAGAAGATTCTAGATTTGATTTTGTTTGGAGATGTTTGATATGTGTCTGGAAGGAGAGTTTACAGTCTAGCCAGACACCTAGGTACTTATAGATGTCCACATATTCTAGGTCGGAACCATCCAGGGTGGTGATGCTAGTCGGGCGTGCGGGTGCATTCAGCGAACGGTTGAAAAGCCTGCATTTGGTTTTACTAGCGTTTAAGATCAGTTGGAGGCCACGGAAGGAGTGTTGTATGGCGTTGAAGCTCATTTGGAGGTTAGATAGCACAGTGTCCAAGGAAGGGCCAGAAGTATACAGAATGATGTCATCTGTGTAGAGGTGGATCAGGGAATCGCCCGCAGCAAGAGCAACATCATTTATATATACAGAGAAAAGAGTCGGCCCAAGAATTGAACCCTGTGGCACCCCCATAGAGACTGCCAGAGGACCAGACAACATGTCCTCCGATTTGACACACTGAACTCTGTCTGCAAAGTAGTTGGTGAACCAGGCAAGGCAGTCATTAGATAAACTGAGGCTACTGGGTCTGCCAATAAGAATATGGTGACTGACAGAGTTGAAAGCCTTGGCCAAGTCGATGAAGACGGCTGCACAGTACTGTCTTCTATCGATGGCGGTTATGATATCGTTTAGTACCTTGAGCGTGGCTGAGGTGCATCCGTGACCAGATTGCACAGCGGAGAAGGTACGGTGGGATTCGAGATGGTCAGTGAGCTGTTTGTTGACTTGGCTTTCAAAGAACTTAGATAGGCAGGGCAGGATGGATATTGGTCTGTAACAGTTTGGGTCCAGGGTGTCTCCCCCTTTGAAGAGGGGGAATGACCGCGGCAGCTTTACAGTAATTGAGGATCTCAGACGATATGAAAGAGAGGTTGAACAGGCTGGTAATAGGGGTTGCGACAATGGCGGCGGATAGTTTCAGAAATAGAGGGTCCAGATTGTCAAGCCAGCTGATTTGTACAGGTCCAGGTTTTGCAGCTCTTTCAGAACACCTGCTATCTGGGTAAAGGAGAAGCTGGAGAGGTTTGGGCGAGTAGCTACAGGGGGTGGGGGTGGAGCTGTTGGCCCGAGGTTGGAGTAGCCAGGAGGAAGGCATGGCCAGCCGTTGTGAAATGCTTGTTGAAGTTTTCGATTATCATGGATTTGTCGGTGGTGACCGTGTTACCTAGCCTCAGTGCAGTGGGCAGCTGGGAGGAGGTGCTCTTGTTCTCCATGGACTTTTATTTTATTTTATCTTTATTTAACCAGGCAAGTCAGTTAAGAACAAATTCTTATTTTCATTGACTGCCTAGGAACCATGGGTTAACTGCCTGTTCAGGGGTAGAACGGCAGACAGGGGTTTGAACTTGCAACCTTCCGGTTACTAGTCCAATGCTCTAACCACTAGACCAGACATGGGCAAACTACGGCCCGCGGGCCACATACGGCCCGTTAGGCTTTTTAATCCGGCCCGCCGAATTTGTCCAAATTATAGTAAAAACCTCCTTTTTTCCCCTTTCCCTGCAATGCCCACGTTTCCCCAATAGATGGCGCACTCAAAACACATTGACCGTTGTTGGAGTGGTGCGTATTTCTCTTTATTTCACTTTAATTTTCACTTCGTTTCACGTCACCATTAAGCCCTTTTGTGAAAATGAGCGGACCAAAGAGAAGGAAAGTGGACAGCGAATGCCGAGTGTTTAATAAGGAGTGGACAACAAAATACTTCTTCACTGAAGTCCGATCAACGGCTGTATGTCTGATATGCCAAGAAGCTGTTGCGGTTTTCAAAGAGTACAATATCAGCCGTCACTTTGCCACGAAGCATGCAAACTATGCTAGCAAGCAGTCAACACAAGAACGGGCGGCTACTGCTCAGAGGTTGGCAGCTAATTTACAGAGTCAACAGAACTTTTTTCACCGACAAACTGCAATTCAAGAGTCAAGTACCAAGGCAAGTTATTTGCTGGCATTCAAATTAGCAAAGGCTAGCAAGCCTTTCTCCGAAGGCGAGTTTTTGAAAGAGTGCATGGTAGAGACAGCAGGTCTCTTGTGTCCGGAGAGCAAAGCCAAGTTTGAAAAAATCAGTTTGGCTCGACCTACGTGTGTGAGCAGACGTTTAGCGTCATGAAAATCAACAAAGCCCATCACAGATCCAAGTTAACTGACCAACACCTCAGATCTCTCCTGAGAATTGCCACAACAAAACTAACTCCAGACTTTGATGCACTGGCAAAAAAGGGAGACCAACAACACTGTTCCCACTGAAATTGTGAGTTTTTCTGCTGTGTTATGAAAAAATGCATATGGAAAGTTTGGAAGTGCGTCTTTTAATTAAGAGCAATGCGCATTTACGCACAGCAGCGGTACAGTAGCTTAATTAACACGCCGCACATCGCTATTAATTTAAATTTAAATTTTCAGCTGCAGGTAGGATATTTAATACAGCCTATGTCTGTGTGCTTGGCAACGATACACGTGTACTGTTTGCGCGTGAAGGCGAGGGCGTCCGTGGCGAGTTTGTAGAGCGCGCGGTCAGGACAATCCATCCATGATTTTGCGGAGTTTAACACAAGTAGATATTATTGAGCTTGAGTATTTCGTTGTGTAATAATATGTTTTGAATGTTGAAAGTGATTCCATTTTTCAATAAATGTTGATTTCTTTAACTTTGCACCTTCGATTGAAACTTATTAAAAACAGACGCAATCTTGATAAATCACAGTGCGTATGTTATTTTAATCTATTTACATTTCCTCCTCCCAGTATCTGCGAAATAGTATGTAAATGCCATATCTTGCATATTCCTTGAGACAAATTTATTAACTGATAAGGGCTATTTTTCACATTTGAAAGACAGTTAATAAATTGGGTTGTAGTGTTCTTACTGTGCTATGAGGTTTGCACACACTACATTTAATGCTTTAGTATATCCGGCCCAAACACTCCCTCCAAATGCTCCTGGCCCGGCCCCTCTGTCAAATTTTAGAACCCATTGTGGCCCGCGAGTCAAAAAGTTTGCCCACCTCTGCACTAGACTACCCTACTCTAACCACTTTTTGGAGTTTGAGCTACAGGATGCAAATTTCTGCCTGAAAAAGCTGGTCTTTGCTTTCCTGACTGACTGCGTGTATTGGTTCCTGTTAGCTGAACAGTTGCATATCGCAGGTACTATTCGATGCTATTGCAGTCTGCCACAGAATGTTTTTGTGCTGGTCGAGGGCAGTCAGGTCTGGAGTGAACCAGGGGCTATATCTGTTCTTAGTTCTGCATTTTTTGAACGGAGCATGCTTATCTAAGATGGTGAGGAAGTTACTTTTAAAGAATGACCAGGCATCCTCAACTGACGGGATGAGGTCAATATCCTTTCCAGGATACCCGGGCCAGGTCGATTAGAAACTGTTTGGGTATGGACCTGGAAAGTATGACATTACTTTGCAAGCTATCTCTGCAGTAGACTGCAACTCCCCTTTGGCAGTTCTATCTTGATGGAAAATGTTATAGTTGGGTATGGAAATCTCAGAATTTTTGGTAGCCTTCCTAAGCCAGGATTCAGACACAGCAAGGACATCAGGGTTTGCAGAGTGTGCTAAAGCAGTGTGTAAAACAAACTTAGGGAGGAGGCTTCCGATGTTGACATGCATGAAACCAAGGCTTTTTTGATCACAGAAGTTAACAAAGGAGGAGTAGGATGAGGGTGCGGCTGAAGGCTATCAAAACTGGTTGCCTAGAGCGTTGGGGACAAAGAATAAAAGGAGCAGATTTCTGGGCATGGTAGAATATATTCAGGGCATAATGCACAGACAGGAGTATGGTGGGGTGTGGGTACAGCGGAGGTAAGCCCAGGCACTGGGTGATGATAAGAGAGGTTGTGTCTCTGGACATGCTGGTTGTAATGGGTGAGGTCACCGCATGTGTGGGAGGTGGGGCAAAGGAGGTATCAGAGGTATGAAGAGTGGAACTAGGGGGTCCATTGTAAACTAAAACAATGATAACTAACCTGAACAACAGTATACAAGGCATATTGACATTTGAGAGAGACATACAGCGAGGCATAAAGTAATCGCAGGTGTTGATTGGGAGAGCTAGCTAAAACAACAGGTGAGACAACAACAGCTAATCAGCTAACACAACAACAGCAGGTAAAATGGCGAAGACTCGGCCGAGAAGGTCGGATTAACTTCACACAGAGCCTGAGTTTGCGGCTAGGGCCGACAGATAACAAATAAATAAACAGAATGGAGTACCGTTATTAATGGACAGTCCAGCAGGCATCAGCTATGTAGCCAAGTGATCATAGTGTCCAGGGGGTAGCAGTAGATGAGACAGGGGAGCCGCCACAACGCTAGCGACACGGCGTTTAAAGTTAGTAGCCCTGGGCTAGTAGGAGCGTCTGCTCCGACTTAGGCCGGATGAAGGCATAGCGGATGGAGTATTCATCGGCAGACCAGTCGTGGTGGTGCGGCGGGGCACCGTGTCGACAGAGAATCCAAGCCAGATGGCGAAAGAGGTATTGTGGAATTAGTTTGTTAGCCGGGAGATGTGCCTGGCTAATTGGTGCGAGCTTCGTGGCAGTAGCGTTAGCTATATCCAATCGGCAGCAGTGATCCGGTGCCAAGGTCCAGAGTTTACAGCAAGGATCCGGTGGAGTTTTGGGGTCTAGCCGTGTATGAGTGGGGTTCGGGTGAACAGCTGAGTAGGCCGGGAGGTGGGCCTCAGGGTTAGCTTTGGTACTGGGTGCCACGGTGAGTGAAAGTTAGCTGTGAGCTAGCTAGCTAGCTGCAAGCTAGCTGTGAAGATCAGAAGTAGTGGTCCAGGGATTACGGCAGGAATCCGGCGTTGTTGTGGAGAGACAGTCCGATATTGGTATTATCCAGGCTAAAAACAGGGCTGGTATCTGTGCAGAAGGTAAAATCTGCTAGCAGTGGCTAACAATGACTAAATAGCTTGTAGCTAATTAGCTGGTTAGCTTCTGGAGATTCTTGAATGTGTTCTAAAATTGAAAATAATAACGATTCCGTATCACATTGGGTGAGGCAGGTTACCGGAAGGTATAATCGAATAACTAAATAAATAAATAAATTGAAAAGAGATTGAAAATAAATTGAAATATATATACAAAAGATATGAAAAATACAAAAGTACACGAGAGGACAAAACAAACACGTCTTCACTGCTACGCCATCTTGGAGTGATGTATTAGGTAGTGCATACAGCCCAGTACGCACTACAGAATTTTTTTAATTCATATTATTTAGGGTTAAGTGTCTTGCAACTCTGTCGATGTTTCACATAGTTGGCTCTGGGATTCAAACCAATGACCTTTCGGTTGCTGGCACAACACTCTTAACTGCTAGGCTACCTCCCCATGTTAAACATCTACTTAACTTGTTATTATGACACATCAGATCCCATTATTCCTCTGTTGAGAGGGGTTATTTATTGCTACTCTGAGCTTAAATATTTGTGATTATCGAACATGAGATTGATAGTCCTTAATCCTGCTGTACAGTGCCAATTTGGAAGAATAATATGTCCCAGTTGCTATCTAATTTTGCTTGGCAACAGGCATACTGCTGTGGAATAGCCTGGGGCAGAGTGTAGCTCAATATTCCCTGCTCAGTGTTTGTTTGAAGGTGTTTCATCACATCGTTGCCTTGATTCAGCTCTGCAGGGATTTGTTAGTTGCACTCATGTGGGAAGTGCATCCAGTACCTACGTACATTATTTAGCTGGGGCAGAGTCTCAGTGCTACACAGTGAGATACTACTCGTCACTAGTGACAGACACAACACTCATACACTGCTGCATCACATATACAGTAGCAGTACTCAGAGGAAAATACAAACAGAAAACTATTACATTAATTCATTGTATTTATAGTGTACTATAAATGCAGATATGTTTACAACTGTAATATTTTTTCGTTAATTCAGATAATACACACACATTAACTGCATCCTTATTAAGTTATAAAATACATTTGAGAATTACATATTTTGTTATGATTGATTTAAATTGGCTGTACTTCCTGGGCGTCGAATGCCCCAACCAAGAGAAGCCTGTTCTGCTGCTGAACACTCTCAATATGGAGCTCAAGCTTGCATTTTGTTTCTCCCTGAACAACACTGAACACTCACCATCTTTTATTTTTCTTTATAATAGATCATCATTCATCTTAGTCTATTTGTTTGCTCCGTGAAAAGAATAAGACATTTTTTTGGACACTTTGGTTTAATCCATAATAGACAGCCATTTTTTGTGAAATAGGTCAGTATAATCACCACAGTGAGGGATGGACAGCCGCTGGTAAAAGGAAATCAATAGAGCTATCTATTTGTCGTAAACCAGGCCAGCATGATTTTTCTCAATTTTTCCTCTCCACTGTACGTTTTTTTCTCTCCCACACAATATGAGTTTTCAGTAAAAGCATTATGTCTGCTATTTTATAAAATTACAAATGTCCTTTGTAAAATGCACTTTCTTTGCATACGTTTGTCAGAATGGAGTGGGTTCTTTATCACCTCCTGGGGCTACAGTGTGTGTGAAAGGAAGAGTGACGTGGGGACCTGGGAGGGGGGTTGCCGCAGCGTTTTGTGGTGCTAGAGGGCTGTCTTTGTAGGGCTGGGAGGCTGTCTTTGTGGGCACTTAATCTGGTTCTTCTCCAGTGCTGTGTCTTTGTGAGTGCCTGAGCTAGAGCGAAGAGAGGAGAAGAGAAGAGAGGCCTCACCCTGTCTCTTTATGTCTCACCCCAACCTGAAAGGCCCTGTCTTGAAGTGTTGTCAGACCAGAAAACAAGAGTAAGTGACATGTGACAAGGACACAATGCTCGGACGGGCCGGCTAAAATTACTGGCCCCATCTGCTGTGAGCGATTTCTCTTCTGCAGGCTGCCTGCCACCCCAGGTGAGGGGCTGAGGGGTTGCTGAAATGGCATAGTTAGGTAGGGTAGGCAGGGTAAAGCAGACCGTCACACACGCACCATGCCACAGAGTGAGTAGGGCCGGCCTTGCAGCGCAGGTTATCTGTCACTCGTCAGGTTTCCTGTGCCTCATCACTTTCCCAGGGTGCGTGTACATCATCCAGCCAATGCAGGACAAGAGTGTCAGCATGTAATAAAAGCTTTGATTCATGGAGGGTGACAGAATAGGAAGTCATAGAGCTCCTCCGGATATGATTCTGAGTGATGCTGACGGGGAAGCTTTAAGATGGGTGCCATAATTAAATGTCCTTGTACCATCATTAACTTCCTCTGGAGAAGAGAAGAGGTAGGCCACACCCAGGCAGACTCTTTCATCCTACTCTCCTACACACAGACCACACCCAGGCTAACATTTTTTAAATTTTTCTTGCCTCCATTCTCTATGAAATTTGTGGAACACCCGGAAAGAATTATAGTAATTGTAGTGCTCAGTTGACAACATCCACGGTGGAGATCTTATTTCTATGATCAAAAGTATGTTATTATGAGATTTGCAATTATAATAACTATGAAACTGCAGATGAAATGATATCATGTTTGAATAATGTGGCCCATAATTAACATATATTATTTAATTCCTGAATTATTCAGATGTAATATTGTTGAATAAACTATGCAGACTAAGCTGTTCATTGTCATAGTTGTGATTAATTGTGATTGTTTCTTTTGCAGAATAAGACATAAAAATCTAACTGAATAGAAGTAATGTGAATTTGAGGAGGCAATGTTAATTGTATTTATTTTAGGGATAGAACTGCTGCTTGGTAGAATTTTTTTAATCAAATAGACAGGGGTGTCAAACATACTGCCCAGATACTGCGAATGGGTCTGATTTTTTGGGGGGTGTGGAAATGACATAAACCAAATCATAACTGTAGAAATTATAATGAACATACATGTATACCATTTCTTGACTGTGTCCAGCTCGCAAATAATCACCTACATGAATGCTAGACAGTCAGACAGCATACACAAATTCCAAAAACGGATAGAGGACCATTTTTTACACATTTTGACGGCTAGGAAATATAACCAATTTTCAGTGCGGCCCTCCGGACCTCATTGAAGATCGAATGCACCATTCTGACAAAAATGTGTTTGACACCCCTGGACTAGAGCATTTGCAATAGCAAGCTGAAATATAGAGCACACTTTTATTCAGTGAAGACACAGAGATACATAAAGGCATCACTACTATTGACAAGAAAAAATGACAGTGAAGCTGTTGATGATCTATTCATTGTAGTTGATCTCATGTGAACATTGTATTGGATTACTTTCATTAGAGATCTGGGGCCGGATCCACAACATTTCTTCGTAACTGCCATTTTGTCTTGAACTATTGAAGAAAGTTAAGCAAAGTTGCTATTCCTCAATAAAGTTATTGGAAATGTGTTCTTAAGGTTTTTCCTAAGAAAAAAGTTTAGAAGAAATGGGATTCTTCAAATGCTTTAGGATTTTTCCTTGGAAATGTACTTAGTTTTAGGACAGTTAAACCCTTGTCTTGAGACAAATTGATACTTTTGGATCCATTAACGTTTTCTTGCGGCACAGACACAGTTGGCTACTGGGTATTTAAATACAGCAAGAATACAAATTAAACACGTATTATCAAGCTAGCTAGTAATTAACAATATATTACAATATTCTAGAAGTGTTAAATAGCTAGCGCTATCTCGTCAATTTGCAAAGAAGAACTTGGCTAAGTTAGCTAATGTTAACATTGTTAGCTATTTTGGCTATAATGTCTTTACTAGCTAACGTAGCTAACTAACGTACCGGCCGCGCAGTCCCTCTACCACCATCTCTGTGATGGACGACATCCATTTCTGATTTTGATATAGCTAGTCTGATGGCTATAATGTGTGAATTATAACAAAATAACCAAATCCAATCATCCCTGTCACATAGGCTTATTTATTGGTTTCAAACACGTCACTAATGTCAGTGCCACATAAGAAGATATTTACGAAGATCATAAGAAAACTACGAATTTCTAAGAACATTTTGAGGAATTAAATTACGAACTATCTCATGAACTTCCTATTTTTTTCCTTAAGAAACTTCTTACGTTTTTTCGTAAGTAATGTTTTGTGAATCCGGCCCCTGGTGCTGTTCTGTTATTCATGTTTCTGGACAGAAGACTGTGGTTAACCCATTGTGATTTTAGCTGTGATCATTAAGATTCCATAGATAACAAGCATGCAGATTTCAACGCCTTAGCATTATAGGATCCCAGACATCAAAGGATGGTTCTCATTCTACTGTGTCTGCGGCAGAGAGGTGAAAAAATGAAGACTGTGTGAGAGAGAGGGAGTCAGTAAAAATGGCTAGCTGAGAAATGCTTGCTGTATAACCTACCTGGTCATATGTCATGTTATGATGCTTGATAATGGGTCGATGACTCCTCCTGCATAGTTAGCTTCCTGCTAAATTGGTGTCCTCTCTCTGATGAAGTGGTAGTCTCCTTAATGATGCCGTGGCTGACTGCAGGTTGGCTCACTTTAAAGATCAACTTCATTTCTCACCCCCGGTCATTAAAGTGCGAGCCTGAGTAATTCAAATCAACTTACTGGTGATTTTTCTCTCTGAGGCTAAAGACAATGTTTCCTTCTTTGTTTGAGGATCCAACTTTCTCTTTGTTTTCTTCTCCTTTGTTTTTGCAATTTATGTAACAGGATAAAATATTGAATTACATTCAAAGGAAAGGAAACAGAAATATAAAACAAATCAATTGCGGTAAAATATTGTCACTTTTTGCAGTTATTTTCCTTGGATTCCAAGTGTGAAGTGTATACAGCAAAGATCTGGTCGATGTAGATTTCTCCCTCAGTTAGAATTGTATCATTAAGTGTTTGCCATTATGTCTAAGTGAACAGTTGTACTATAAGAGAGAGGGGAATACGCTGTTACCCAGTATTGTGCTGGATTACAGAATCAAGGTCGACTCAGAAGACACAGAGCAGCATTATCCCTTAATCCTGTGTTGTGGTTTCAAATAGCCTTTTTCACCTAATCTTCACTAGTAAAATGACAAACATGAATACGGAGGTAGGTGTTTAAACTTGCATTACCTGCAGTGTTCAGGTCAAAGGCTTATACTGACTTAAAGTGGCTCTATATTATATGAAAGAACAGATGATCATGTGCTTGGTACTCATAACATTTTGTTACGCTGGTATTACAGAAGACTACCCAGCCTTCTGATGAAACTCCCTCGGGCTTGTGTTGGTTTAGAGGTGAAAATCTGGAATCTTCTCTTAGAAAATCTCACTCATGTCTTCTTTGAGGCAGACTCATTCCTTTATGCTACCTTGGACATTGACCAAGTTTCACTCATTCTATGATACATATTAAGAACTTATTTGGGATTTTGTGGATGTACAGTATTAATAAAACATCTCCTATATGAGATATTGCTCATATCAGTGGTTTGTCCTGTATGTATTTTTTATTTATATTCAACCCTGATTTTACCAGGTAAGTTGACTGAGAACACATTCCCATTTGCAGCAACGACCTGGGGAATAGTTACAGGGGAATTAATGAGCCAACTGTAAACTGGGGATGATTAGGTGACCGTGATGGTATGATGGCCAGATTGAGAATTTAGGCAGGACACCAGGGTTAACACCCCTACTCTTACAATAAGTGACATGGGATCTTTAGTGACCACAGAGAGTCAGGACACCTGTTTAACTTCCCATCCGAAAGACAGCACCATGCACAAGGCAATGTCCCCAATCACTGCCCTGGGGCATTGGGATATTATTATTATAATATTTTTTTTGTCCAGAGGAAAAGGTGCCTCCTTCTGGCCATCCAACACCATCTGCTCTCCCATCCAGGGACTGACCAGGACCAACCCTGCTTAGCTTCAGAGGCAAGCTAGCAGTGGGATGCAGGCTGGTATGCTGCTGGTATGTACAGCATGAGATTTTCATACAGTACAGCTTTTCACTGTGACCACCCGGCCCAGCCCAGGCCCATCTCAGCATGTCTGTCTCTCCCTGCTCTGGGCTGGTGGAGCCCGAGGAAACTTAAAGGTGCTGTGAAAGACTAAAAGTGGGCCAGGCGCTGATGCCTCCTGTTGACCTACCTTGTTCGTGGGGTCCAGGTACAGAGTAGTGACAGGCCTCCTCCTCTGTGGACCACATTACTAATGTGTGAGGGTGCAGGAGGAGCACACCGTGTGATGAATCACTCCGCCACACCCATGGCATCCTCATAAGTCAAGAGTAAAAGTGTTCATAGCTTGCTGGCTAAAAGTGCTAGCTCCCTCCATCCGCCATGGAGAAACTCCAGCAAGGCACAACGGAAGGGGGAAGGCTAAGTGCTGTTTGCCTCCATAGCCTGAAGATCTCCCTCCATCTTAAAGAAAAATCTAGTCCTTCTAGTGGGTCACTGGATTTATAGAGTGCTGTAAACTTTGAAAAAGTAACTTTCATGCTTGAGCAGAGTTACTTTCAACAAATGAGTGTAATATATACAGTGTGATCTGGACTGCCTCTTCTCAGTTACAGACAGAACATTAAACACTGTTAGTTTAAGCCTAAAACATTTTTCTTCTGAGGTTTTCTGTGCAGAGGATATTCACTGTTGTGTATCCAGAGAGAAGGGCTCTGAGAATTAAGACGGAAAATCAATAGTGCACTTTCTAATTTAAAAGCAATGATATACAGTTAGTTTCACAAAGGACCTCATTGAATTTTTTTTCCAAACAGAAATATATATAAAACCTGTGTACATCCTTGTTTGTTGCGCTTAGTTTTTTTCTCCGCTCAAGCGAGAAGGTTAACTATTTTAGTTTACATGCCTACCTCCCCCAGAGTTGATGTTGCTCTATAGTGGTGATGTGGGAGTGTGTAGGTTTGACGCTAGGTAATATATCACACGCTCCAGGGGGTCTCCCTGTTATGCTCCTCAATAATGAAGTTCATTCGTTAACCTCCCCCTCAAAGGCTAAGTTTTTCAACAGCCACTGCTACTCTTACTAGAGTCACCCACATAATCATGCTTTTTTCTCAGTCGGCTCCTCTGCAGCACATGAAGAATAAGCAGGTCCATTACCAATCCCTCATGCCTGGTTCTGGGCATAATTATAACAGGGAAAATGACCTGCTCTATTTGGTTTGCCGTGGAGGGGGTGCAGAGGATTGCAGCGCCCCTAATCACCTACCCCTCTCTGTCCTGTTGGAGATGGAGAGGCTGGTTTTGGGGAGTCTTGCCAGTTCATTAGAATTCACAGGGTTCCACCTCCCCGCCTAGCCAGACTAAGCCTCTTGCACAGGCTGGGATGCCTCCTATAATCTCTCTCCCTCTCTCTCAAGCCTCATATGGCTTCCCCTCTATCCCCACAGACAGCTCTGCACTAAAGACAGTCAGTACACATAGTTCAAATGTTATGTCCATTGATTTATTGGAGATGTATTTCCAAAACAATTGTCAGTGCTATCAAACATGCCTGTTTAGTTCTACGAAATATTTCTGTCCGTTTTTCATGATCTCTATAAATATAGCCTATTGTGAATGTGCATTGAGCAGAGTTTGCATTCATTTGAAGCTCTACCAATTACATTAGTTTACTAGTACACTCCATTTGTTGTATTCTAACGGCAACCTCTTTGGAATCCGTAATCAAATACTTTTCACTGTAAAAATGTATTGTCTTGACCCATTTTGATCAAATGAGGAGCCAATTCTACTGTTTCTTGTAAACACATGTATTGCCTCTTTGTCATAATTCTCTTATTGCAAAATAAGAAAAGCCCAAAGATAAAGGAATCGCCCTGTCATTCCAGTCTATTAAACCTAATGGAGCGATGACAACATCAACAACGTCAAACTAGCTGCTGGGGGGGCATCTGATGTTTTCAATTAGAGAAGTGTGTTACTTATCAAATTATTTACTACCAAATGTCTCTGTATTCCTTAATACCTGGAAGGGTCCTAATTTAATTTGGAGCAGACATGAACTACCCTGCACAACGTTATCTGTGGCTTGGGTAAGTGCATGTTAAAGGACCAAGGCAGCCATTCTTTAGCTCAATATAAAATCATTTCTGGGTAACAACTACCTAACTGTGATTGTTTCAAATTTATATGGTAAAATAGCTTCTGCGAGCGTTGAGGTGAAAACTGAAAACTAGCTGTTATTGACAGAGAGTTGTGGAACTCTCTTTCTTATTTGTCTTTTAACTAATTTACCACCTGGGGATGTCACCAGGCAGGACAAAACTCTATCCCACCAAAACAGACTAACATTTCAGGCTTTCTTTTCAAACAGCTCTTACACTAAAAGGACATTTACATTAAATGTTAAATGGAACATTTCACAGTAATATTCCAAGCTCATAGTGTGGAAAAATATACACTGAGTGTACAAAACATAGAGGATACCTTCCTAATATTGAGTTGCACCCCCCTTTTTGCCCTCAGAACAACCTCAATTTGTTGGGACATGGACTCTACAAGGCGTCGAAAGCGTTCCACAGGGATGCTGACCGATGTTGACTCCAATGCTTCCCACAGTTGTGTCAAGTTGGCTGGACGTCCTTTGGGTGGTGGACCATTCTTTATACAGACAGGAAACTCTTGAGCGTGAAAAAACCCAGCAACATTAGAGTTCTTGACACACTCAAACCGGTAGGAGTTCAGGTGGGCCTTTGTACTTCAGCAAACAAAGGAAATGAGTGGTGCTCAATATTAATGACAAAAATCATGAGAATGGCTTACCAAGAAAAGCTTCCAAAAGGACTAATTTGAGGTAAAAAGGAGTTGGAGCACTCGACAATATAAGGCAGAGATGTATTTATTTTTGCTTATTTTAATCCATTGTACAGGGTGCGAACAGGTGACTGACGTTGACACTCAAACCAGTGTGCCTGGCACCTACTACCATACCCCGTGCAAAGGAAAATTAATATTTTGTCTTGCCCATTCACCATCTGAATGGCACACATACACAATCCAAGTCTCAATTATCTCAAAGCTTAAAAATCCTTATTTAACATGTCTCTTCCACTTCATCTATATTGATTGAAGTTGATTTAACAAGTGACATCAATAAGGGATCATAGCTTTCAACTGGATTCACCTGGTCATTGTGTCATGGAAAGGTGTTCCTAATTTTTTGTGCACTCAGTGTGTAAAACACAGGGAAATCACATTTTTGACTGTGCTGGCCATTTTAATATATATCTTGGTCTTTTGATATTTTCATTGTTTATCTCCATCATGACGCACATCTTTTCAAGTCTACTGAACCCTCTTCTGTGGCATATGTCACAACTCTTCTCTTCTCATCCTTATTTAACATGTACTGTAAACGCGTTGATGTCATGTATGATTGCTCTATCCGAGATTGGATGAGCTTGGACACAAAACAACGTTTTCTAGCTCTACTCTGTAAATTATGTTGGTTGTAGACCTAGTAGCAGAGGTTGGAGTCATGTTTTATTCAACCACTTTATAGTAAATAGACTGTCGTGACTTTTATTGACTTTATGTATACAGTTATTATGTCACTGATAGCTGTGGCATAGACACAATGCACCTCCTCCTGTAGTTGTAGTAATGGTGGACCGGCTCATATATGCCTTTTTACTGAGGCTTTTGTCTTTTGTCTGTGTGGCCTTACTGCTCTATAAATATGTATGGGTTTGTGAGCTGGGCTGAGGCTGATGCTGGGCTGGCGTGGGGCTCCACATATGGAGAGCAGTCACTAATGGAGAGGCCACTGATCACACTGTCACTGTGTGTCAGTCAGTCAGCAGCCCACAACCCCCACTACCACCCACCACTCTCCACTACAGCTGCCTCTCTGCCTGCCTCACTATACCGCACTGCACTCCTCTGCAGGCATGACAGCATACATGTATGTTTCTAAGCTCTCCACGCTCACATTTAAACCTCTTTAAATGCTCTGCTCCCCACCCCACCGAATGAAACCTCTTTTATTTTCCCTGAAATAGATATTCCCTTTGTTGTCAGTGTGATTTATAGAAGTCTTCCCCACAAGTGGAAGCCCCAGGAAATTGCCTGGAATGGCTCTAAATTGGTTTATGATTGTCTCGTATGGGTTGGTGCTGTTATGGTTTGATATTATGGCCTCCACTCCTTGGCATTTATATTAAATCGACCTGTATTGTTTTCATTGGGTGTCTGTTGGACGTTGTTAATTCTACTTCAGCTGGGGGCTGGCAATACACACACACACATCGTCCATGTCACTGTACGGATTATTTGTTGTTGTATCTATCACTGATATGTGTCTTTTTCCTGGGATACAGAGGAGGGTGAGTGCTGAGTCCCTATGCACTCTATGATCTGTGGTCTGGAGAGCTGTGGCAGTGGTATGGTACCGTAGGAGTTAATGTGGATCAGCTGCGTCCCAAGCCAGCCCAGCCCAGCCAGCGAGGGAAGGCGTGGGGTGCGGGATGTGTACTGACAGACTGCTAATGAGGCCATTATCGGCTCTGGTCCTCTCCTCTCCTCTGGGGCACCAGTAGAGGCTCCGCGTCTCCTCTCAATTGAATTCCATCCCACAGGGCTTGTTTACAATAAATACATTTGCTTGAATTAATCAGCGAGGAGCGCGAGACACTTGACTGGATCGGTGTTTATGCAGAGAGGCAGTGAGTATGGGCCCACTGCAGCCCGGCACAGCCCAGCTCTGCTCAGCTCTTGACTGCTCCTAACTACAGCTAGAGCTGTTTGTCTGTGGACACACTGACACTGGCTCTGCACACACATCAGGGAGCCATTGATATTTCTTACCTCTCTGATTTTGGATAGGTTCAGTGAACACTTATGCAAGAAATGATGGGTACCGGTCCATCTCGAGGTGGAACTGAATAGAGATCAAAGAGTTACATCACCTGGGATATTTGTTGATCAAAACCCAGGAGAATATCCAATGTCATAATGTGTGGAGGTGGTATAACACACACACAACAGACAATTTAAACCAATGACAGCAGAGGAACGTTGCACAGTTCACAGATTACAATCATATTATTGATCTTACATTATATCATCACATTCATAAAAATACATTTGTTTTGTGATTTAGTCAATGTCAGTGATTTAGTCAATGAGTTCAGCAACACCTCAGTATTGGCATACTGTTATTGTGAATGGGTTGTAGTCAGGGGAATGTTCCATCATTGTGTAAAGCAGAGGAATCGGCCTTTCTGGCAGCAGCTGTGCTCAGAAACACCAGGTATTTCCTGATTGCAGCTGGTCCAGAATGCCTGTACTTCCCACTGTGCCCAGGATAAAGTAACTTTATCCAGAGGCAACCTTTATTGAGACCGATTATTACAGTATACAATCACAAACGATCATGTTTCTAAACTCAGCAAAAAAAGAAACATCCTCTCACTGTCAACTGCGATTATTTTCAGCAAACTTAACGTGTCAATTTTTGTATGAACGTAACAAGATTCAACAACTGATACATAAACTGAAAAGGTTCCACAGACATGTGACTAACAGAAATTGAATAATGTGTCCCTGAACCAAGGGGGGTCAAAATCAAAAGTAACACTCAGTATCTGGTGTGGCCAACAGCTGCATTAAGTGCTGCAGTGCATCTCCTCCTCATGGTCCAGATTTGCCAATTCTTGCTGTGAGATGTTACCCTACTCTTCCACCAAGGCACCTGCAAGTTCCCAGACATTTCTGGGGGGAATGGCCCGAGCCCTCACCTTCCGATCCAACAGGTCCCAGAGTCAGTAGAAAGGCCTCTTTAGTGTCATAAGTTTTCATAACTGTGTCCTTAATTGCCTAACATCTGTAAGCTGTTCGTGTCTTAACGACCGTTCCACAGGTGCATGTTAAATAATTGTTTCTGGTTCATTAAACAAGCATGGGAAACAGTGTTTAAACCCTTTACATTGAAGATCTGTGATGTTATTTGTATTTTTACGAATTATCTTTGAATGACGTGGTCCTGAAAAAGGGACGTATCTTTTTTTGCTGAGTTTATATGTCACTCTCAGGATGCATTATGGCTTGTATGTCATGTCTGTCTTTACTGTGTCAGTGATGCTTTCACACAATGTCCTCAACCAAGGTTTTACAAAACTCATACATATTCACATACAGTGAACATACACCCGCTACAGACACAATCCACACAAACAAACTCAAGCAGTTGCATGCGCTCGCCCCTCTATCCATTCCACTCTCTCTTTCACACACAGACACTGTAGTGTAGATGTTCCTTTCATTTAAGCTAAACTGTTGTTATCTGCAGTCATCTGAACAATTGGGAAGAGAGTGCAGAGCAGAGTGCAGAGCAGAGTGCAGCCAGGAGAAAGTGGGTGTGTGTGAGGTCACAGTGGGGCCCGGTCGCCCAGGGGCCAAAGCCATGCGGTTTTATGAACACGGAACTCACAGCAACAGCAGTGAGATGGCCCATGGTTTAAGACTGACTGATACTGTAGCAAGTAGCAGCACATGGCCAAGGCAACCACACCACATTATTGTCTGTGCTGAACGTGACAGTTTAACCTGGCCCTGCGTGGGCCAGCAGACTGTCTCATGTAGAGAGCAACACAGTCTCTTGTGGTTAGAAACCCAGCATGAGAAACAAACACTAGGTTTCAGTGTGACAGAGGATTGAAATGTGTTTACCACCACATTGTTTTCACTCGTTTGTAACCATGACACGCTTCGTTTGAGGATATCTGCATCTGAATGATGTTTTATGCAGTGACAGTCCGGTTCTGACATTACATGAGATAATGTGTTAATTGTGCCTCTAATGGATCATGTAGAGGTTGTAATGAAACACGTTCATTTGCTAGATTTATGGCGTTTTGGGCAGGAGTTTAATTTGCATACTTGATGTATCATAAGTAGACATATACTCATGGTGGAATATGGTAGCCTGATGACATCCGCTGCTCTGTCGTTCGCTACATACTTTAGTCTGAGACTGCCATCATTGAAGTTGTTTGTGGTGACGAGGTGCACAAGGGGCATTGTACCAAACAAAGTCATCAGCGATTGGATCGTCTCAAACCAATCAGAGTATCAAAGCCAATGAAGAATTTTCAAACCTCTGCTTTACCCACGTGTGTTCTGGCTCAGGCCCATTCCATCGGTTTCTTGACCAATCGGACGGCCCCGAATATGTTTGCATTCGGTGAAGGAATTGGGGAGATCCAGACTCATTGCGGAGAAGAAACTAACGTCAGTGGGTGTGGTGTAGCGTTTGGCCAGATCAAGCGGTCTGCGTAGTCAGGCAAGTAAATATGGAACATTATGTTTGCCAAATCAATGTTTGATAATAATGTCAAAATCAACGTTGACTGGACATGTCAAAAATAGCTAATTAATTTGGTAAAACTGAATCATTCTAAATGTTTAAGATGAAAAGATGTCTGAAAGATATTGCCATGAAATAAATAATGCAATGAAATATTTTGCATTTCGAGAGCTTGGGACAAAAAGGTTTTATCAGCAAAAAAGATTATTCTGAGATAATTGGCTTTACATTTCTGAACTCTCATTGGTTTGAATGGTGTCAGCAATTTTATTATTGTATTCTTTTGAACTTAACAACATGAATTGGGTATTTAGAGTACTATATACAGTAGGTAGAGAACATTGAACAAAAATATAGATAGAACCTTATAGTCCCAAGCTTTTGATTTATCTTGAGAAGGGATGATATGAACACCAGCTTATTTATGGACATTCTAAATGAAACCCGGTTATTGGCCAGAGCCGGATTGCACTAAAACCAGAATATTGTATCAGAAAGTGCCAGCTGGTAAGGGGTCTGAACAGATTATCATATGAGGGAGGGAGGGATCGAGAGAGAGAGAGGAGTGAGGGAGAGAGCGAGGAGTGAGTGAGAGAGAGAGAGAACGAGAGGGAGGGTGGTAGAAAACGATACAGAAATTCATCCGCCAGTCACTGTGGGGTGGAGGGGATCAGCCAAACCCTTTCGTCACTATCTCTCCTTCCTCACCTGCCAGAGCCTGTGTGTGTGAGCCTAGGGAGAGGGGGAGAGGAGGAGAGAGGTGTGTGAGTCCTGTGGAGAGGTCAGGGGAAGGGGCTGAACCTCCACTCGTTTGTCTGGGCTCTGGAATGCTCCACCGCTGCTCTGGAGGCAGACATCTGGAGGCAGACTGAGTAGTAATATCTATCTACACACTCAGAGAGGAGAGGAAGAGACGGCTTCTGCTATCACTGAGCCACAGGGAATTAGACAGCCTCTCTCTATATTCTCTCCCTTTTTCTCTCTGTTTCTACATTATCTACTTCCCTCATTCTCTTATTGAACCTATTCATCTACTTGTATTTCTCTTCCCCTTTCTCTCTATTCCAGTCTCTCTTTCTCCTTCTGTTTTCCTATTTTCTTAACATTATGAAAGCAGAGGAAAAGGGAATTGAAAAAAATGTCTAGCAGAGCTACTGCTATGACTTTATCCTGGCACTAAAAGATAAGCAAGACAAGATAGTAAGAGTGTGCTGTGCCTATCGAGCCCTCAGACAAGCCTCAGTACTGCAATCAGTGGGAAAGGGGCCAGGTTCCCTGCCTGAGCTGTCAGCGCCCCCACTGGCTGCCTGCTGTGCCAATCAAAGGAAGGGGGCGGGGAGCAGGCAGACATTAGCGCTGATGTCACAGTCACATGGATTCTCGTGTGGTCATGCTCGGAGGCAGAGAGACAGAGCTGTGCTGGCCAGCTGCTGCTGAGACAGCAGTGGAGGGCTTTGAGCTGGTGATAGTGCTCTCTTATGGACTCGGAGCTTAATGATGTATTTTGTGATTTCAGCTATGAAAGGTAAGAGCAGAATGCATGCATGCTGTTTCCACGGTGCAATAGGCAGCCAGAGTAACACATAGGGAAGTGAAGCTTCTCTCTATTCACTGCCTGCCAACTCAATTTCAGCCGCTTGTAAGAAAAGAGTGTAAGAGAGTGGGAGGAAGAGAGAGAGAGAGGGGGAGAGAGGGAGGGAGAGAGAGAGAGGTAGAGAGTAACTGCCTCTGAATGTGTTTATTACCAGCGAATTAAGCTGTTGAAATATATATTTTTCCTCCAGGAGCAGCTATTTTTTATTTCCTATTCTGGAAGGAAATTAAGTTTGAAATTCTAAACGGATGATAAGACATGTGTAATGGGATGTTTGGATGTTTCTCTAAAGTGAATAGGATTGTTACTCTCTGTGCTGGTGTGTGTGTGTTTAAGAAATAACAGCCAGTGTGCCATACTGATCTCTGTTTGATGTGAAATACAGCCCTCAAGCTCTTTTTTGGGGGTAGACATAGGGGAGTGGACGAGGTGAGAGGAGAGGAAGTCCTGGAGTGACGAGGGAGGAAGGACGAGGGAGTTCAGGTGTTTCTGTCGCAGTTCCTTCTCCTTGGCTCTTAATCTGGTTGTTCTAGTCCAGAGGATGTGTCTGTCTGTTCGGAGGGTTGAATTGCGTGGTAGACTGGCAGTGTTGAATGTGGGTCTCAGACAAGGTGACAAGGCACTGGCCGACTGGGATTCTTTGAGTTGATACTGGTGTGTGCCTGTGAGTTGTGTTCCACTGACCTATTTGTTGGGTAGTAGGGCATGTGGGTAGTAGGGTATACATGCATGGCCATGGGAGCAAAGCTGGGTTTTCCTCCCACTCTCAGTGTCATGATCCTACATGCATAATCCCAGTCATCCCCCTCCCCACCCCCTATCATACACACACACACACACACCCCGCACACTCTTTCTTGCATTGACACACATGCATACCCCCCCACACACACACACACGGAAAATAGTCACATGAAGCACAGACAGCTGTCACTGTGTATTAGATGGGAAGTTGCAGGAAAGGAAAACAGCAATTGGATCCTAACATTAGTAGTGCTTCTGATGCCTCTGTTCTTTGCCCTTCTGACTCACTGTCTGCATTGCTATATCCTTACCACTCAGTGCATGTCTAATACATACAGTGTGTGGAAACATATTTGTGCATTTTCCACCACGTTCTTATTTCATATTTATAGACATGAATACATTTAGAGGATGTACAATACACTGAGAATTTAATTCTGAGAATATTATCTTGACCACCTCTGTAAAGGGAGGGAGAATTGTGTGACAATTATTTGAATATGCACTTGATCACAATTTGTGAGAATCTTGTGATAAAGTGAGATTAAATAGTTGACAGCGATGTGTGAGAATTGTGGGAAGTTATGGGAGAGTAACGTGACCCTGAGGCAATTATGAAAAATCAGCACTCTGACCCAATGCCCTTTTTTATAGACTTTTTTTTATAGACTTTTATCTATAGAAAATGGGGAAATGTGTATTTATTTATGGGTGTGACTGTCCAAAATCCAATCTATTTTTTTCCCTTTTCTATTTTTAGATGCAACTTCCGTTATTATTCAAGACGTATTTATTACTGTATAAAGGCAGGTTGGCATTGAGTCAATATGTATTTATTACTGTATAAGGCCAGGTTGGCATTGAGTCAATATGTATTTATTACTGTATAAGGGCAGGTTGGAATTGAGTCAATACGTATTTATTACTGTATAAGGGCAGGTTGGCATTGAGTCAATATGTATTTATTACTGTATAAGGGCAGGTTGGCATTGAGTCAATATGTATTTATTACTGTACAAAGGCAGGTTTGCATTGAGTCAATATGTATTTATTACTGTATAAGGGCAGGTTGGCATTGAGTCAATATGTATTTATTACTGTATAAAGGCAGGTTGGCATTGAGTCAATATGTATTTATTACTGTATAAGGGCAGGTTGGCATTGAGTCAATATGTATTTATTACTGTATAAAGGCAGGTTGGCATTGAGTCAATATGTATTTATTACTGTATAAGGCCAGGTTGGCATTGAGTCAATATGTATTTATTACTGTATAAGGGCAGGTTGGAATTGAGTCAATACGTATTTATTACTGTATAAGGGCAGGTTGGCATTGAGTCAATATGTATTTATTACTGTATAAGGGCAGGTTGGCATTGAGTCAATATGTATTTATTACTGTACAAAGGCAGGTTTGCATTGAGTCAATATGTATTTATTACTGTATAAAGGCAGGTTGGCATTGAGTCAATATGTATTTATTACTTTTTAAGGGCAGGCCTGCATTGAGTCAATATGTATGTATTACTTTATAAGGGCAGGTCGGCATTGAGTCAATATGTATGTATTACTTTATAAGGGCAGGTCGGCATTGAGTCAATATGTATGTATTACTTTATAAAGGCAGGTCGGCATTGAGTCAATATGTATGTATTACTTTATAAAGGCAGGTCGGCATTGAGTCAATATGTATGTATTACTTTATAAGGGCAGGTCGGCATTGAGTCAATATGTATTTATTACTTTATAAGGGCAGGTCGGCATTGAGTCAATATGTATGTATTACTTTATAAGGACAAGTCTGCATTGAGTCAATATGTATTTATTACTTTTAAAGGGCTGGCCTGCATTGAGTCAATATGTATGTATTACTTTATAAGGGCAGGTCGGCATTGAGTCAATATGTATTTATTACTGTATAAAGGCAGGTTGGCATTGAGT
Source organism: Oncorhynchus keta (assembly GCF_023373465.1). Classification (NCBI taxonomy): domain Eukaryota; kingdom Metazoa; phylum Chordata; class Actinopteri; order Salmoniformes; family Salmonidae; genus Oncorhynchus; species Oncorhynchus keta. The sequence goes on from NC_068442.1 coordinate 25,112,348, forward strand.
CAATATGTATGTATTACTTTATAAGGACAAGTCTGCATTGAGTCAATATGTATTTATTACTTTTTAAGGGCAGGTCGGCATTCTCTCTCTCTCTCTCTCTCTCTCTCTCTCTCTCTCTCTCTCTCTCTCTCTCTCTCTCTCTCTCTCTCTCTCTCTCTCTCTCTCTCTCTCTCTCTCTCTCTCTCTCTCTCTCTCTCTCTCTCTCTCTCTCTCTCTCTCTCTCTCTCTCTCTCTCTCTCTCTCTCTCTCTCTCTCTCTCTCTCTCTCTCTCTCTCTGCTCTCTCTCTCTCTCTCTCGACTCACAACGACACCACTGCCTCTCAAGTACCTAATTACCTGTAATGGAAACATCCCTCTCATTACCCCATGTAAATTAGCTAGCCTACTCAACACAATTAAGATGAAAATTCCAAATATTAATTACATAATTAAAGAAAGACGTTTGAAAAGACAGAAAGAAATAAGTATATTTCATCTACATTAAAATTAACCCTTCATCAAGAGCATTAATGTAGAGGGACTTAGCAGTGCTTTTTGAAACCACTCCAAACAGATCGTTCCAATACCAAGCTGTTGTGTTGCATACAGGCAGCGCATAACTATGTGATTTACCACAAGTGTCTACTAGATTGTAAATAATGTTCAGGGGATGGAGACAACATACAGCTAAATTCCATGTGATGGGTGGTTTAAGGGTACGTTAACAAGGCAGTAAATATTTGCTGTAGGTTTGGTGCTCTTTGTCTCTTCCTATCAGCAAGCGGGTAAAGTGCTCTTGACTAGCGCCTGCGTGCTGCAAGGCTTCCCACATCACAGCAGAGGTTAACAAGATTGGCTATTATCCAGTTAGGGACTGAGGACACTGAAAGCCAGGCAAAAATCACCACAGATTAAGGGGAAGGCACCAGCGAGGATTACAAATAAGAGTTACCAGGTAAGGATGTTTGTTACAAGATCCCGTTTTGTATTCATATCAGATCAACAAAAATAAACATCATTTCGTCTGAAATTTCGTTAAAATCAAATCCTACAAATTTTCTGAATCAAAATAAGAATTTTCGCATAATTTTGTATCTTATTCTATTAAATTGCCCATTTGTTTATGCAAATATTTTTGTTCGATTTCGTATTCTCATAGCCCATTCAACCATCCATTATTACTAATGCTAATAGCCGTTTCTTTGACAGAGATGTGGTGTGTTTTGGAGCCATGTATGCTCAGATCTCTCCCTGCACAGTGTCTTTGTTAAGGAAGCGGAGTGGCATTTCCACAGGTTATTAGTGTGTGAGTTGGGCGCTGTCTGGAGCGTGCTTTGTGACACGTCCTGGCTGCGTGTAGACGGACTGGTTAATGAAATATTGACTGCCCATTGAGAGCATGGATTTTTGATTTAGCTCCAGAGAGGCTCCAAGGACAGGGACGTGTAGTCTGGAGTGAGAGAGGAGACTGAGCCTGACACAGCCAGGGCAGAACCCAGCACCGATGCTCCTACCCTGTACCCTGTACCCTGCCTTCTACGGCTGTGGCTATGGCTATACTGTGCACTGATATGTCCAGCCCTCCACCCTAGCACTTGCGGATGCCTGACAGCTTGGCAAAGCAACTGGGTGCCAGTCACACTCACTGACTTGAGGTTGTATCGGATCACACTCACCTGTCTTAGTTGTGGCTCATTTCCTGCTTTTTCTGTTTTTAAGTGCACACTCATATGAAGTGTCTTCCCATCCTACAGCATTTATTAGCGCCTACTGTACAATAGTGCTATAATACTCCCTCCTTCAGCATACCTCATAACACACTCAGCACAGGTCCACCAGGTCCTGCTGCCACGACCAAATCACTCCACTGCAACATTGAAATATGGAGGAGAAATGTATTATTTTACACAGGAATGTAGGTGAACAATTGTTTTTCATCTTTGAGAGATAAAGGCAGAGATAGGTAGGGAAATACGGAGAGAGAGGGACAGATAGAGAGGGAGGGAGGAAGGGAGAGAGATTAGAGGAGTGTATTGAGAGTACCCAATGGATTGTGCACTAAGAGTAGAGAGGGGATTATCGTGCTGTTACTGTCAGTCTTCAAAGGGCCTTTGGAAAGGGACAGCTTTGTATGCAGCATCAGTGTTTATCTGTGGTCTCAGTATCCCTTGCCCTATTGTCTGGCTGTGCATTACACTATTTCCATGATATGCCTACACTTTCACAATGGATATAATTTCAACACAATGTAATTTTATGTTCTATATGTTATCGATCTGATATTTTATCCATGGTGTGTTTCTCTGTGCATCTTTGCTGGCACTCTCCTGCACCTGCAGTGCCCTCCCAAGCTCTTTCTGCCGGGGCCAAGAAGTTAACAGTGGTTTAGCGGATTGAAGAAGGGAAAGGTTTTCTGACTACTTTTATTCTGTGCGTGTCTTGTTGCATTGCCTTTTTTCTCCGTAGGTCTCTCGAGGGCTGTCCACTGGCCTTTTGAAGTAGCATCAAAGAGGAAGGGGGGGGGGAGAAAAAGCATTATTGATTTTGCGTTTTGTCTGACTCAAATGCTGAGGAATAAAGACACATAAGGAGAGAGGTGTTGGCATCGGCGGTGCTCTGAGAGAGAGGGGGAGGGAGATGGAGAGTTGAGGGAATGATATAGACGTATAGGTAAGGAACTCCAGACAGTTAATGCATCTCTCCCCAGAGCCTCCTGCTCTGTTCAGTCTGGCTGTTTCTCCTGGTAGCTACCTTTGTGCTCCTCTCCAATGCTGCAGTAAATAAAGCCCATTAAAGAGACAGACCTCTCTAGTCTCTCCACCTCCATGTCAGATATCTTATCTCCGACTCTATCAGGTTGGTGTCATCATCTGTCATGCATAGGTGTAATAGGTGGCAGGGAAGTCAGGCGCAGGAGAGTCAAATGGAGTGTAAATATGGAGTCTTTTAATAAAGTTCCACAAGTATGCTCCATAACAATAAATGTACAAACAAACAAAACATGGGTACGAAGACCCGACGCGCACCTATACAAACAATAACACTACACTGACAACAAATCAATCTCTGACAAAGACATGAGGGGAAACAGAGGGTTAAATACACAACAGGTAATGAATGGGATTGAAAACAGGTGTGTGGGAAGACAAGACAAAACCAATGGAAAATGAAAAAAGGATCAATGATGGCTAGAAGACCGGTGACGTCGAACGCCGAGCACCGCCCGAACAAGGAGAGGCAACGACTTCGGCAAAAGCCAAGCTTCTCAGCTGTAATCAAATTTGCGCTCTAGGTACATTTGAAATCGGAAGTTTACATACACCTTTGCCAAATACATTTAAACTCAGTTTTTCACAATTCCTGACATTTAATCCTAGTAAAGATTCCCTGTTTTAGGTCAGTTAGGATCACCACTATATTTTTAGAATGTGAAATGTCAGAATAATAGTAGAGAGAATGATTTATTTCAGCTTTTATTTCTTTCATCACATTACCAGTGGGTCAGAAGTTTACATACACTCACTTAGTATTTGGTAGCATTGCCTTTAAATTGTTTAACTTGGGTCAAACATTGTGGGTACCCTTCCACAACCTTCCCACAATAAGTTGGGTGAATTTTGACCCATTCCTCCTGACAGAGCTGGTGTAACTGAGTCAGGTTTGTAGGCCTCCTTGCTTGCACACGCTTTTTCAGTTCTGACCACATATTTTCTAGGACTTTGTTGTCCTTAGCCTCTTGGAACTACCCATCCCGGATCCGGGAGAATTGTCATCAACTACACTAATTAGCATAGCGCAACGGTCAAAAAATATTACTAGAAAATATTAATATTCATGAAATCACAAGTGAAATATAGTGAAATATAGTGAAACACAGCTTAGCCTTTTGTTAATCACCCTGTCATCTCAGATTTTGAAATTATGCTTTACAGCCAAAGCAAGACAATCGTTTGTGTAAGTTTATCAATAGCCTAGCATAGCATTATGTCCAGCTAGCAGCAGGAAGCTTGGTCATGAAAATCAGAAAAGCAATCAAATTATTTGTTTACCTTTGATGAGCTTCGGATGTTTCACTCACGAGACTCTCAGTTAGACAGCAAATGTTCCTTTTGTTCCATAAAGATTATTTTTATACCCAAAATACCTCCGTTTGTTGGTCACGTTATGTTGAGAAATCCACCGGAAATAGCTGTCACGACAATGCCCCAAAAAATTCCTAATTATATCCATAATATTGATAGAAACATGGCAACCGTTTTTTATAATCAATCCTCAAGGTGTTTTTCAAATATCTATTCGATAATATATCAACCGGGACAATTGGCTTTTCAGTAGGAGCAAGAGGAAAAATAACTACCTCTGTCTTTTACGCAAGAATCACTCTGAGAGCCCTCAGCTGGCCACTTACGCAATGTAGTCGTTTACGCTCATTCTTCAACATAAAGGCGTGAATCTACGGCAAAATGCTGTAGACACTTTAGGGAATACGTAGAAAAGGGAATCTGGTTGATATCCCTTTCAATGGCCAATAGGGGGGCATAGGAACACAACGGTTTCAAAACATGAGTTTTGAGTCCTGATTGGATTTCTTAGGCTTTCTTTTTCTTAGGCCTGCAATATCAGTTCTGTTGTACTCACAGACAATATTCTTACAGTTTTGGAAACTGTAGAGTGTTTTCTATCCGAAGCTGTCAATTATATGCATATTCTAGCATCTGGTCCTGAGAAATAGGCCGTTTACTTTGGGCACGTTATTTTTCCAAAAATCTAAATAGTGCTCCCTAGCTTCAAGTGGTTTTGCCACAACTTTGTAAGTAAGCTTGGGGTCATTGTTCATTTTGAAGACCCATTTGCGACCAAGCTTTAACCTGATTGATGTCTTGAGATGTTGCTTCAATATATCCACATCATTTTCCCTCCTGCAGCAAAGCACCCCCACAGCATGATGCTGCCACCCCCGTGCTTCAAGGTTGGGATGGTGTTCTTCAGCTTGCAAGCCTCCCCCTTTTTCCTCCAAACATAACGATGGTCATTATGGCCAAACAGTTGTATTTTTGTTTCGTCAGACCAGAGGAATTTCTCCAAAAAGTACAATCTTTGTCCCCATGTGCAGTTGCAAACCGTAGTCTGGATCTTTTATGGCAGTTTTGGAGCAGTGGCTTCTTTCTTGCTGAGCGGCCTTTCAGGTTATGTCAATATAGGACTTGTTTTACTGTGGACATAGATACTTTTGCACCTGTTTCAGAAGGTCCTTTGCTGTTGTTCTGGGATTGATTTGCACTTTTCACACCAAACGCGTCTCCTTCCTGAGCGGTATGACGGCTGCGTGGTCCCATGGTGTTTATACTTACGTACTATTGTTTGTACAGATGAACGATGAAACTGTAGTTTGTTAACAAGAAATTTGTGGAGTGGTTGAAAAACGTGTTTTAATGACTCCAACCTAAGTGTATGTAAACTTACGACTTCAACTGTAAGTGTGAAGTGGCAGGCTGGAAGAGAAGAGAAGCATTGTTTGTGTGCTGTTTTACATCTCCTATCTCAAGGGTTGGCTGTAAATGACCTCAGAGTGATATAAGCAAGTCCCTTTCTGAATAGAGCTGACACCACCCTCTCCCTGTTCTACTCAGCACTGTTATGTTATATATTATGTTACATGCATGTTATAGCTAGCTACAGTAGATTAACATGGTAAGCGGGACAGGGGTACCTCATGTCAGAGGTTAAAGATGCTGGAGTATGCATCTCGTCTCCATGGAGAACTGCTATAGCTCATAAATGGATCCAGGGAAGGAATGAGGGCTGATGAATGAGTAGTAGCTGGAATTTTGATTAAATCAGGAAACAGGCAGGGGAAAAGCCACATTTAACAAAGATCGTCTCAAGACTGTGTCACCGTGACACAATGTGAGTACAAAAGGCAGGGAACAGTGTAAGCAGATTGATTATATGTCCCTGCCTTCAGGGCTACTTGTGGGATGGCATCATTTAGACCAGGAACCTGCATGTCCTTAAGCATATAGAGAAACACAACCAACCTCAGGTGGAGTAGTACTCCACAGCACTATGAGGCGCTGTAGGTAATGGAAAAACCCCCAGAATGAAACGGTGACCTCTGGGCCCTCCCCATCCGAGAGCCTCTGTCCTGACTCTGGATAGTGTTGCCACAACACAGCAGAATGGAGCAGAGGAGGGAGGAATGCCTCATAGAGCCGCATGCAGGCCCCAGAGTGAAACTTTCTCTCAAGGTTAAAGGCTTTAAGGAACTACTTCTCCATGCATCTTATTATGATCGTCATAAATAACAAAGGAAAACAGCCTTGAAAACAGATTTGATTTTTATGCACATATTTGTTAGAAATAAAATAAATGCTGCTTCGGTACTAATTACAAGATGAAAGGATTTAAATGATGTTATGCAGTGCAATGAACCTAGTTTGAAAACAAAGGACATAGCATATTCAGGAGCATAATAAAAAAAATACTTTATGTGAGACTAATTTATTGACTACTTTTTTTCAATTTGTTAATAAGCGCACATGTATTCAAACCAGTGTGATCCTTTGACCCTACAGATTGATTTGGTTCACTTAAAATGACATCAAACAAACATTCCAGTTGATTTGCTCCACAGTGAGTGGAGCAGTGGGGCCAACACCGGAGGAATCTGACAGAGTCAATGTATGGGTGTGTCAGGTCTCAGTGAGCGGGAGGGAGGGTGGTGGTTGGCTTGTAGTAGAGAAGCCCTTGACCTTTCTGAGATGAGCCCTCACCCCGCCCCCTATGGCTACATAGAATATCTGATTGCTGATTATGAGTTCCCTCCCCGTCGTGCTGAGTGGTTTGCATGTCGCCATCCATCCCTTCCCAGCTGAACTGATTAATGTAAGGAGCTAAAGATTCTACATCTCAGAGAGATTGCAAAAAGGCTCTTGCAGAGCCTGGTAATCTAGAGTGCAGCTGGCAATCACCCAGTGCTGGCTCGAGAGGCTTTTTGGGTTGTTGTTTTGTTTTTGTTTTGAAGTCGTTTTTGGGGAGGTGTTGATGTCTTGGTTCCCCTGGGCTATTCTTGTTTCAGGATGAGAGCGCTCCGTATGCTGAGCGCAGGTCCTTGTCTGCCTGGCTTCCCGGCTGCTGTAGCCCAGCCCGGCCCAGCCTGCTGAACAACAGCAGCGTCAGCACAGCCCCTCGCTCAAAGTCCCAGGATGTGCTTATGATCACCCTCTTACAGGAGGAGACCAATTTTGGCAGAAAAATGTACTTCATCCCAGATATGAAAAAAGCTCTTTGCTCATTTTCAGAGCTCCCAGACACCAATACAGGGAACAGAAGCACCAGATAAATTTAAATAAATTGCTGCTCTGCTGTTCAAGAGAACTTGTGTTTTAGAATTTTATTTGAACTCTATATTAGGCACAATTTGCTGGCTGTTTAATTGATATTTGCAGCAGTGAACATTTTTTTTTATTATTTTTTTAAAGAAAAGCTGGCATGACTGCTTTACTTGCTTGAAGGGATCTGTCACAAAGTTACAAATCAACCGCTGTCTTCTTCAAGTTTTGTTTTTATAAATAGTTGGAGGGGAGTGGAGCTCTGCATGGTTCAGTCCTGTTTCCTCTGCACTGGTGGCTGTATTAATGCCTTTCATGTGTAACTTTAGGGTGACTGAGAAGGAATCTGCCCAAAGTGTTATTATTAAGTCAATTATTATCAAAGCCATGGAGTCCACTCTGTCATCTACTAGACATACAATATATTTATTGTTATACATATCTTAATGTATGGTTCAGCAGAGCATTATACAGTACTTTATGATTGCTGGGAAACACACACATACATTCTTGCATATACACACATGTATACACAACCAAGCTTTATCTGCTCTTACACACACACACACACACACACACACACACACACACACACACACACAGGGAGAGAAAGAACCTTCATGCATTCATGTGTTCATACATTCCTGCACACTTGAAAGCTAATTTATAGCATATTTATGCTGCGATGACTATATCTGTGCTTCACACTAAAGTTAATAGAGGAGCAGATGAGACACCATCAGTGCTCACAGAACAAATGGCTATCGTCTGTGCTCGGCTACCTTTAGTAAATGAAATGTTTCAGCAGATCCACTGCTGTGATGAGAGAGACACATGTTCCATGTGAGAGCCCTAACCACAGACGGCTGAGGAGAGCCTCCCAGACACAAACAGAGGGGGGGCTGTATTTTTGTTGCTGAGTGTGAGAGACATCGAGAGAAGGATGCGTTCACTTTGCATCTGACGCTCGTATGGTGGGGGGCATGTCATTTTATGGACTCTGTGTGTCGGAGATGAAGAAATTAATTCATTTGTGAGCTGTATTTGCATTTCTGGGATTATTTGCTTTCTTGCTTGCTTGCCTGTTGGATTGTTGTGCAATATCAAGTTACATGAAATTGCATATTTTGCAGAATATAATCCCCAAACCTTACTGGTCTCTAAATTGGTACCATTCCTTACCATTAAAACAACATGCATTGCCCTAGTGGTCAACCTGTGTACTACAGTACTACAGACTGATGATCTGCAGCAAAGTATCTTTGGGATACGATACCACCTCAAAGGGCAATGCAGGGATGAGAACTCTGTTTTGATCTTTGACACATTTCATGGGCATTGATTATATGATGCTTTAGTCTTTGATCTAACAGTGGAAAATGTTGTTTCTTGATTCTCTGGTTCTGAGATTATTATAATTTATACATGAGGGATTTGTTTTTTTGCCAAGCTTGAGCAATCTTAAGTAAAAACACTGTTTTGTATTGTCTCTGTTCATATTATTTTTATCATTGGCATCTCCTATAGAAATTAAACAGGGAACACTATTAGAAAAAAGGGTTCCAAATGGGTTCTTTGGATCACCCTTTTTTGTTATAGGTAGAACCCTTTTTGGTTCCAGGTAGAGAAAGGGTTCTACATTGAACACAATAGAGTTCTACCTGGATTCAAAAGGGTTTTGACTAGAACTCAAAAGTTCCCCTATGGGGACAGCCAAAGAATCATTTTAGGTTCTAGATATATGTTGACTTCAGAAAGTATTCAGTGAATTTCCAATGTCTTGCAAAGAAGGGCACCTACAGTATTGGTAAAATGTTAGAAAATGCAGACGTTGAATATCCCTTTGAGCATGCTTTGAGCATGATGAAGTTATTAATTACACTTTGGATTGTGTATCAGTACACCCAGTCACTACAAAGATACAGGCGTCCTTCCTAACTCAGTTTCCGGAGAAGAAGGAAACCGCTCAAGCACAATTACCTAAAACACAAGGCCAAATCGGCACAATGTTCCTGAGTGGCTGAGTTGGAATTTAAACTTAAATTTACTTGAAAATCTAAGACAATACCAGAAAATGGTTGTCTAGCAATGATCAACACCCAATTTGACAGAGCTTGAAGAATTTAGAAAATAATAATGGGTAAATGTTGCACAATTCAGATGTGGAAAGCTCTTCGAGACTTACCCAGAAAGACTCACAGCTGCCAAAGGTGCTTCTACGAAGTATTAGGGGTGTGAATACTTATGTACATTTCTGTATTTAATTTTCAATACATTTCCAAAAATTGCTAAAAACATGTTTTTGTGTAAAAAATATTTGTGTGTAAAAAATATCTTATTTAATTCATTTTGAATTCAGGCTGCAACATAACAAAATGTGGAATAAGTCAAGGGGTATGAATACTTTCTGAAGGCTCTGTATATGGATGGAAAGACACATTTCAAATAATGTGTTCACTTATACTCTTGAAGAGTGTGAGAATATATGTTTGACAAATTTCTCCCTCAGATGTAGCTTTGGAAAAACATGCAATATTTTATAAAAACTCTACTACTGCTAATACTTTTTCATACAACCTAGGGCTGCAGATGTTTTATAGGCAAATATTTCTGGACAAATTCTTTGTTTCCTAAGCCATCTGATATATAATTTAAGAACTGAACAAACCCCATTGTACTCATAAAGGAAAAAATGTACTTACACAATTAGTTACAGCACTGCGGTTACAATTACCTGGTAGTATTGCTGTTCAGTGCCGCATCATACTTTTAAGATGATTACATTCAAACCATAGACCTCCTGTTAAACAAAGACTTGTCAACTTTGGAGTAAAATACAGCATCTGATTATTTATTCACTGTCTTTCACCTTTTGTAGAAACTCAGAAAAAGCAGTATTATTTATTTTATTAGCCCAGTATCACTTCAAGGCAATCCAGGGAGAGTTAGGTTGTATTGTACACTGAATGTTATCCATTGCAACAGAACTGGTGTGGATGTTATATATGTATGCTCGTAAGATAGATTTCATATCACAACAGCATATCTCTTGAGTGACTACAAATAACTATACATGCCTCAAATTAGGTTTATTTATTTTTTTAACTACAGGAAAAGCATTCTTCAGTTTAATTTCAGTGTATGGCTCCCTTTGTGGAGGAAACAAATTGGGCTTTATGGAATTAGTGTGTTTGCTGCATGAATCTCAAATCTATTCCTGGAACAAATGATTGTGTTTAACGTGATTTGATGTCTGCAGCGCCTCTGTGCGAAACGGAAGAGAGCTACCCGATTGGATTAGAGTCTGAAGTACAGTAATGACAGCTCAGTGTTTCTCCATTGACCCATGTTTGTTGTCTAAATACAATATGAGTGTGGAGGGCTCGCTGTATACTCCTGTGCTAGGAGACTATTTGCTGAAGGTCATTTTGGGATCATAGCATGCCATTAATAATTCCAGTAGATTTCCGGGATCTCCATCGGTTCTGCTGCATCCATACATTGCTTCCTTCCCTTTCGAGGACAAATACAGCATCTTCAGGTTGGAATGAAATCATGCCTAGAGGCTCAGATATTGGAGGTGGTACTTTGTTGTGGAAAACATCACGAAACGCATTTAACTGTGGTCACACATACTGCTCACACATTAGCCGGTTAAATTGTGTGTTTATGCGTGGAACACACAGGAATCCTCGCTTGAACACACACACACACTACATCCTTATGTATACCCTCCCTGAGTCTTGTGAGTGTGTTTCAGCAGCCGCGAGTTTTGCAGGGAGGAAGCAGTGGACCTGTGCTGTGTGGTAATTCCCTACTGCTCTGCATATCCTCCCAGTCAACCAGCCGTTCTACAGGGATGCAATTATCACTCTCCCTCAAGCCTAGCCGTGCGCCATGACAAGGTGTTACTAGAGAAATCATCAAAGCCTGATTTTAAATGAAGCATTTAATTATGTGACAAGTGAACGCTGTGCGTGTGTGTGTTCATGTTCAGTTGCGTGTGCGTGTGCGTGTGCGTGTGCATACAGTATGTGAGAGAAGCTGTTAGGTTTTGTGTCCCTTAAACAGGCCTCAGAGACAGGATCCTATGGGGAGTAGATAGATGTGTTGTCAGTGACGTGCACTGGCCGGACACTGCGGGCGGGCAGGCGTGCGGCTGGGTGAAAGATGGCGGAGCGTGTCTGTGCACAGCTAAGGCTGTGATAGGAAACAGTGAGCGCTCCACCCCCGTCGCTCCATCCCTCCCGTCCAATGATAGGTCTCCACTTTGATTCTTTTAATAGCAGGAGGCCAGCTCTCATGATGGACCTGTCATAGAACAGACCCACATAGTCTCACAATTAGCTTCTCCTCATCATAAATACTGTAGCATTAATGAAACCTTTCCATCTGTAAGGACTCTTTTTTTGTCAGGAATATCATCATCTAGCTAAATAGATAGTTTAATAAAAAAAGATGTATGCTGATTCTAGATGCTGTAGAATGTTTTGCTATTTGTTGAGAGGGCACCTTTGTCTGTGATTATACATGTATCAGTCATGACTAGCCCTATACCAGTCAGTCCAGTCACATCACTATCAAAGCTAAACTGCTTACCCTAGCCAATTGTAATTTCACATCTCTGCTGAGTCATTGTCCTGTCAGGAGCTTTATTCTTTAGCATGCCTGATGATGTGTCCACAATCCCTTATCTATAGAGCTAATTATTTAAAAGAGGAGCTGTCCTGAAAAAATATGTTGCACAATGGAAAATTAAGATTTTACAAGATACATTTTCAATGGAATTGTATAGTTCATCTATCTTCTGAAACCATTGTGTTTTATTTGTTCATTTTTCATTATAGGGAAAGTGAATGGCTTACTGACAATGTGTGGTAGTCAGGTTGGGATTCTGATTGGTGGTTATGGTAGGTCATAATAGAGACAGCTACGCTATTACTCTGCAACGGACAGACAGACGGACGGACAGAGCGAGGCTCAGATTAACATGGTAAAAAGAGACTGATTGAACTGCGCACATTCACAGGAAGCTAGCTTTAGGGGTTCAAGGTTATCTGGACAAATCAGACTCCTGTTTCTATTCATTCCCTCCTAGACCAACCAGCTCGTTTTCTTGGGTTAACCGGAAAATGTGCAGTTCTGATGTCTGTGAGCAGGTCTGGCAAGGGAATGCGTGTGAATCCTAATGACATGTGTAACATTTCATATCCATCAGGGGGAAGGGCTGCATATACAAAAGGTTCACAAGCATTTGTTAATAGTAACTTCTGGACGCTAGTACTCTAACTGAACATGTAAGTGGTAAGTTGACTACAAGACAATTCATTTGACTGAACATTGTATTAACTTCCATGAGATTATTCTTTTTTGCAGCCTAATGAACATTCAGTAGTGTAAAGCCATCTCTATTTGTCCAGGCAGTGCCGAGTGTGTGAATGGGTATAAAGAAATATAGAAGGGACAGTAAGCTGCAGTCTAAACAAACATAGACAGGCAGAATGAGTCTGGGACTGACCACCGTATTATGTAACAGGGTCTTATCAGGACATACCTTCTGTCTGAACACAGTGAGGTTCCCCCTCCTCTCCTCCACCTTCTTCCTTTCCCTCCCTTCTGCCTGGGTGCTCCCTAAACATGGGCCTTCATTAGCAGGGCTAAATAACTCAGCTCGCTGAAATCTCTATTATTTCTTGCCATAGGGCCATTCAATATTTACCTGTTCTCATTCCCCCTCCGTCTGGCCAGTAGGGAACTGTCCTTAGTTTCAGTAATGTGCACAGAATATTATTATCAGAATATTGCACATTTCCCTTCCTCAGGTTCTGACATAGGGAATACGTAGTCAGAGTAGCAGTGACTGACAGCTGTCTGTTTTTAAGGTTCCCTCAGAGCCTAGCTACTTTGTTCCTGCATTAAAGGAGGAATTTTGGTGGGAAGTGGAATGAGAGCTTAATAAGGCTAAGGCTTTGCTTTTTCTCATTCCTGGCAGGATTTCTGGGCAGCATTATGTATTACATTGTACTTTGTTTGCTTGTGTGTAGGTGTGGAAGAACTGTAAGGTTTTGTGAATGTAACCTCACCAATGGGTCTCACTGGGAGAGTTATCCATGCTCTTGGTAGGTTGGCAACATATGCAATATGCGTAGGAGAGATGCTGAGGTGTTGTATGTGAATACTCCATCCAGTACAGTCTATGTGGGAGGGCCATCCCTTTTGTGTGAAAATGGTGGGCTTTGTGGTCGGAGGTCCACCAGGTCCAACATCCTATTCTGGAGCTGTTTATTCCAACCCATCACAAGCCATTTCCTTGGCATTCTGAATCAGAGTATGGATCTGCTGCCTGGCCACCAGGAGAGAGTGGCTCTTTTGAAAAAGCCTGTTTGTTAAGAAGAGAGCCTGGTTAATGTGAGCCTGTGATGGATGTAAGCCCATTGTTGTTCTTTGGGGAGGAGTAATGATTGGAGACACCGTTCAGTAATCTGATGGCAGTAGAGCCAAAAACAAGGCCGTCAGAGAAATTGAGGCACCAAAGCAAATGGCAGAGGAAAACCCCAGAGACACATACATGCTGTCATTGGTCTAATTCAGACATAGTTTTGATTGAAAAATCCCAGTTACAGTCTCCATTTCCAAGGCCAAATCCTTTGGGCTTCTATTGAGCTGGTCTTTCAAATCAAAATAAAATCAAATGTATTTATATAGCCCTTCGAACATCAGCTGATATCTCAAAGTGCTGTACAGAAACCCAGCCTAAAACCCCAAACAGCAAGCAATGCAGGTCTTTGTGGCTGAACTGCAGCAGTACAGTCCAGTACTGGACGTTCAGTACTTTCCCTCATCTATTTATTCTGCTAGTAGCCTAAACCTGATCTTATAATCAGTGACTGGTCAACATTAGTCTGGCTTAATGCTCATTCTCTATCTGTCAGCTGATCAACATGCTCCAGTGAAATGACTGTAGGTCATATAACACAATCTGGTACTGTACACTGGATATCCCAAGATACATTTTTTGGTTGAGGGGCACAAAGTAAAGCCTTCCTTAAATGGAGGAAGTATTTTGTCAATTAATGGTGAATGAAAGCTTTAATGTTTTTTCAGTAGCTCAGAAGAACTCTTTAAAGGCTACACCCTGCAGCCTATACCTGTTTATGTCTAGTGCTGCATTGGTTAGAGTGGTTTGAGACAGACATACCTGGGCCTCAGTGTGTGGAGATTGAACATTTGAACAAAATAGTTTTTGTCTTGCTACTTGAATTGTATTCTGACACATCCTGTGCTCAAACTGCTCAAATTGCATGTGCGACAGCTGCTAAGTAATTCGAATAATCTGCTCCTTGCTGGTGACTTTGCTTTCATGACTGCAGCTTACCTCAAATTGAAAATAAATAGATAAATGCCTTTTCTGCTCCAACAAATGATACAGCTTTAACTCAAAGGAGCCATCTTGTTCATTTTGGGAGTAAAAGAGCAATTGGAGAAAATAAACCACCATTGTTAATAAGAGTGTTGACAGATTAATAAGCATGCTACGCTACCCAGCAGTGAAGATACAAATGATTAAATCCCAACATGACCCACCTCATCATGGTAGTTATACATACTATATCATTATTATATCAAGTATTCACTACAGACTATGGCAATAATCAAGTCTCGTTCTTGGGTTGCCAATTTCTCTGTGCTGACCATTTTGTCGAAATTGCTGCGAAGGACAGGGTAAGAACACATATATTATCCACTGAATGTAACCACAAAGGTTTTTTTAGAGGGATGTCATTAAAACTCCCCCTCTCTTTCTGTATTTGTTCTCTCATACACACAGCGTAACCTGCACACACACACACACACACACGTAGACGCGCAGACACACACATGTAGACACACAGACATACACACACACACACACACATCAATGTGGATGTTGACAGTGGTAGATGGGGCTATGTATGCACTACATAGTTTTTTCTGTTGTCATGTATCTGGGCAAATCGCACAGTGACGAGGCATAGAATCTGTCATGGAGAAGGCATATGTATAGCAGAGATAAGAGGCAGCCATTTTATCAAGCAAGCTGTCTCTCGAAAATGCTCATACACATGTCCCCAGATGCGCCTCCAGAAAGATGGCCCTTTAATGACACGGCCCTGCACTCGCCAAGAGGACGCCCCGTTTGTTCCCGGCTCTAACCTGACAATTATGCCAATTACACAAGGCAGCCATGTTGACAAACACACCATGAGAATTGTTGCCGTCGACTTGGAGTAGTGCAGGAGTCCCCCGCCGCGATCTCCTCTGTAATTTAACTAGCACGGAGAAGGATTGCAATGGCTTTCTCAAAAACTCCCCGAGCCATGTATTCTTTTACGGCGGGGAGCCAGTCATGCCACCAGTAGAGCCTCTGACTGTAATTGATATGGTGTTTTCTTCAGAGAAAGAAAGAGACTTGCCTGCTCTTCATCACTATGTGGTTTATTTAGAGTTATAAAGGGTGTAATGTTACATATTGAGCTGTGCTAAGCAAGAAGCCTGGTCTCACTGGGGCCAAGAGAGCATGTAGACAGTTGTAGCGGTGGATCGTGTTTCCCCTGAGGATTGGATCATGAAAGCTTCTCCGCTGCCATTAGTCCATACTCATGTAACCCTTAAAGAGTAATAAGCCATTGGCACCTGAGTGTGTTGACTTGCTGCCATATGAGGTGAGAAAGGAGATCCTGCCAATACGCAGGCTTATTAACAATGCAGGGGTAGAGCTGGCCAATTGCTAATGTGCTGTAATGTGTGGAAATCTTAAAAAACTGGTAGAAAATACAATGCCATTGTCTCAGTAAATACTGTACAATGAGCTTTTGGTTAGAGGAAAAGTTTTCTAAGCAAGGCTATTCCAACTAGTTGGCTAACAGCAAACATCCAAATATGATTTAACAAGAATAATGGTCTATTGTTATGAAAGCTTCTTGGCATACTTATGCCTTGCATTAACATGATTGGTGCCTCATGAACAAAAACACATGATTCTTATTCTCTCTCAATAAAAAGGGGCACAATCATTGGCATAAAGTATGTTTTTAATGTGAGGTCATAGGATCTGAATCCAAACAATGAAGTAATGCATTTACAGTACAGTATATGCCTTGACTTTGGCCCAACTGTACCTAGACGAGACTTGCTTGTGAAATTCAGAAGTATTCTACACTACATGACCAAACAAACCTATGTGGACACTTGCTTGTCAAACATCTCATTCCAAAATCATGAGCATTAATATGGAGTTGGTCCCCCCTTTGCTGCTATAACAGCCTTCACTCCTCTGGGAAGGCTTTTCACTACATGTTGGAACATTGCTGCGGGGACTTTCTCCATTCATCCACAAGAGCATTAGTGAGGTCGGGCAATGATGTTGGGCGATTAGGCCCGGCTCGCAGCGAGCTTTCCAATTCATCCCAAAAGTGTTTGATGTGGTTGAGGTCAGGCCTCTGTGTAGGCCAGTCAAGATTTCCACACCGATGACGACAAACCATTTCTGTATGGACCTCTCTTTGTGCACAGGGGCATTGTCATTCTGAAACAGGAAAGGGCCATCCCCAGACTGTTGCCACAAAGTTGGAAGCACAGAAATGTCTAGAATGTCATTGTATGCTGTAGTGTCAAGTTTTCCCTTCAGTGGAACTAATGCACGTAGCCCGAACCATGAAAAACAGCCCCAGATCATTATTCCCCTCCACAAAACGTTATAGTTGGCACTATGCATTGGGGCAGGTAGCGTTCTCCTGGCATCCACCAAACCCAGATTGGTCCATCGTACTCCGAGATGATGAAGCGTGATTCATCACTCCAGAGAACGCGTTTCCTCTGCTCCAGGGTCCAGTGGCGGCAAGCTTTACACCAAACCAGCTGACACTTGGCATTGCGCATGTGATCTTAGGCTTGTGTGCAGCTGCTCAGCCATGGAAACCCATTTCATGAAGCTCCCGATGAACAGTTCTTCTGCTGACGTTGCTTCCAGATGCAGTTTTGAACTCGGTAGTTAGTGTTGCAACTGAGGACAGATGTTTTTTATGTGCTTCAGCACTTGGCAGTCCCTTTCTGCGAGCCTGTAATGCTCCTAGACGTTTCCACTTCACAATAGCAGCAGTTAAAGTTGACTGGGGCAGAAATTTGATGAACTGACTTGTTGGAAAGGTGACATCCAATGAAGGTGCCACGTTAAAAGTCACTAAGCTCTTCAGTAAGGCCGTTCTACTGCCAATTCTTGTCTACGGAGATTGCATGGCTGTGTGCTCAATTTTATACAACTGTCAGCAACCACTAATTTGAAGGGGTCCACATACCTTTGTATATAAAGTGTGTGTAGTGTAAGGGATTAAGGTTTGCCATATGACGTTACAATGTCTTGGATTCCTGTTGTCATGGTGAACTAGCGCTCCAGGAACCCTCCGCCCTGGCCTGCTTTTGGTTCTGATGGAACATCCACAGAAAATCTTCTGTCTGCTAAACACCATAATTCACTGTTAGACATACAGGTTAGGACATCATTGTTACAAAGGTAAACCTGAGCCCGGGTATGGTTACCGTGGCTGAGGGGTGGAAATCCCAGGGTTGTGGCTAAGTCTAGTATTTATCTTGTTTTACTCGAATGGCCAGCTCAGGCCTAATCCCTGTCACGGTGTGTCAGGGTCTGGTTTATTTCCAGAGACCAGTCAGGCAGACCATGCAGGCAGCTGACTGAGTGACAGTCCAGGCCTAGTGAACAGACCCAGTCCCCAGATGCCTGCTGCCTGCTGCCTGCTGCCTGCTGCCTGCTGCCTGCTGCCTGCTGCAGTTACATCACCTGCTGCAGTTCTTTTTACTGGGCAAGCAATAGGGGTCAGGTCAGGTGGTTATTAGGACAGTGGGACGTGCTTTAACGGGAGCTCCGTGCATAGCTGCTTGATGTGCTGTACGGAGAGAATGCTAACTCTATAGAGACGAGGCTAGCTCTATGGAGAGGCTAGCTCTATAGCTAGCTCTATGGAGAGTCGGCAAGCTCTATAAAGAGGAGGCTAGTTCTATGGAGAGAAAGCTGGCTCTATGGAGAAGAGGCTATCTCTATGGAGAGGAGGCTAGCTCTATAGAGAGGAGGCTAGCTCTATGGAGAGAAGATCAGCTCTATGGAGAAGCTAGCTCTATAGAGAGGATGCTAGTTCTATGGAGAGGCTAGCTCTATAGCTAGCTCCATGGAGAGGAGGCTAGCTTTATGGAGAGGAGGCTAGCTCTATAGAGAGGATGCTATCTACGCAGAGAAGGCTAGTTCTATGGAGAGGCTAGCTCTTTTGAGAGGAGCTAGCTCTATGGAGAGGAGGCTAACTCTATAGCTAGCTCTGTGGAGAGGAGGCTAGCTCTTTGGAGAGGAGGCTAGCTCTATGGAGAGGAAGCTAACTCTATAGCTAGCTCTGTGGAGAGGGGGCTAGCTCTATACCCCCCTGTTATGTACCCTTGTTATGGTCCTAAGGACATAATAAGCCAATGTCTTACCATGACTTAATCAATTCAACGGCATGTAAATGTAGCTGTTAGTGGGGCACTGGCTGTGGGTGTAGACTTACCTGCACACCCACTCAGAGGCCTGTGATTTACATTATTTTCTGATGAGCTAGAGCTACAGGATCCATTAGCGCCCATCTATATTACATCAGTTAGACCCCTTGGCCTAGATGCCACAACTTCACAATGCAACTGGATGGATTGATTAATGACAGTTTGACTGGATGTTATATAACTTACTTTTAAAAGAGCCTGTGTTTGAGAGCCTCTGTTGCTATTTAAAAGAGCCAGGGCCGTAAGGGACATGTTTATGTTGTCCTGTTGTCGTTGTCTTAAATAAGCTAAATAAGATCTGTAGTTTGAATGTTCAAAGCTGTCAGGTCTTGACATTGGTCAAGCAGGTTAATGTAAGAGCAACTGTAGAGGACCTACTATAAAAATCTGTGAACATCACAATGCAATGAATAGCAAGGACAAAAGCCTTTATAGCATATTAGAATGCTTGATCATTCAGAACAGAATATAGTCTGGAGAAGACATTGTTCTATCCAATTAATAAGCAGAGCCTATTCTCCCAAGTGATTTCTGAGAACTTTTCAAGGCAAAGCCAAATTCAGCTCTTTGGAAGTCTCCATTTCCATCCAGTCAACTGTCTTTTTAATCTCCCTTTGGTTCTGATAAGGGAAAAGGAATGTCAATCAGCCAAACTAATGGAATGTGCATTTTGTAATTCGCTCAAAGAGAACGGTAAATTGAAAAGAGTTTGCAACATTTTAACATGCACACCAGCTCTGACAGTCAAGCTATATTATCCGACAGCTGGAGAAGTTAAAAATAACTGTGCTCGCAGAAAATTAGGCGTATCATTTGGCTTCTAAAGTGAGAGATGAATCTGTGTGTGAATGCATGACATGAGGGCAAAATATCAGCCTCTGTTTGTCTGTTTTTTACTCTTTTCCATAAACTCCAAAAGGAATGGTAAACAGATTAAGCAATTTAGTTCTGAGTCTTTTCTCTGAGTCTGCCCCATCAATGTTACAGTCAGGTAGCAGCAGCCCAGTTACCATACACATTTACATTACTGCTCTCCCAAGCCATGGTGCATAAATCATCGTTCCGCTACATGCAAGGTTATTGCTATCGCTCAAAGCCAATCCTCACAGTTTTTCATAATGTTACCTTTTTATCTGACTATAAATCTGACATCACTGCACATATGTGGGGAGGAATTTGGAAGATTCAGCCACCCGCTAAGCGCTAAGTTATGTCTGGTCTGACACACACAGAGTGGACAGCTATATGAATCTTGATTCCACCTGTCACGCTCAGGTTTTCCATGACATTGAAACACACTTGCCCACTTATGCATGCATTTTATGTCAGGTGTTCTGGGCTATGCTGTCAGTTACCATTTAGCATGGTCATCTAAGTGTAACCTGTACCCCCGCACATTGACATTGACATTGGGTCGCTCCTCTGTTCAGTTCGTTGCAGCTAGTGACTGGAACAAGCTGCAAAAAACACTCAAACCGGACAGTTTTATCACCATCTCTTCATTCAAAGACTCAATCATGGACACTCTTACTGACAGTTGCGGCTGCTTCGTGTGATGTATTGTTGACTCTACCTTCTTAACCTTGTCTGTGCCCAATTGTATTTTATTTTTAATCCCAGCCCCCTGTCCCCGCATGAGGCCTTTTTCCTTTTGGTAGTCCGTCATTGTAAATAACTCTTAACTGACTTGTCTATTTAAATAAACGTAATATATATATATATATATATATATATATATATATATATATATATATATATATATATATATACTCCAAACTCTAACTTTTTAGAACTGCATTGTTGGTTAAGGGCTTGTAAGTAAGCATTTCACTGTAAAATGTAAACCTGTTGGATTCGGCTCATGTGACAAATAAAATTTGATTTGATGACATTTTTTTTAATCCCTGTTACAGCAAGGTAGGTAAAGAGATTCCCACCTGTAGCTAGTGTTTTAGTGGAGGTGTAGGATTGCCTCTAAATACTTAACAACAACATTGTTAGTTCATCGCTATTTAACCACTAACCAATAGGAGTATAGCAGGGTGATCTTTATGTCACCCTGTTTCACAAGATAATCCCTTCCAGTTTTAAGATTCTTGTTCCACGTTTGTGATGCAGGTCCCACGTTTTGAACATCCATGTAAATACAGTACCTTAATCTACAGAGGATGTCATACAATTGAACATGTAAAAGATAAGCATGTAGTCCTGGTTTAACTGTATACAAACAAAATTGACAGAGTGTGGCACTTATCCAATCCATCCACTTTTTTTATATATAATACTTAACCACAATAACATATGACATTGATGTGATAGACGGAGAAATGTATTGGATTGACAGAATGAAACCCCACCTCTCTCCCCTGGTGCACATCTGACATATGTGTTACTCATGTTCCTCATTAGGAAACATTTATGCTGGAAGCACCTTGCCTGTGAATTCTCAAAGATGCCTTCTCCCGCTTCCTGTGTGAGAGTACGTGTGCATGCGTGTGGGGGAAGCTCTGTGAACATCTGATGTTTTCCCTCTTCGTATAATCTCCACCTTCTCTGCACAATGGATTTAGCCTGGCCTTGAATGGGAAAGGGCACACATTTCTGCAGCATCTAAACTAGAGGTCAACCGATTAATCGGAATGGCCGTTAATTAGGGCCGATTTCAAATTTTCATAACAATCGGAAATCGGTATTTTTATTATCAACTCCCGAGATGAGGCTCATGTAACCGAAGTGAAATGGCGCTAGTTAGCGCACGCTAATTGTCGATGTGTTTCTGGTTCGAGCCCAGGGAGGAGCGAGGAGAGGGACAGAAGCTATACTGTTACACTGGCAATACTAAAGTGCCTATAAGAACATCCAATAGTCAAAGGTTAATGAAATACAAATGGTATAGAGGGAAATTGTCCTATAATTCCTATAATAACTACAACCTAAAACTTCTTACCTGGGAATATTGAAGACTCATGTTAAAAGGAACCACCAGCTTTCATATGTTCTCATGTTCTGAGCAAGGAACTTACATGGCACATATTTTACATGGAACATATTGCACTTTTACTTTCTTCTCCAACACTTGGTTTTTGCATTATTTAAACCAAATTGAACATGTTTCATTATTTACTTGAGGCTAAATTGATTTTATTGATGTATTATATTAAGTTAAAATAAGTGTTCATTCAGTATTGTTGTAATTGTCATTATTACAAAGAAGGGGGGGATTGGCCGATTTAATCGGTATCGGCTTTTATGGTCCTCCAATAATCAGCACGGGTATCGGCGTTTAAAAAATCATAATCGGTCGACCTCTAATCTAAACATCAGAGTATGCACCCCTGGACAAGCCCTGGACAATCCCTTAAATTAGACATAGAGGCATACATTGATTGTTTAATTAACTTTCAATTAATGCCTGGGAAAAGGACAGGCTGACAACTGGCAATGTAGTCATGCTTCATTGTTTAATTAAGCATGTTTGATCTGATCCCCCATAGCAATTGCCTGCTTCTTATGTGATGCATCGAAGTCACCAAAGAAATCTAATCTTTATGATGCAAAAGAGGAAGCTTTTTCCACTTTACATGCACAGCAGGCACTTGAATTTTGGAATCTAGTGTTTACTCTATATTTGGATTCCACTGGAGTGGATTATGTTAGCTTTGGGACACAACATCGGGAGTCTGTGTACGTCTGAATCCAACTTTTATATGAACCGCACCATATTCCTGCTGAGTTAGACAGCGGGCTGCCATTAGACCATGGACTTCCTACCACGAAATCTACCTCTATCTACACATCAGGAACATGTTGCGGTTCGGGACAAAAGTTGGATTCAGATGTTTATTTGATAGCGAGGGACACATTTCACTTTACTTAAGTATCCTTCCTAGAGATTATACATATATCTTTGTTGACAGAACTTTTTTTCGTGAAGCCTGCTATATTGTAATACGGTTATTTTCCGTCGCCACCCACCAGAACTATGCACAACTCAGGGAGTCCAACCAATATACAGACTCCCGATGTTGTGTCCCAAAGCTAGATTAAGTATTATTTACTGCAAACTCACGGAAATCTGTGATACATAAAAGAGGAGGCTGTTTGCATCCATGCTATACAAATAATTGCAGGTTTGAAATCGACTGTAATTTCAAGAACCAGCTATATGGAAGAGTGTTGCTTTGATGTACAAATCCACAATTCACAGGGGATTAGCATCCCAAAAATGAGCAGTTGCTAATTACGGGAGCTTGCTTCTACATATCTAACAAGGCAACGAACCGCCATAATAAATAAGAGGATTGATAAGGAACAAGGATATGCAGTTCCGATTAGAAGCAATGTATTTGATTTCTCATGGAGAGATACCCTGTTATCCCCCTCTTCTATTTATGTGTTGCAGTGTGAATGGATTGTAGCTGTGCCTTCTCTATTGCGTTCGCAGATATACACTGAGTATACCAGACATTAGGAACACCTATCTAGTATTGAGTTGCCTCCTCCCCTTTTGCCCTCAGAACAGCCTCAGTTTGTCAGGGCATCGTGTCGAAAGCGTGTCGAAAGCCCTCCACAAGGATGCTGGCCTATGTTGACTCCACTGCTTCTCACAGTTGTGTCAAGTTGGCTGGATGTCCTTTGGGTGGTGGATCATTCTTGATACACATGGGAAACTGCGTTGCAGTTCTGGACACAAACCGGTGTGACTGGCACCTACTACCATGCCCTGTTCAAAGACACTTAAATCTTTTGTCTTGCCCATTCACCCTCTGAATGGCACACATACACAATCCATGTCTCAATTGTCTCAAGGCTTAAAAATCCTTCTTTAACCTGTCTCCTCCCCTTCGTCTACACTGATTGAAGAGGGTTTAAGGGATCATAGCTTTCCCCTGGATTCACCTGGTAAGTCTATGTCATGGAAATGTTTTGTTCTTAATGTTTTTAATACTTAGTGTATATTTTCAATATTATGTCTTAGAACGTTATACCTTGATTTAATTTGCGGGTCTCTGTAGTGTCACAAATGCTTGTTACCACATTCTACCAGCAGAATATGAAGATGCATTATCATATTGCCTACCCACTGGGCAGTCAATTTAACATCTATTCCACGTTGGTTCCACCTAATTTCATTGAAATGACGTGAAAATAATGTTGATTCAACCAGTGTGTACCCAGTGTGTAGTTCCATTCCACTAACCACCACTAGCTAAATTAATCTATTATTTTTTGCCTTGAGCATGATAGATGATAACAGCAGTATGCAACAAAATGCAATTAATTAAACTGAACTTAAAAACATCCTCTTAGTTTCTCTGTTACCTCATTCAGAGTTACTGTGGATTATTGTATTTTCTATTGTTTTACGTACTCAACCTCCTGTTCAATTTATTTATCTGACTATTGTAGGCTTGGCATGTGCTGATAGTCATTACAACCTCTGTCAATAGGAGAATAGCACAATGGAGCCACAATATAGTACAGTACTCTCTCCTCCTCAGGCTCAGCAGGCCCTGTCTGTTTCGGCTTCCCTGGCCTGGTAGATTGGACCTGGCCAATCTGGCTTCTCTTCACATGGCCCTAAATTAAACATGTCTGGGCTAAGGCAAGTGCTTTCTCTTCTGCGGGAAATGGTTTTTCATCTCCTAATGAATGTGCCTAGGGGGGCCACAGGGGGCTCCACTTCACCCCTCATTAGGCAGGGGGGGCTTTTTCTGTGCTCATCCTTTGGAGCAGCCTTCTGGAGAGGGAGCCCTCACACCCCATCTACCCTAGCTCCACGTCCCACGCTCTCCCACCCTGGAGAGGGAGCCCTCACACCCCATCTACCCTAGCTCCACGTCCCACGCTCTCCCACCCTGGAGAGGGAGCCCTCACACCCCATCTACCCTAGCTCCACGTCCCACGCTCTCCCACCCTGGAGAGGGAGCCCTCACACCCCATCTACCCTAGCTCCACGTCCCACGCTCTCCCACCCTGGAGAGGGAGCCCTCACACCCCATCTACCCTAGCTCCACGTCCCACGCTCTCCCACCCTGGAGAGGGAGCCCTCACACCCCATCAACCCTAGCTCCACGTCCCACGCTCTCCCACCCTGGAGAGGGAGCCCTCACACCCCATCTACCCTAGCTCCACGTCCCACACTCTCCCACCCTGGAGAGGGAGCCCTCACACCCCATCTACCCTAGCTCCACGTCCCACGCTCTCCCACCCTGGCCTGGACCCCCGCTTCTCCCCCTCCCTTCTCTCTCCATCCTGCTCTTTGTCTGTATCAGACCTGACTCCATACTCCCCTCCATTCTATACTGTACCAGGCCTTATCAGAGACTGGGTTGTCTGGGAGAAACCAGCTGTGAAGCTCCATAGAGATGACAGGATCACGTAGACATTGGGACGGGAGCATGCCCCTAATGGCATTTTAATGGCCTTGTTTGGTTTTGACCTGTGATTTATTGCTGTACAAACCAGCGATAAGATTGGTTTTGTATTTCTTGACATCAATTGAACTGTTTTGCATTGTCTTGAAGTTCCTTCTCTTCTGAGAACTTGTAATGAATAACAGGTTGACAGACGTCTATGGATAGTGTTAAAAAGGAAGCTTTTTGACAAACCATCTTGTGTTCATTAGTGGCTGTGACAGGCGTCTGCTGTGGGCCTTGCTCTGAGGGCCAGAGATTGAGCGCTGTGGACTTGACACGCTGTGGTAGGAGGGGGAGGAGAGGAGAGCCACTGTAGCACTGTGCAAGTCCCTGTCTGTCTCCAGCTCTGGCTCAGTAGTTCTCTCCCGGTGTAGCCTGCATGGTGTATCCTGCCTCTCCAGTGGAAAGTATTGACTGCTTCCTGGTGTTGATGAAGCAACAAAGCATGGCTGCTTCCTGGTTCTGGTGAGTTGGTGGGGAGGGAGGGATTTACTGTCACCTGACTCTAAGAGCCTTTGCATCTGAACAGAATGGGCTGAAGTACTGATTATTATTCAAGGGGTTTTGGGATGTGTTTATGCAAACATTAATCTTGCCACTTCTTTATTTGCCTGGGATTAAGCTCCATGGCACATTCATCTACAGCCACTGAAGCAGGTTCACCCAAAGGTAGCAGGCAGCTAGGCAGCGAACGCCTCGCTCTGGCCCCCTTCTGCAAACAAAGCGTGTAAGGAGAGAAGCATGCTTTGTGCATGGCTGCTTAATCCTGCCATGATAAACAAAACCAGGCCAGTGTATGTAGGACTATGAACACAGTGGGACTGTGCAAGGGAATGGAGCAGGGGGACTGTGCCTCACATGCTGTAAGTAGTCTGTGAACTCACTGTCACAGCAGACATCTTCCCATACTCCCCTGCTATCTTGGAATG
Source organism: Oncorhynchus keta (assembly GCF_023373465.1). Taxonomy (NCBI): domain Eukaryota; kingdom Metazoa; phylum Chordata; class Actinopteri; order Salmoniformes; family Salmonidae; genus Oncorhynchus; species Oncorhynchus keta. Next base: position 25,138,586 of record NC_068442.1, read on the forward strand.
TGCCTTTTATAGCCCGGCTCAACTGTTAAAGAGCATGGAACCACTGTTGTGGTGCAGTTCCTCTGCAGTGAATAGGCATTCATTTACGTACTTTTGTATACCCAGGGATGCAGGTGTATTTAAAAAATAAGTGACATTATTTCATGATAATGCTTCCAGTATAATGCAGTATCTACCTGTGAATACATGCTAGTTTTACAGCAATATAAAAGTGGTTTCCACAATGATAAGGACTCTGTCAAGTCATTCATATTGATAGTAATTCATTTGGCTTTAATCAGCCAGACAGATATTGCCAGTAGCAAAATTGAATAAATACATTTATTTTTAAAAGTGCCTTGCAAATTTAATCAGAAGTAAGTGTTTAACATTATGGCAATCAAGTGTTTGGAGTCAAATCGTTTTGCACATTTAGTATAATTATAGGTAAATGATGCGTGATGGAAATGTTCAGTTACTTAAGACACTAATAGTGAAGGGTTTCGTTAATGGATCTGTAAATGTTTCTTGCTCTCACACACACTCCATTTCGCTCTCTGGGCTTACAGGAGAGGACCAAGTCAAGGTTTCTGAATAGGGCTCGCATGGTGGAAGACAAAAGTGCTGAGTGAAAAAGCAGTGAGACAGTGACTGGATCCAGTGTTTGAGAAAGCTATTTTTCTGAGGTTCCATGACACCGCTGATCCCTGGAAAGGTTGGGTGCCTCTAGTTTCAGCTCTATCTCCCCTGGATCTGTGGGGGACAGGATTCAGTATCCCTGCTAATGTAACAAGCCCCATTTGTCTCAATCACACGTCCCTGGAAATATCGCCTGACCGTTGATGTCATTCGTCTTGCCTGTCCTTGCCTTCTCTTTCCGTGCTGATGAGAACACAAGACCTTCAAACAGAGTGGCAGAGTTACTGGAATGTCACTTGTCAGCTTACTACTAGTATTAACTGTTGTGTATTAAAGGCTTGGGCATAACTAGAATTACATCCACTGAGAAATCGGTGACAACATTCTCTTATCAAAGTCTCTCTCAAAGCATCGATTCCATCATCTCTCTAGCAGCCTGATAGTGGGGTACAGCACAGCACAATCCACAGAACATGTTGTGTAAACAGATATTCAGGACTTTGATATACTCTGTGACTGTTCTTTGATTCATCTCTTAAGACACAAGGCCACCATGATGTCAGGGGGAATATCATAGTGCTGTATCTATGGATTTAGCTGAGGGTCAGGCAGGATTGGACTAAGAAATCAAAGGCCCCGGAGCTTAGTTTTTTTTATAGCCCCCACTTCCCGGTACACCATACATTTCTGTACACAAATCCATGCACCAAGATGCAATTCAATGCATGGTAAATTTACTGTTGATGAAAAAGCCCCTTTATAATTAAGCCATCATAACATTTGCGGTGTGGTATATCCTACTGTTGAGCAGAGTCGTTTTTGCGATATCCACACATGGGGAACGTGAAGAAAAACACATTTTTAAACGCATTTCATGCAATTCTACGTCATTTACATGATAGAAGACAATAGCTGAATCTTTTTTAACACCCCACACAAATGACAGAAATGAGATCAATCTGGTCTTGAATTCAAATAAACAACAGCCCAGGCCAATGAAGTGACACACAGATTATACAATAATAGGAGGAAATATATATATATATATATATATACAGTATATCAGTAGGTTACTAAATAACATTTCCAGTGGCACACTAACTCACCTAATGATGAAGATGAGTGATGGCTGATGGGCTCGTCTTGGCAATAGCCTATCTCAAGATGAGCTACTTTGAAAAACAGTGCTGCTTTTTGCAAAAGAAAATGGGAGTTGTTGCGAATTTTTTAAGAAATACAGTGGGGAGAACAAGTATTTGATACACTGCCGATTTTGCAGGTTTTCCTACTTACGAAGCATGTAGAGGTCTGTAATTTTTATCATAGGTACACTTCAACTGTGAGGGATGGAATCTAAAAGAAAAATCCAGAAAATCACATTGTATGATTTTTAAGTAATTAATTTGCATTTTATTGCATGACATAAGTATTTGATCACCTACCAACCAGTAAGAATTCCAGCTCTCACATATCTGTTAAAAGTGACCTTCTATTGTCTCCAGCATAGGGTGCACCTGTGTAATGATCATGCTGTTTAATCAGCTTCTTGATATGCCACACCTGTCAGGTGAAGATATTATCTTGACAAAGGATAAAATGCAGGGACGTAAACACATTTGTCCAAAACATTTGAGAGAAAAAATCTTTCCCTTTCCCTATTTGAGTGGCAGGTATCCTAGTGGTTAGAGCGTTGGGCCAGTAACCGAAAGGTTGCTAGATTGAATCCTTGAGCTGACAAGGTAAAAATCTGGTGTTCTGCCCCTGAGCAAGGCAGTTAACCCACTGTTCCCCGGGCGCCGTGGATGTTGATTAAGGCAGCCCCCCGCACCGCTCGGATTCAGAGGGTTAAATGCGATCACATTGCTGTGATCTTTTTTTCCAGCTCATTCATGAAACATTGGACCAGCACATTACATGTTGCATTTATATTTTTGTTAAGTATACAATTTTTTTTTTGTTGCCTCTTGGGCCCCGTATGGGCTTGGGCCCAGCCCCTGACTCACACAATTGACCAGTCACATTTATGAAGAAATTCTTAATTTTACATTAATCAGTTACCCAAACAAGGCAGGGCTCCCCAGTTACCCACTTTCCCCCTACCTCCTCTCCTCCACCCATCTGATGATTAGCAGAGCAACAGCAGGCAGCAGCAGTCTGTCTACACTCATTGAGAGTGGACTGCTGAATCCTCCTTTGGTTGGAGGCTGCAGTAAAAAAAAAATACAGTACCAGTCAAAGTTTGGACACCCCTACTCATTCCAGAGTTTTTATTTTATTTTTACTATTTTCTACATTGTAGGTCAGTCAATCTGGAAAACTTCAAGAACTTTGAAAGTTTCTTCTAGTGCAGTTGCAAAAACCATCAAGCGCTATAATAAAACTGGCTCTCATGAGGAACGCCACAGGAAATGAAGACCAAGAGTTACCTCTGCTGCAGAGGATGTTAATTAGAGTTACCAGCCTCAGAAATTGCAGCCTAAATAAATGCTTCACAGAGTTCAAGTAACAGACACATCTCAACTAGAGGTCGACCGACTATGAGTTTTCGATACCGATTATTGGAGGACCCCAAAAAAAACCCGATACCGATTAATCGGCCGATTTTAAGTTTTATTTATTCATTTATTTGTAATAATGACAGTTACAACAACACTGAATGAACACTTTTAGTTTATTTTAACTTAATATAATACATCAATCAAATCAATTTAGCCTCAAATAAATAATGAAACATCTTTAATTTGGTTTAATTATGCAAAAATAAAGTGTTGGAGAAGAATGTAAAAGTGCAATATGTGCCATGTAAAAAAGCTAACGTTTAAGTTCCTTGCTCAGAACATGAGAACATATGAAAGCTGGTGGTTCTTTTTAACATTTGTCTTCAATATTCCCAGGTAAGAAGTTTTAGGCTGAGGTTATTGTAGGAATTATAGGACTATTATTATTTCCCTCTATACCATTTGTATTTCAAATACCTTTGACTATTGGATGTTCTTATAGGCACTTCAGTATTGCCAGTGTAACAGTATAGCTTCCGTCCCTCTCCTCGCCCTCTACCTGGGCTCGAACCAGGATCACATCGACAACAGCCACCCTCGAAGCATCGTTACCCATCGCTCCACAAAAGCCACGGCCCTTGCGGAGCAAGGGGAACAACTACCTCAAGTCTCAGAGCGAGTGACGTTGGAAACGCTATTAGCAAACCCCGCTAACTAGCTAGCCATTTCACATCGGTTATACCAGCCTAATCTCGGGAGTTGATAGGCTTGAAGTCATAAACAGCGCAATGCTTGAAGCATTGCGAAGAGCTGCTGGCCAGCGCATGGATGAATGCTCACGAGCCTGCTGCTGCCGACCACCGCTCAGTCAGACTGCTCTATCAAATATCAAATCATAGACTTAATTATAACATAATAACACACAGAAATACGATCCTTAGGTCATTAATATGGTCAAATCCAGAAACTATAATTTCGGAAATAAAACGTATTTATTTATATATATTTATTTATTTCTGTGAAAAACAGAGCCTTTCCGTATTTTATCTAACGGGTGGCATCCATAAGTATAAATATTCCTGTTACATTGCACAACCTTCAATGTTATGTCATAATTACGTAAACTTCTGGCAAATTAGTTCGCAACGAGCCAGGCGGCCCAAACTGTTGCATATACCCTGACTCTTGGGGTACTCCAAATAAAAATGTGATTCTCTTTTATTATTTTTTTTACAAAACAAACATCTGTGTTCAGTGAAATAACAACACAATGCCAAATAAAGGTAGCCTAGTAAAATAATTAACATCCAATCACATTAACTGCGGGAAACCTTAACTCTTGTGCAGACATTTAGAAACGAAACATGACAATTTGAAAAATAAGCCACAGGAGTTTTTTGAGTGAGAATGAAGACGACTTTCGAGTAGTAAGACGTGTATAAAAACGTGTCGTGTAAAAAAAGTGTCTTGTATGGTGAGCTACCGAGTGGCCAGAACAAGCAAGCCCCATACTATTGTGGAGGACTTAATTCTTCCTGCTGCCGTGGATATGGCTGGAACAATTCTGGGGGAAAAGGCCCAAAAAAACAGATAATGCCTTCATCAAACAACACTGTTTCACGATGCATCAGTGACATGGCCGGAGATGTTTTGAAACAATTACTGCTTCGCATACAAATCAGTGAATTATATGCGTTCCAGCTGGATGAGTCAACAGACGTGGCGGGCCTGGCACAGCTCCTGGTATATGTCCGTTATGTTGATGGGGGGTTAATTAAGGAAGACATCCTCTTCTGCAAACCACTGGAAACCAGGACAACATGAGAGGATATTTTTAAAGTACTGGATAGCTTTGTGACATCAAATGGACTTTGGTGGTCAAGATGTGTTGGTATCTGTACTGATGGCGCAAAAGCCATGACAGGGAGACATAGTGGAGTGGTAACGCGCGTGCAAGCAGTTGCTCCCGGCGCCACTTGGGTACACTGCAACATCCACCAAGAGGCTCTTGCTGCCAAGGGAATGCCTGACAGCTTTGAAAGATGTTTTGGACACCACAGTGCAAATGGTTAACTTTGTTAAAGCAAGGCCCCTGAACTCTTGTGTATTTTCTGCTTTATGCAATGATATGGGCAGCGACCATGTAATGCTTTTACAACATACATAAGTGCGCTGGTTATCAAGGGGAGAAGTATTGACACGTTTTTTTATTGAGAGAATAGCTTAAGGTTTTCTTTACTGACCATAATTTTCACTTGTCTGACCGCTTGCATGATGACGTGTTTCTCACACGACTGGCCTTTCTGGGTGATGTTTTTTCTCGCCTGAATGATCTGAATCTAGGATTACAGGGACTCTCCGCAACTATAATCAATGTGTGGGACAACATTTAGGCTATGACTAAGAAGTTGGAGCTCTTTTCTGTCTGCATTAACAAGGACAACGCACAGGTCTTTCCATCATTGTATGATTTTTTTGTGTGCAAATGAACTCAATCTTATGGAAAATGTCAAATGTGATATAGCAAAGCACCTGAGTGAGCTGGGTGCGCAATTATGCAGGTACTTTCCCGAAAAGGACGACACAAACAACTGGATTCGTTATCCCTTTCATGCCCTGCCTCCACTTGGCCTCCGCAATCACCCAACCTCAACCCAATTGAGATGGTTTGGGATGATTTGGACCACAGAGGCCAAGCATCCAACAAGTGCTCAGCATATGTGGGAACTCCTTCAAGACTGTTGGAAAAGCATTCCAGGTGAAGCTGGTTAAGAGAATGCCAAGAGCGTGCAAAGCTGTCATGGCAAAGGATGCCTACTTTGAGCATGTAAAAATTGTCTGTCCTCGGTTGCAACACTCACCACCTAGATCCAAACTTCCTCTGGAAGCAACGTCAGCACAAGAACTGTTCAGCACAAGAACTGTTCGTAGGAAGCTTCATGAAATGGGTTTCCATGGCCGAGCAGCCGTACACAAGCATAAGATCACCATCCTCCATGCCAAGCGTCGGCTGGAGTGGTTTAAAGCTCGCCGCAATTGGCTTCTGGCTTATGTGGAGCTTCCCTGTTGGACGGCGCAAATCAAGCTGATGATTGGTGTCTGGGGCTAGTCTGTGGAAGTAACTCAGTGTGTGGAAACATGTTTTCCTAAGGAGAGCACAGAGGGACAATTACTGGCAGCTGAACTATTTTTCCTGCCTGTTCTCCATGTGTTTTCTGACTCTGTGCCCCTGACCCACTGACCCCTGGGCATCAGTTGCCTCTCACACACAGTCTGCCAAGGGCAGGTCCCAGTGGATGGGACTTAGACGCATTACCCCTCCACACACACACACACACACACACACACACACACACACACACACACACACACACACACACACACACACACACACACACACACACACACACACACAGGTTCAGTACCACACACATGTTTCTCGTAGATGTAACATACGAATGAGCCACATTATTACCACACACGTGACACCCACAGGACGTTGTCTCGATGTCAGTCTGCTGCATGTTGTCACACATAACTTTACATCTCTCTGTGAAGAATAGTCTTATATTAAGGATCACATTAAATTAAGCCCAGCAGCAATCAAGCTTCTTACAATAATGCATACTAATGCAGCAATTAAAGGAAAAGGGAAGTGGTACAGTGTGGCAGTGGTGAATTCCCCTGATCTAGGAAACAAGCCTATTTATTGATATGTAAAGCTTTCTCTGTGTAATTGCACTGGATGTATAGAAGGTTTCATTCTTTACAGTGACTTCAGAATGTATTTAGACCCCTTGACTTTTTCCACATTAAATGGAATTAGGAGGAATAATAGAATGAGATGTTCGACAAGCAGGTGTCCACATACTCTTGGTCAAGTAGTATTTTTCATATATTTTTTTACACTTTGACATTAAAGTATTTTGTGTAGATTGTTGACAAAAAAATTACCATTAAATATATTTTAATCGCCCTTTGTAACAACACAATTTGGAAAATGTCAAAGGGTGTGAATACTTTCTGAAGACACTGTATATGTAAACACAGCAAAAAAATAAACGTCCTCTCACTGTCAACTGCTTTTATTTTCAGCAAACTTAACATGTGTAAATATATTTATGAACATAAGATTCAACAACTGAGACATAAACTGAACAAATTCCACAGGCATGTGACTAACAGAAATTGAATAATGTGTCCCTGAACGAAGGGGGGTCAAAATCAAAGTAACGGTCAGTATCTGGTGTGGCCACCAGCTGCATTAAGTACCACAGTGAATCTACCCATGGATTGCACCAGATTTGCCAGTTCTTGCTGTGAGATGTTACCCCACTCTTCCACCAAGGCACCTGCAAGTTCCCAGACTTTTCTGGGGGGAATGGCCCTAGCCTTCACTCATAGTAGCCACTTCTGCTAGCCAGTAAGAATAGCTAGCTACAAACTATTCAACAATACCAGCAACTTTTCTTCTAAGACATATTCAACTCTTGAATAATGCAACAATTCACAAGCATGTGCAAGCAATTAAAGGGTTTATTTTCTCATCCATACACATTAAATTAGCTGACAATACACAGCGAACTCCTGCTGCTTGCTTGCAAAGCTTCTTGCCTCAGGATGGTGGCTCTGCACAGCCAAGCAAAAAACATACAGTTGAGATTACTTTTCTTAAAGGTACTGTGACAATTTCAGAATGTAACAGGCTGTTCCTACAATTTCAGGTAAAATCTCAATAAGTTTCAAGTTTCTAATAATAAGGAAAACACCTATATATTTCAGCTATTTAAAAAATATTGCTCTCCTATTAAGTATTGTACTGTAGAGCATTTGGCTCAATGAGACAATTCTATTTCTATTGACACTGCAATGCTCGGAGGGGGGTGACTCTCGAAGAAGGCTCGACCGCGACCTCCTGAGGTAGTGGGCGCGACGTGTGCGTTTCACAGTTTTACATCACAGTAAAAGGTGGATTCTCTGGATTGTTTTTCTGATACCTTTCGAGAATGTCTTGAGATGCCCTCTAGTCTAAAAAGGGTCTAAGGCACTTTGCCAATGACAAGTCTCAATCAAGTCTTTAACCACAGCTTTCTCAGCTAAAGTGGCCAGCGAAGGTTCAGAAATAGGAGAGGAGATGTCCCCCTTCCATAGCTTCCGAACCGATGGAAGCAGTCAATCAGCTGGTCCTCTGTGATTTCAGCCTCAGTGATTTTGAGTTCCGCTTAAGTCCGGTGCCATGCTTCAGTGTGTATCTGCCAAGAAAAAACAACAACAAAACTTTACAATCGTTAGATCAGATCATTTTAAGTACATGTAGTGTGTTATAAAAGCATGTAAACAATTATTGAATTCCATTTTATTCCATTTAAATGTTGAATGTTTGCCGCTCACCTTACGATGACTTACTGGGATAAGGAGCAGAGCAGGCAGAATCAGAATGAATGCATAATTGAGTGCAGCAGTCTCCAGATTGACTGTGTTGTGGCATCAGAGCCGAGCATGCAGTGTGCCTCTCTCTCCCTCCTGTCCATGTCCTCCTCTGGGACTGGGACCCAGATACACAGTGACAGACAGAGAGTGGGCGTACCGGGGCACAGCTTCCTTCACCTGTCACTGAACAGAGGAGGGGGGACCCACACATGCTCCCCTTCGCAGGCTTGTCTTCTCTATAAACCCTTTTGTTGTTTCCCCAAGAGGGCAACACACAGACTCCCAGTCAGGAAGCTCGTACATTTTTGCCATAACAACACATAAATGAGACCAAATGACTCTAACTTTCTCCTGCTCCCTGCATTGAGGGTGTCAGAATGCATTTCAATAAGGCAGTCAAGTAAAAACAGAGGCAGAGAAATGCTGCTGTGTTGTACAGGCATCTCATGTTTGGCAGTGTTGAAATATGAATGGCCTCACACACAAACAATCACAGAGACACATGCACATCCCAAAAGCAGCACAGGGCTATCATCCAGACCTGGGTTTTAGCAAATTCATTTCTGTTTGCAGTGCTATGCAGGAATAATAGGGAAGCTCAGAGCTGTTCCACTGAACCACTGAAACTAGAATATCGCTTCAAATATGGCTGCTGGTCTCGAGTGATGGGGGATCATAGCTTAGGCTGCCAGTTGATAAAGAGGAATTAGCATAGAGACATCAAAAAATGTATCAATTATTTTTTTGCTCTGTTCTAGTCCTCATGGTATAAACATTGTTGATGACTTCAGCTGGTTTGTCTGTTGAATGGACGGAGGCGGTTTAAAATGATGATACAGGATTTTCCTTTGCAGGTGAATATCTGAGTGTGGTATCTCTGAGCTGCACTGGAGTAGAAATGTCATGAGGACAGCCTCATAGTAATAAGCCAACTCCCCAAACAAATAACACATTTATACTATTCTGTCTGTGCTCTGTACCACTGCTGTCCTTTGCCACTGACATTCAAATAACCTTTCTTCTGCTGTGCAATTGGGAATAAAAAAAGCGCTCATTCTGTTCTGTTAGACTACAACATGACAGCAGTGCCTTGGCAGATGAAAAGAGGCAGGATCTGATTCTAGCTCTTGTTATGCTGTCTGTCTGACAGTCATGGGTTTCAATTTAGCATAGACTATGTTAATCAAACTACAGCTGATCTCCACTGGCAAAGGGGGAAATTAATCTAGCAGTCAAAATGGGGGGGAAACTATTGTATAAAAATGTTGCTTGCTGAGCACTTGCCAGCTAGTCCACTGACTGTACGAATGTTATTTTTCCTGTGTGAACTGTATCTAGTAAGAGATTATACTAACAGGTTCCTGTATTGTAGCCCTGTGTGTAGCCATGTGTTCGTATTCAACATTTGCCTTGTTTTTGTGTTGTGAAATGTTTAGTAGAGAATTTGATTAAACTGTTTTGTCCCTGTTTGTTGGAATGGAGAGCCATTGTTAATCTGCCCATAATACTGCTCTGTACAAAGGCCCAGAATCGCTGTCCAATCACTTACATAATCTCCAATATGAGCCCACTGGCTTGCGTCATTTGGTCACTGACAGCTGTCAACACACACTCACACCCCCAACATTCCCATCACTATAGCTGCAGTCTTACATATTCTGCCTCTTGGTAAGAGGCTGTTACATGTACCACACATATACACTTCAAATGAATGATCCATTTAGTGATGTTAGATGTTGTGTCCAATGAAACGGCAGATGAAGACAGTACTCCTTACTCTATGAGGTCTTCCATCACTCAGAGATATGGTATGTATTTTATTACTCTACGTGTAACACCCTTGTAGTAGGTGCAGTAGTCCAGGGATCTAATAGCTGTCAGCCTCAGTTTGTGACTGTAACTTAAGGGATCACCCTAATCTTCTGAAGGTTATGTCAGTACAGTAGTCCAGTGGTTGAGGAAAATCTGAGTTTGCAGTGGGAATAACTAGGAGATAGAGCCGCTGTAGTGATTTGTACGTCAATATTTGCACTGCTGCAAATTCCTGTGCTATTCAATTTTTACAGAATATCGTTTTTTGGTCTGAAAAAAAAGAATGCCTTGCTAGAATTAGATCTGGGGGATATGAAAAATCCCATTCTGAAAAGAAAAACCTTGTCTCCAATGAGTTGTAATGTAGCATTAAGAATTCACATCCAATATTCACCATTAAAGGATCAACCTTTAATAATTGATATATCTTCAATATATTTAGTCAACACCACACTTTTCCTCGCTCATAAATTATGCTCTCCAGGTACAAACAAAGTATAGCATATTTGAGAGGCGCAGGGGAAAATGCTCACTCTGACAACAACTGTCTTTGTGGTGCTTATGTCAGCGCTAAAGCACTAGTTACAGAACGCAGTACGCTATGACAGAGTCCCGGAGAGCAGTTGGCATGGGTAAGGCAAAACCTTTGTTTTCTTTTTGTAAACAATTTTCTGTTCATTTTCTGGGCTTTAATAAGTGCAGTGTTCTCTTCATGTGGGCTTTGATCTCAGGGCTATTTGGTACACAATGAAGGGCAGAGGGGGACACAGAGGGGGCTTCAATTGTACATGTGCTCTGAGTGACACGTCATCCTCAGTCTCCAAAGGGCCTTTATGTGATGTGAATCAGTGTCCTTGAACTGCACAGCGACGAACACAGACAGAGCCCCTCTAACAAGCTGTGCCCTATGAGGAGCTGGACTTCAATACAACATGAGGCTAGGCTGCTACAGAGTCCTCTCACCATACTCTATCCATTGTGAAATCTAAAGCCAGCCACACCAGAGTTTTATCCTCCACCAAGGATCTTAGTCATTACCTTTTTCATTCTTTCTGTGGATGGATATTTTGTGACGCCGTAAATGCTGCGGTAGGATTCACAGTACATTATCTGTGTACCTCAGCAGGTCCCCCTTCTCTTTGATGTGGCCTGTGTGTGGAGGCCATCTCACAGTGTTGTGAGTAATGGGAGGCTGCTGAGATGGGCTTTAGCATGACTGCCCGTCTCACTGTGCCTGGCTTTGATGTCCTAAGCAGGCGGCAGGGCTGCCTGGCAGGCAGAGGCAGTGAGGGAACATGGCAGGCAGACAGGGGAGATAGGCAGCCAGGAAGACAGACAGGCAGGCAGACAGGCAAGCAGGCCGACGGGCAGGCAGACAGGCAGGCAGGCAGACAGGCAGGCAGACAGGCAGGGAGGCCGACAGGCAGGCAGGCAGACAGGCAGACAGGCAGGCAGAAAGGCAGGCAGGGAGGGAGACAGGCAGGGATGGAGACAGGCAGGCAGGGAGACAGGCAGGGAGGCCGACAGGCAGGCAGGGAGACAGGCAGGCAGGGAGGCTGACAGGCAGGCAGGGAGACATGCAGGCAGGGAGACAGGCAGGCAGGGAGGGAGACAGGCAGGCAGGCAGGGAGACAGGCAGGCAGGCAGGGAGACAGGCAGGCAGGCAGGGAGACAGGCAGGCAGGGAGGCCGACAGGCAGGCAGGCAGGGAGACAGGCACGGCGAATGGGTTCAGCAGCAGTGAGCAGCGTTGGTCAAGCCCAGACACAGAGCCAGCAGCTGCCTGCCTCACACGGAGAGGCAGTTAACACCACAGCTCGTGTCAATAGATATTGACTCCCAGATCTGAAGTACTTAGTCACAGTGCCTTTCTGTCTGACCATCGCCCCCTGCGGGAATTCATTTTAAACCACTCACACTATTTGAAGTGTAGTCTGACTGGGAGCCTCAAGATCAGCCATTCATCAGGGCAGCTTGCTCAGTTATACCCAAATATTGACTTGAACCGATGGCGTAGGATGACTTAATGACTTATTTGATGTCATTATTCTGTATTTATTCTTCATGTATCTCTACCAGAAAACGGCTTATTTCACTGTTAAAATGACCATAGATTTAGATTGGGTTCTTTTTTTACATAGCAAACCACAAAGCCTCTACCTAGTCAGAATGGAAATAACCCCTTTTTTACTGTTGAGTGCACCCAGCATTCAGAGGTTTGTGTAGTAGTGGAGTAGAGGGTGTTAGCTGGTGAGGCTTTGTGCACTCAGGTCCTCTCTGCTGCAGATAGGGCTTTGTGAGCTATCCTCATCTGTGTGTGTGCCCAGCCTAGCCCAGCGCACCGCCGTTTCCACTCCCTCTGCCTTCACCTGATGTGGCACAGTCTCTGTCAGGCCTGAGCGAGCATCCAGCCAGTCCTGCTTCTTCTCGCAACCTGGGGGGACAAGCAGCAGCTTAAGCCTGGAGGAGCTCAGAGCCTGGAGCCTGTGGGCAAGAGAATGGGCTGAGAGCTAGGAGCTGTGAACTGGCCTCAGTGGAGAGGAGGCGGCTATAGACAGTCATAGTGACAGCCCTGCACTGCCACCCAATGGCCATGGCCCGTCAACACAGCCCTGTTTCTCCACCACCCCAGCAAGTTTTAAAGGCCCATTGTAGTAAAGATTCTGTTTTACTGTGTTTTGTATCATATTGTACAACAGCTAATGAAACTAAGTCTGTAAAAGTGTGATAGAATGTGATCAGTGTTATTTCCTGATTGTATTTTCAACCAGCAACTATCTACACAGGACCTTCTAAAAAGCCTGTTTTCATTGGCGTCTTGTCTGGGGACATCACCAAGTGGTAAATTAATGAATAGACCAATAACAAAGATAGTTCCAAACCAATCTGCCAATAACCGTTAGTTTTAAGTTTAAGTTCCCCCTTAAAACACTCCCAGACAGTCCTAGCAAAATTCTTGCTTGAGAAATAGTTTTTTTGCTTGCTGCCCAGAAATGATTTGGTATTGATATAAAAATGGCTGCATTGGGCCTTTAATTACTGCACGCTTCACTTATTATGTAAGTAATGATGCTGAAAATTCGCAACACACTGCACCTCAAATGCTCATGCAGGTAGAACACAAAAACAAACAATGGAGTGCACTGCCCTTAATGCCAGTGTTCATACAGAGATAACCAAAACAACAACCGACTCGACACAATGCAGAAATTCATAATGATTAATTATAAAGTAACCCTCTCAGCGAGCCTGTCAAAACCTGGCTCCTGGTACGTTTTCCCTCTAATCTAGGCAGACTATGTGCATTAGCCTCCATTGTACCGCAGGATACACAGCCATCTAGGTGTTTTCCATATGAGAACTGACTAGCACGTGTGCCACTGCTCTCTTTGTTCATTTTACTGAAATGTAGGCTAATTCTGCTTCTAGGGGCGAGGTCTAGTTGAATCTACCAGTGATAAGAGTGCAGGCTAACAGAGATTCCTGAATGGAGGGACTGTGTGTGTAAAGTGGTACACGGTTAGTGTATCAGCGGCCATCCCCTGGGCATGCTTCAGGGACACTGACATTATCCACATGACACAACAGACGCTCCCAGGCAGCTGATGAGGCCTCTGGATGGAGCCTCAGTGAAGGCCCATTTGATGTGATCAAATTCATTTGAAGGTAATACAGAGCTCCAGTCTACCCTGGCCTGAAAGACCGACTGCTCTAGAAGAGGACTAGGCCTGGTGTTTAAAGCTAGTGGAGAGACTACTTTGTCATAGCGTGCACTGGATGGAATGGCTCATGAAGAGTAAAATTATACATTTTCAGCACAAGTAAGAGAAGGCGGTTTGATAGTGCTCTTTGCTTTGATTAACTATCTGTGCAGTTGTAGGGAGCCACTATAGAGCAGGAATCCAACTGTAATCTTTCCTCCTTGTAGATCAGATAGCTTAGTTTGTCTGGTGCTACGGAGTGCTGTAGCAGTGGCAGCCTAAGATGCTGGCATTATAGATACAGATCTAGTGTCGAGGCAGAGCGAGACGTGGCGTCAGAGGCTGCAGTGATAAAGCATGAGAGCTGTAGCACAGGCTGGGTGTTCTGTGTCTCAGCTGCCTCTCTGTGTCCTGCTGCCCTGTGGCGTGCTGCTCTACTCCTGTGCAGGAGACCGGGATGGATGAGACCTGCCCCCACATGCCTGTGTCCTCTGTGCCCGCTAAATCACACACAGGCCTGTCAGCAGTGGAACACTGTCACCCCCACTGAACTCTACTGCACTTTACTACTGTTTCAACCAACAGCCTCCATCCCCTTCCAACCACCTCTCTGGGCCTCATATAGCTACTCACCAGCCCAATAGGAATGTTATCATTTCTGTGGCCATACTGGATTGAATCTGGGCTTACTGCTTGGGTTTGGCGGGTTTTGAAGTCATGTTTTCCACTGGAGAATAATAGTCTGTCATTCAGTAGGGCTAGGATTACCACTGTGTAGTGGAATGGGGTTTGTGGGTCGCTGTGACTTTTCCTTATGTAATTTGTGCCTGCAATATCAATTGACACTTTGTTTACAGGGGTTGGCACGTGGCTCAGTGAAGACTTAAAATGGCCTCCTTCATGCACGACTCGATGTGTTGTGTAGAAGTGAGGATTCAAAGCAAATGGATGATATATTTTTCAAGCACAGTGCTCTTTCATGTATCAGCATGCATCCAAGGTGAAGGTGTTGTTCTGTAACTTGTGACAGCAAAATGATTTTTTTTTTCTCTCCAGCTCAAATCGAAATAATTCCCTGCAAGATCTGTGGAGACAAATCATCAGGCATCCATTACGGTGTGATAACATGCGAAGGCTGTAAGGTAAGCTCCCAGAGAATGAACATGTGGGTGTTAGGGGGAAAGGAGAGAGACAGGAAGCAGAAAAAGTGGATAAACTTACAAAGAAATACCTTTGAACATGTTGTCTAACTTTTTAAACAATCTTGCGAGAGACTATAAAATGTAAACACACAGAGAGCATCGTCATTAAAATGGTCAAGCCACACAGAGGACATCACAGAGCCTCACTATTAGCAGGACAAAGTGACTCCTCTGCCTTGTACTGCCTCCCTTCCCAGGGACATGCTGCTTCAGTGTTTCTCCTTCTGCTGCAGCTTGTTTTTCTTGAAATAAAATCATCAAAAGAAGAAGTTCTTTGAATTATAACGGATTGTTGGCTGTATGCCGCTTTTATTGAAGCTAGCTTTTGTACTGTTTCAAATACACCAGGCATTCACGTTGAGGGGAATGTATCTTGTGCTTCTTGTGTATTCTTGATCCTGTGCTTGTCACCAGGCGAGTCATTAGTATTCCTCTGACAGGCAGCAGCACCTTTGCTGTTTTCCTCCTGTGTTACAGAGAGACAGGGGCTCATTCAGCTGCTCCTCAGAGCCTCTCTCTCTCTCTCTCTCTCTCTCTCTCTCTCTCTCTCTCTCTCTCTCTCTCTCTCTCTCTCTCTCTCTCTCTCTCTCTCTCTCTCTCTCTCTCTCTCTCTCTCTCTCTCTCTCTCTCTCTCTCTCTCTCTCTCTCTCTCTCTCTCTCAGACAGGAGCTAGCTGCCGGGAGAAACAAAACGCTGAAGAATAAGCTGCTGAAATGTATCTTTAATGATTGCTAATTACTCCAGGCAGAGAGGCATTTAATGATATGTGCGAGTACAAGAGTTTGGACCATAAATCACAGCATTATTAAAGAGTGCTGCTTGTCACTAGCAGTTCTAGCCAGGCTCCCGTAATGGCTGCCATTATGAAGCAACTTGGCAGCTGTCAGCTGTTTTCTTGTAATTAAACAGCCAATGAGCAGCTAATTAAGACATATGTGTATGGAGCAGTGGAGTGGGGCATGTTAATGATGTGCCGGAATCAATTCATTAAGTCAAAGGATGAGGAATCCAATCGGGGTGCGTGTGCCATCCTGTGTGCCATCCTGTGTGCCATCCTTTAGCGCCGCACATGTTGGAGCCCTGTTAATCAACACTAATAACCCAGACTATAGAAAGATACTGCCTACCATTACGATCACAGCCAAACACACCACCCCCTGCAGTATACATTGTTAAAACACACCACTCCTTCAATAAAACAACATAGATCTTTATACAACTGACACTAGAACGCAATAGCCTGCAAAGCACTGGCATGGCAGTATTCTTGTACATTTATTTTAGCGACAGTACCCTCCATAGTGATGAATATTGTCGGCTTCATCACTCTCAATAAGTACCCAGTGAAACACAATATCCTTTTATGTTTACAGGAATAAAAGCCAATCAGTCATTGGATACAGCAGGGCCACTGTGGTTAATATTATAATCAGTGCGGTCTCTCCCTCCCTCTCTCCGGTCTTAGGGCTTCTTCAGGAGGAGTCAACAGAGCAATGCGGCCTACTCATGCCCCCGTCAGAAGAACTGCCTGATCGACCGCACCAGCCGCAACCGCTGCCAGCACTGCCGGCTGCAGAAGTGTCTGGCAGTGGGCATGTCACGGGACGGTACGTACAGCGTCTAGTCGACAGGAGGGGACAGACATGCTTCTAAGGCAGGACAACCCATGAAAGTGAATAGAACATTATAGACAAGTAGAACAACTGGAATATGCTCTGACTGAATTACTGATAGATGTAACAGATTGTTATATCATAACGGACACCACTCTTAATGTGGTTAGAGTAGGAAATGGTGGTCTAGACAAACGTCAGTGATGTCGCTGCCTGTGTACGTTCCACTAGTAATTGGCGTGGCCGTGGGGGTAAGTTGGCAGGTGTGACAGAAAGTAGGTCTGATGAATAGAGGGTTGTTAGGAGGTGTCATTAGTGCTGGAATGGTGCAGGTGAGGCGGGGGGATGGGAGAACACAGGTGAGTGTCTATGGGGGAGGAGGGGGGGCAGAGTTGAGAATTATGGTCTAGACCAGGGTTTCACCAACTTTGCCCTAGCACTACATAGCTGATTCAAATAACCAGCTCATATTCTAGCTTTGATTATTTGAATAAGCTGTGTATGCAATGGGCAAAAATCTAAATGTGCAGTCCCCAGAACACTGTCTGAGAGGGGCGGCTCACTCTCATGACCAGCTCTGTTTAGTCTGCAGGACTCCGTAAAACACAAAGCCTGTCTTGTATCTGATATCCCTGTCATACACAAACCAAGATCTCATTATTTTACCATGCCTGCTTTTTCTGTCAGCTTTTTGGTATACCTGTAAGGGGTAGGGGTAAAATGGTCAATTAAAGCCACCTAAAGACCTAATCATGGTTCGTCCATTTTCTCAATCGTGTAACCAAAATACAGGTATCAGGTCTGTGTGAATAGTTCTCAGCTTTTTTTCCAGTAAATAAATTACAACGTCCATTGTTTAACACCTCTCTAATTTGAAATGCAAAACGCCCCCAATGGTTTAACATCAGTAGCACAGAGAGGCTGCTGCCTACAGTACATACAGTACAGACTTGAAATCATTTGCCACTTTAATAAATGGAACACTAGTAAATGTAATAATGTCACTTTAATAATGATTCCATATCTTGCATTACTCATCTCATATGTATATACTGTATTCTATACTATCTACTGTATCTTAGCCTATGCTGCTCTGACATTGCTCATCCATATATTTATATTTATATATTCGTATTCCTTTACTTAGATGTGTGTGTATTAGGTAGTTGTTGTGGAATTGTTAGATGTTACTTGTTAGATATTGCTACACTGTCGAAACTAGAAGCACAAGCATTTCACTACACTGCAATAACATCTGCTAACCATGTGTATGTGACCAATAACATTTGATTTGAACACCCCCACCCCTCCCAATTTGCCAGTTTCCCACTGATATGTATGAAAAGGGTATATCTGCAAGAAAGTTGTAAATAAGGGGCTGTTTGAAAGGGGTTTGTATATACATTTTACAGATTATATACCACATAAATCTTCTGTCTGAAATGGGTATGAGTTGACCCGTAAGCTGTGACTAATTCGGGCTTACTGTAGGTTGCTCCCTTGTTGGAGTTTTTATGCAATAAAGATGTTAGTGTTTAAGGTTTCGCTAAATACCCACTGAAACACATACATCTCCTTACCTGGTATAGACAGGCTAAACTTGAGACACAGGCCAGTGTTATGTCAGTTTCAGTAGTGAAGGAGTGTCTGCTCTCTCCCTCCCTCTCTCCCTACAGCGGTGAAGTTTGGGCGCATGTCGAAGAAGCAGCGGGACAGCCTGTATGCGGAGGTGCAGAAACACCGGCTGCAGCAGGCGCAGCGTGACCACCAGCAGCAGCCCGGCGAGGCTGAGCCACTCACACCCACCTACGGCCTCTCGGCCAATGGCCTCACAGAGCTCCACGATGACCTCAGTGGCTATATGGACAGCCACACCCCTGACGGCAGCAAGCCCGACTCAGCAGTCAGCAGCTTCTACCTGGACATCCAGCCCTCCCCTGACCAGTCCGGCCTGGACATCAATGGCATCAAGCCTGAGCCCATCTGCGATTTTGCCCCCGGCTCAGGCTTCTTCCCCTACTGCTCCTTTACCAACGGAGAGACATCCCCCACCGTGTCCATGGCTGAGCTAGGTGAGGAGCAGGGGGATGGGGGAGAACAACTCAACCGTGGGGCAAACGACACAAAGGTTTCTTAAAATAGCAGGAGGTTGGAGACTCATCTCCAACACTCATTAAAATAGCCTCTTTTTTGTAATTAGTTTCCATTAATTAGGGCCAATCAGGATCCAGCAGGGCACTCATCTGGGGAAATCATTTTTTTAGGCTCCCCTGTGCCTTGGAACTCCTTTTAACAGATGTGTTTTCAAAAATCATTTACATTTTTATACTCAATATTTCTCTCTGAGCAAATGTGACCTTTGTTTCAGTGAGTAATATTGTGCGGCTGACTGCCCCACCTCCCCCTCTGTTTGGGTCACAGCTAGATTGGGTTTGACTGAAGCTTCAGCTGGGAGCTTCCTGGAGGCAGTAAAAGGAAATGTCAACAAGCCTCTTCCCAGTCAAAAAAAAGCCCACACTCTCCTCCTCCTAGTTGAAAGCTCAGTAAATAAATTGTATTTTTATATGGTGTAGTTCATCTGTGAGGTCGTCCCATTCCCTGTGAGCAGCATTCAGGTCTGACACTGTTCTGATGTGCTGTGCTATGTGGTTGTGTTGCAGAGCACCTGGCCCAGAACATCTCCAAGTCCCACATGGAGACGTGTCAGTACCTGAGAGAGGAGCTGCAGCAGATGACCTGGCAGGCCTTCCTGCAGGAGGAGATGGAGAGCTACCAGATCAAGGTATGGTAAACTTCCACCTTCCATCACCAGTATCACGACCATATGAACAGTACTCACTGTTCTGGAAACACAACACACCTCCTGGGTCGTTCCACAAAATGAGTCCCTTTTGCATCCCTTTGAGTATTCAAAACATTAGGACACCTGCTCTTTCCATGACAGACTGACCAGGTGAAAGCTATGATCCCTTATTGATGTCAACTGTTAACGGCCTTGTTATGCTCGAACCGCTCAGGTTTCCACCACAAAACACCAGAAAATGTCAAAAAAAGACTATAACCAGCTTACCTGCTTTTACACTATGATTTGACTATCAGATCTTCAATGTTAATTTTGAAAAAAAACACTGTATTTAAAAAGGAATAGTTGTACAAGAGTTCAGTGCACATACTGTAACAGGGTTGACCTTAAAATGAGGGACGGATTTTTTGCACCTTAAAATGTATCACTAAACACATGAAATAAATAATCTTCAGAAAGGACTTTGTCAAACCAACAAAATACAATGATGGTGAAAACGTGGAGAAATGTTTGGGATTATCTTCCTAGAAGTCACAGAATTCATACAGAGGGAAATGTCAAAATGCTGAATTTTGTCATTTAGCAAGTCTTTATTCACATGAAAAACCTGATATATTGCATTTTCCATATGGTCTATATTAAAGGGCACTTTGTTTAATATAATGGGATTTAAAATTCAATATGAGTGCACGAATTCTACTTAATATACCTGTATATACACTGAGTGTACAAGACTTTAAGAACACCTTCCTAATATTGAGCTGCATCCCCCCTCCAAGGTGTCGAAAGCATTATACAGGGATGCTGGCCCATGTTGACTCCGATGCTTTCCACAATTGTGGTAAGTTGGCTGGATGTCCTTGGTGGATCATTCTTGATGCACACAGGAAATTGACGAGTGTGAAAAACCCAGCAGCTTTGCAGTTCTTGAAACAAACCGGTGTGCCTGGCACCTCCTACCATACCCAGTTCAAAGTAACTTACATCTTTTGTCTTGCCCATTCACCCTCTGAATGGCACACATACAGGATCCATGTCTCAATTGTCTCATGGCTTAAAAGTATTATTTAACCTGTCTCTTCCCCTTAATCTACATTAACTAAAGTGTATTTAACCCACTGTTCCCCGGTAGGCCATCATTGTAAATAAGAATTGACTAGCCTAGTTAAATAAAGTGTATTTAACCCACTGTTCCCCGGTAGGCCATCATTGTAAATAAGAATTGACTAGCCTAGTTGAATAAAGTGTATTTAACCCACTGTTCCCCGGTAGGCCATCATTGTAAATAAGAATTGACTAGCCTAGTTGAATAAAGTGTATTTAACCCACTGTTCCCCGGTAGGCCATCATTGTAAATAAGAATTGACTAGCCTAGTTGAATAAAGTGTATTTAACCCACTGTTCCCCGGTAGGCCATCATTGTAAATAAGAATTGACTAGCCTAGTTGAATAAAGGGTATTTAACCCACTGTTCCCCGGTAGGCCATCATTGTAAATAAGAATTGACGAGCCTAGTTAAATAAAGTGTATTTAACCCACTGTTCCCCGGTAGGCCATCATTGTAAATAAGAATTGACTAGCCTAGTTGAATAAAGTGTATTTAACCCACTGTTCCCGGTAGGCCATCATTGTAAATAAGAATTGACTAGCCTAGTTGAATAAAGTGTATTTAACCCACTGTTCCCGGTAGGCCATCATTGTAAATAAGAATTGACTAGCCTAGTTGAATAAAGTGTATTTAACCCACTGTTCCCGGTAGGCCATCATTGTAAATAAGAATTGACTAGCCTAGTTGAATAAAGTGTATTTAACCCACTGTTCCCGGTAGGCCATCATTGTAAATAAGAATTGACTAGCCTAGTTGAATAAAGTGTATTTAACCCACTGTTCCCGGTAGGCCATCATTGTAAATAAGAATTGACTAGCCTAGTTGAATAAAGTGTATTTAACCCACTGTTCCCGGTAGGCCATCATTGTAAATAAGAATTGACTAGCCTAGTTGAATAAAGTGTATTTAACCCACTGTTCCCCGGTAGGCCATCATTGTAAATAAGAATTGACTAGCCTAGTTGAATAAAGTGTATTTAACCCACTGTTCCCCGGTAGGCCATCATTGTAAATAAGAATTGACTAGCCTAGTTGAATAAAGTGTATTTAACCCACTGTTCCCCGGTAGGCCATCATTGTAAATAAGAATTGACTAGCCTAGTTGAATAAAGTGTATTTAACCCACTGTTCCCCGGTAGGCCATCATTGTAAATAAGAATTGACTAGCCTAGTTGAATAAAGTGTATTTAACCCACTGTTCCCGGTAGGCCATCATTGTAAATAAGAATTGACTAGCCTAGTTGAATAAAGTGTATTTAACCCACTGTTCCCGGTAGGCCATCATTGTAAATAAGAATTGACTAGCCTAGTTGAATAAAGTGTATTTAACCCACTGTTCCCGGTAGGCCATCATTGTAAATAAGAATTGACTAGCCTAGTTGAATAAAGTGTATTTAACCCACTGTTCCCGGTAGGCCATCATTGTAAATAAGAATTGACTAGCCTAGTTGAATAAAGTGTATTTAACCCACTGTTCCCCGGTAGGCCATCATTGTAAATAAGAATTGACTAGCCTAGTTGAATAAAGGGTATTTAACCCACTGTTCCCCGGTAGGCCATCATTGTAAATAAGAATTGACTAGCCTAGTTGAATAAAGTGTATTTAACCCACTGTTCCCCGGTAGGCCATCATTGTAAATAAGAATTGACTAGCCTAGTTGAATAAAGTGTATTTAACCCACTGTTCCCCGGTAGGCCATCATTGTAAATAAGAATTGACTAGCCTAGTTGAATAAAGTTTAAAAGAAAAAAGAACACGTCAAACCTGTTACCCATAGATAGATCAGGCTAGAAATGTTTCAACAGTTGAAAATGTTCTTTGAAGCGTTCAATTGCACCTCCCTGTTGCACACAACAAGCTTCCATTCCTCTTTATTTGACACTCAATAGGCGCTAACTATAGTATTTGTATTTATTTTACCTCTTAAGATGGAAAAACAACATGTTTTTTTTATTACGTTAAACATGTGCTCTTCAAGTTACACTACCCAAAAGGGAGTCATTTCGTGGAACGACCCAACTAGCTAATTCCATCCCATCCTTTTCTACACCAGATAAGCCTTTTCTCTCTCATTCCCACTAGCCCCGGGAGGTCATGTGGCAGCTGTGTGCTATCAAAATCACAGAGGCCATCCAGTACGTGGTGGAGTTTGCCAAGCGCATCGACGGCTTCATGGAGCTGTGTCAGAACGATCAGATAGTGCTTCTGAAAGCAGGTATGACAGCCCGTCAACACGGCCCACTGCCGTCTCTCTCCCACATCCCCCTTCACCCCCCTCAGGCGTTGTCACAAGGGCATAGCTGACCTGACTATACAAAGCCTCCCTCACATACTGACTGTGTGTGTCACAGAGCCAGGAGGCTCCACCCTGCCTGCTTTCTCCCTCTGTTCCACAGCTCATCTGTGTCTCTTTCCTTCTGTGTCTCTGTCCCTCTATGTCCCTGTCTCTCTGCTCATTACAGAATAACAGTATTCAGGCTTATAGGCATTAAAGGGACTACAGTGTTGCTGAGCTGAGACACTAGCTATCATGAAGGCTGCCTCCTCTCTCTGCTCTGCCGTTGATGATATCTGCCCAAACTAATAGCTTCTCAATGCACACACACAAAAGCACACACACATATACGTACACAAAGAAATAGACAAACCCATCCGCCTCCCATGGGTATTTATCTCAGTTTTCCCTGGGTTTTTATTTGCATTAGCATTGCCAATATTAATAAGGAAATGGCGACAGAGATCTCTTGTTTCATGTGACATTTTAAACCAATGCCATCTCATAAAGTGCAGTAATATTATCTATTACACCTCTTTTACCCTCCAATCCAGTCCCACACAGCACAGCCATATACAGCATTGTATTTCACTCTCCTTTTTTTATTGGGGTACAATTTTCAGTATATAAATGTAATGTTATTACTAGTTCCAGTCTTTTATGTCATGGGTTTCTGTTTAAAAGGAATCGGGGGTATAACACACAAATGAAGGAGGAAAAAACGATCAAATATTGCATATGCTGTGTTGGGCCTAGTGATGCAAGACTGGCAACTGTAACTCAATCTGAGGAAGAGAAGAATTTAGCATTATTGTATTTCTGTCTCCTCTGCAGGCTCTTTGGAGGTTGTGTTTGTCAGAATGTGCCGTGCCTTCGACTCTCAAAACAACACAGTCTATTTCGATGGAAAGTATGCTGGGCCCGATGTGTTTAAGTCATTAGGTAAGTGTTGCAAGAGTCCAATGCTGTGCACGTGTGTGTGTGCGCAAGTGTGTCTGCAAATCTGAGCTTGTGTGTGTGTGTGTAGCACTTATTTGCACAAGCTTGCATTGCTTTATAACAGACAAAGTTGTAATGAGAGCCAGGAAGCTAACACTGAGAACTCATCCCTGCCTCACCTGGCTCTCTCCTCTCCCCAGTGGATACATATGGCAGAATAACATTCTTACTGAATCACTGCTGCTCCATATAACTCCTGTTAGGCTGCAATAAATAAAGCCAGATTGAATGCCCTTTGGGAGAGTTATATCAAAACCATCATTGAAAGTCAGCCATAGAATATCTCAGGTGGAAGCAAATAGCATTTGCTTTTGAATGCCATGACATTACTAAGACTCTCTACAGTGCATTCTCCCGTGCATCCAAATGCCTTTGGAGGAAATTAATGTGTCCTAGCGCCGGTGTGAAAGCATAGTGTGAATGCATAAACCGGTCTGTCTGTGTGTGCGTTGTGCATGCACGTTCGTGCGTGTGTGCAAGACTGAAGAGGAACAGTGCTGTGCTATTCAGTGTCTTGAATGTGGCTTCCCAAACAAGCCTTCCAGTGTCCTCAGTCAGTCAGTCAGACAGACAGTGCTCCAGAATGGAGAGGCTTGGGGCCGGAACAGGGGAGGCAGCGAGTGATGGGGCTCCAGAGTTGCACTGGCATTAGCCTGTCTCTCACAATCCCCAATAATTGATCTAACTAAAAGACTCATTTGTGACCTCATTCCAGGTTGCGTAATTCCACCCAACTGCCAGAATGGGACTAGTCGGGGAGGGATGTCAGTAAAGCATTGCTTGTTCCGCCTCAGACACTCCCCTGTGCTGTCAGTGCACTGCACCTCTCCCCTCTCTGCCTGTGTGCCTCTTTCCCAATAAAGATCAAGAGTGTGACTTGCTCTTTGGTCTGCCTCACCCTCATCCCCAACCCACTGTCTCTGTGTCTGTGTCCTTTGCTGTGGCAGGCTGTGACGATTTGATCAGCTCCGTCTTCGAGTTTGGGAAGAACTTGTGTTCTATGCACCTGTCTGAGGATGAGATCGCCCTGTTCTCTGCGTTCGTGTTGATGTCTGCAGGTAGGTGTCGTTCGCAGTACAAGAAATGACAGATTTGCAGATACACACTGCAGGGTCTCTTATGTACCCTCTTGCCCTGAAACTTCTCCAAACAGCATTCCATTGAACACCATCCATCCAGCATGTCCCTCAATTAGACACAGAAGCCAGAAATCAGTATATCTGATTACTGAGTGTTGCTGGGTACAACATACACTGAGTTGACAAAACATTAAGGACACCTGTTCTTTCCATGACATAGACTGACCAAGTGAATCCAGATGAAAGTTACGATTCCTTGTTAAATCCATTTAAATCAGTGTAGATGAAGGGGGGGAGACATGTTAAATAATGATTTTTAAACATTGTGCCTCTCACAGGGAAAGACTTAATAAGTGCCTTTGAAAGGGGTATGGTAGTAGGTGCCAGGTGAACCGGTTTGTGTCAAGAACTGCAACGCAGTTTCCCTTATACATCAAGAATGATCCACCACCCAAAAGACATCCGGCCAACTTGACACAACTGTGGGAAGCATTGGAGTCAATATGGGCTGTAGAACGCATTCGACACCTTGTAGAGTCCATGCCCCGACGAGGGCAAAAGTGGGTGCAACTCAATATTAAATCAAATCAAATTTTGTTTGTCACGTGTGCCGAATACAACAGGTGTAGATCTTACTGTGAAATACTTACTTTCAAGCCCTTAACCAACAATGCAGTTTGAAGATTTATTTTTTTTTACTTTAGTTTATTTAGTAAATATGTAACACAATACACTAACAATAACAAGGCTATATACCGGGCATAACGGTACCGAGTCAATGTGCGAGGATACAGGTTAGTCGAGGTAATTTGTACATGTGGGTAGGGGTAAAGTAGATAATGAACAGCAAGTAGCAGCAGTGTAAAACCAAGGAGGGGGGTGTCGATGGGTAGTCTGGGTGGCCATTTGATTAATTGTTCCGCAGTCTTATTGGGGGTAAAAGCTGTTAAGGAGCCTTTTGGACCTAGACTTGGCACTCTGGTACCACTTGCCATGCAATAGCAGAGAGAACAGTCTATGACTTAGGTGACTGGAGTCTTTGACAATTTTTGGGGCCTGACACTGACACCGCCTAGTATAGAGGTCCTGGATGGCAGGAATGTTGGCCCCAGTGATGTATAGAGCCGTACGCACTACCTTCTGTAGCGCCTTACTGTCGAATGCCGAGCAGTTGCCATACTAGGCATTGATGTAACCGCTCAGAATGCTCTCGAGGGTGTAGCTGTAGAACTTTTTGATGATTTGGGGTCCATGACAAATTTTTTCATTCTTCTGAGGGGGAATAGGCGTTGTTGTGCCCTCTTCACCACAGCCTTTGTGTGTTTGGACCATGAGTGTTTGTTGGTGATGTGGACACCAAGGAACTTCAAGCTCTCGACCCGCTCCACTTCAGCCCTGTCAATGTTAATGGGGGCCTGTTTTGACCTTTTCTTGTAGTCCATGATCAGCACATTGAGGGAGAGGTTGTTGTCCTGGCACCACACTACCAGGTCTCTGACCTCCTCCCTATAGAGTGCCTTGCAAAAGTATTCATCCCCCTTGCCGTTTTTCCTATTTTGTTAAATTACCTGTAATTTAAATAGATTTTTATTTGGATTTCATGTAATGAACATACACAAAATAGTCCAAATTGGTGAAGAGAAATGAAAAACGGAAAAGTGGTGCGTGCATATGTATTTGCCATGAAGCCCCTAAATAAGATCTGTTGCAACTAATTACCTTCAGAAGTCACATAATTAGTTTGATTGCACACAGGTGGAGTTTAAGTGTCACATGATCAGTATATATACACCTGTTCTGAAAGGCCCCAGAGTCTGCAACACCACTAAGCAAGGGGCATCACCAAGCAAGCGGCACCATGAACACCAAGGAGCTCTCCAAACAGGTCAGGGACAAAGTTGTGGAGAAGTACAGATCAGGGTTTAGTTATAAAAACATATCAGAAACTTTGAACATCCCACAGAGCACCATTAAATCCATTATTAGAAAATGGAAAGATTATGGCACCACAACAAAGCTGCCAAGTGAGGGCCGCTCACCAGGCAAGGAGGGCATTAATCAGAGAAGCAACAAAGAGACCAAAGATAACCCTGAAGGAGCTGCAAAGCTCCACAGTGGAGATTGGAGTATCTGTCCATCGGATCACTTTAAGCCGTAAACTCCACAGAGCTGGGCTTTACTGAAGAGTGGCAGAAAAAAGCCATTGCTTAAAGAAAAAAAATAAGCAAACACGTTTGGTGTTCGCCAAAAGGCATGTGGGAGACTCCCCAAACATATAGAAGGTACTCTGGTCAGATGAGACAGAAATTTTGCTTTTTGACCATCAAGGAAAATGCTATGTCTGGCGCAAACGCAACATCTCTCTTCACCCCGAGAACACTGTCCCCACAATGAAGCATGGGGGTGGCAGCGTCATGCTGTGATGATGTTTTTCATCGGCAGGGACTGGGAAACTGGTCAGAATTGAAGGAATGATGGCAGTAATTACAGGGATATTCTTGAGGGAAGCCTGTTTGTCGTCCAGAGATTTGAGACTGGGACGGAGGTTCACCTTCCAGCAGGACAATGACACTAAGCATACTGCTAAAGGAACATTCGAGTGGTTTAAGGGGAAACATTAAATGTCTTGGAATGGCCTAGTCAAAGCCCAGACCTCAATCCAATTGAGAATTTGTAGTATGACTTAAAGATTGCTGTACACCAGCGGAACCCATCCAACTTGAAGGAGCTGGAGCAGTTTTGCCTTAAAGAATGGGCAAAAATCCCAATGGCTAGATGTGCCAAGCTTACAGAGACATACCCCAAGAGACTTGCAGCTGTAATTGCTGCAAAAGTTGGCTCTACAAAGTATTGACTTTGGGGGGGTGAATAGTTATGCACGCTCATGTCTTTTGTTTTTTTTTCTTATTATTTCTTGTTTTTTTTTACAATAAAAAGGATTTTGCATCTTCAAAGTGATAGGCATATTGTGTAAATCAATAATACAAACACCCCAAGAAATACATTTTAATTCCAGGTTGTAAGGCAACAAAATAGGAAAAATGCCAAGGGGGGTGAATAATTTCGCAAGTCACTGTAGGCTGTCTCATCATTGTCGGTGATCAGGCCTATCACATTGTGTTGTATTCAAACTTAATGATGGTGTTGGTTGTGCTTGGCCACGCAGTCGTGGGTGAACAGGGAGTACAGGTGGGGACTAAGCACGCACCCCTGATGGGCCTCCTTGTTGAGGATCAGCGTGGCAGATGTGTTGTTGCCTACTCTTACCACCTGGGCGTGACCCGTCAGGAAGTCCAGGATCCAATTGCAGAGGGAGGTGTTTAGTCCCAGGGTCCTTAGCTTAGTGATGAGCTTTGTGGGAATGCTGAGCTGTAGTCAATGAACAGCATTCTCGCATAGGTGTTCCTTTTGTCCTGGTGGAAAAGGGCAGTGTGGTGCGCAATTGAGATTGCATCATCTGTCGGGGTGGTATGCGAATTGGAGTGAGTCTAGGTTTCTGGGATAATGGTGTTGATGTGAGCCATTCGGAAGGTGTTCCTAATGTTTGGTATACTCAGTGTATTCATCAACTGTAGATTCTGTAAACATTGCAGTGCTGATAATGAGTGTGTTTCTTATTCTCTGTGTAGACCGGTCCTGGCTCCAGGAGAAGGTAAAGGTGGAGAAACTCCAGCAGAAGATCCAGCTGGCACTGCAGCATGTCCTGCAGAAGAACCACAGAGAGGATGGCATACTCACCAAGGTACACCTCACACCCATACACCTACTCTAACTTTATCTGTCATCTATAAGGGACACTATAAAGACCTGAACTCAGCTGGATTATCGGAACCTCTCCTGAACTCTGAAAAAGATTGTTTACAGTAATGCAGTGATCCATTATTGTATGAAAATCAAGCAGTAGATTTCATGGTTGGCAGCATACGCAAGCTAAACTAAGTTCATATTTTTGAGCAGAGATGAGAAGATATGTAACAATGGCATGCAAGCTCCATAAGAATTGTCAAGATTTCCCCTGCTTGAGTGCCTGTATCAATATTTACCAGTCTGTTTGCCCCTGTGTGAAAGTGAATTTAGAGATGTTTTTCTTTAGCGTATCTCCATGTCCTTGCCTTACTGTGAATCTAAATAACAGCCTGTCTCTTTTCTTTTCTCACACAGTTGATATGCAAAGTGTCAACACTGCGAGCGCTGTGCAGCAGGCATACAGAGAAGCTGACGGCTTTCAAAGCAATATACCCAGACATTGTGCGTTCCCACTTTCCCCCGTTATACAAGGAGCTCTTCGGATCGGACTTTGAGCAGTCCATGCCCATTGACGGGTAGCCAGTAGCCCTGCCAGGTGCCAGTGTGGCCACGCGGGGAATGTCATAGGGAGCATGAATCTGAGACACTTTAACGGTGCCCTGCACAAACCAGGACGGACGGCACACTGCACACTTTTATCTATTTTTCTTTCTGGAGGGGAGGGTTGGGGGGGGGTTGATTCTGTCTGTTTATTTCACTGGGTTTAGTTGTCTCCATTTAGAACCCAGGTGGGACTCTAAGCCCAGGGGACATGAAGAAAAGTTGGAGACAATGCTTTCTTTTTGGATGAACTTGACCCTCTCATGCACATCATTCCAGCATGTTCCCAGGATGTCTCACATTGTTTAGCACTCATTGTTTGGACTTGTTTCCACAAAAGATAATTTACTTGTATGGAGAAAATGATTGAATATGTCTGTGCATATGCCTAACCTAAAATTCTCCTCAGCAACCAATGATCTGGCTCTCCACTTCTCCTCTGAGCTTCAATGTCCCATGTCTTATTGCATTGGAAAACAGTTTCAATCTAAACTGTATCATGTACACCAACGAAGATAGCTGCCAGTGGCATGTTTATCCTCCATTAATCCTTGGTAAAGCTTCTGTGAGAATCACAAATGGAAATTCATTGCTGCTAATGTGCATGTCCTGGTCAAGTTCAGCCCCTGTTCTCTTGTGTTTAGTTTTATGTTTGGAATGCAGTGTTTAGAATGAGAACTCGCAGCGACTTTGAGAGAGGCTCCTTCAGTGTGAGGCAATGTAAACGGCACCTCTCTATGGACAATCATCTAAAAAGAAAAGTAGAATTCTGGTAATTCTAGTCAAAACACAATGATTTTAGCTGTCAAAGACTCCATCCACCATGGTTGCTTAGTGAAATCATGTAAGGCCATCTGCTATTAATCCTTGTGTGGACAGATACCCTGGAGAAACATAGGGCACCGCCACAACAATAAGGGTCCATTCCACCTGTTTTATAATGTACTACAGGGTATACGTATAAGTACTTACTATACAGAAAAAAAGTAATGTTTATAGATTCTATTTTAAATAAAATGTATGATATTAGTAGTTAGACAATTCTTAATTGTTGAATTGATAAGGCACTTTTATTTGCACCTTTCTTTAATTTAAGACTTGTATATTACCTAGTGATGTGTTGCATGTGCACAAGAAATACCAGTTGAACCATGGTCACAGAGGCTAGTCCTTAGAGCTGCAGACAATGCTGTTCTGGCTGTGTTTCGGCTAACTTGGGTTTGGCTGTGAGATTGCTAGGATGGTATGTTCTGGAGAGGCAGGCAAGTCACATTCACTCCATCACCTATTAGTTTAATACCGCCGACACACATGCATGCACTCTCAAACAAAAGCACACATGCAAAATAAACCTGGGCTGAATTGCTGATGCTGAAGATGTTTCCTGCTCAATCCAACGTCTCCATCTAGTGGAAAGTAGAGACACAGTAGGCCATGTGATAGAGAACTTTTGAAATGCAGTACAATGCCGATTAGAGAGTGGTCCACACAGGCCTCAGACCATCTGTTGATCCTTCTGTTTACCCTTACACGCTAGTGTGTTTGTGTTATCAGTGTGGAGGAGTGACTGTGACTGCCTGTTTCCCAAAGGCCTCAGCCAAGCTATGCCATTTGTTATGGGACAGAAAAGGGGGAAGAAGGAGATGTAATATTCAAAGCCTTGTCTGGTAGTAAAGCTTCTATTTTTGTAACATGTAGAGTGAATTAAACTCATGAAAGAGAGGGGAAGAGAAAGAGAAGTCAGGTAGCACTTACTATATTCCTGCAATAATTAGAGAAGCTGTTTGTATGACTAGTAGAGAAACATGACAATGGTAGAACAAGTGCTATTTTCAGAATGCTTTGTTGTTGTGGTTTTGTTGCGTGTGTCTTTCTTGTCGGTGTGGTAGAGAAGCGGTAGAAAACCCTCTGGATGTGCCATATAGTAAGTTGTTGCTCCTGCTTTGCCGTTTACATACCCATAATATAGAATTAATTGTTCTGACATTCCTGAAAACTCAATGGTGGCTTGTAGAGAATTCCCATTGAATCCTGATATCCCTTTAGATAACCCATAACAGCATGGGTGCAGTTTAGACACAACCTTCACCATAGTGTTGTTTTATTGTTTTTGCACACGATCATTCCTCTGCCGTGAAATGTGTACAAGACAGAGAATCTTGTGCTGTCACCCCTCAGGGAAGAGTTATTTTACGCTTTCTGTTTGAAATTTGATCTCTTGTGTTGTTGGTCCTCATTAGGTTTAGTTTATGTTTTGTTCAGGGATGTTCAATATTAAGTGGTAAAGCAGAACATGTGAAATTCATTACTGAGTAGTATTTTCCATTGCTGTTGTAAAGTACTTAAGGGGCTGTTTGGCTAAGCACCAGAACTAGAAGTCAAGCTCATAACAAAAACAAAACTTGATTTTTTCCATGTTTACAGTCAGTTTTCCCATTGGCCATACAGAATAGTTCTTATTTAATCTACACTATATTTCTATTAGATACAATTCCAATGATAACGTTCTTCATGTGGACTCCAATGTCACCAGGGCCATTGTCAAAAATGTATTATTATGATTACCCTCTGTGTTAGATAAACCAAATATACTTACGCAATATAAAATATCTCTTCTTTCGGCTATATTAATGCTGTGCTTAAATAAGGGCCTGGGTGACCACCAGTAACCACTACTCACTACCAGTGAAACCCAGTCTGTCTCAAACAGTGATTGACAATCCAGGTGATAGCGGGCCTGCCCTGTGGCCCAGTGAGAGAGACATGGATGCTCAGGGAGGTAACATACAGACAGACCGGGGAAGCAGGTCTCTTTCCTCTGGACATAATGTATGCGTAGCATATGCTTTGCTATTTCATTAATTTATGAGCTTCTCATACTCTTTGACAGCTCTCAATTTATTATGGGAGGCAGGTTAACTTTTTCGTAGCACATTGGACATGCAGTACTGTACCTTCTTTTCACTAAGTCAGTCAAATCTTTACTTTTTCTACGCTTGCCCCCTAGCATATTCTCAGCCAATAACTATTTGGTAGCTGTGTGCAAGTAACAATGATAGGTTTCTGCCAGGTAGCCACTGGAGTGGAATCCCATTTCCTGAAACACAGATGTCATTCTCTGTCTCTATGTCTATCAAACTGGTCCTAAATAATAGGTCTGTTCACTGTGTTGTTATGTCTTTGTTTGTGTACAGTTTGATAGCAATATTGATTTGACAATGGGAAATGATCAGAGGCATTGTGTCTGTCAGTTTCAACAAACATCTCTGCACCCACATGGCGTGGAGGGATACATCATCCTGCATGCTTTCATTTTAGACATATGTAGCAAAGGATTGCTGCTGAGTCTGCTAGTATATCAATGTGAATAACACCTTATGGTCCTTCTGTCTCTGTGTCACTCGTGTAAACAAGCAATAGTGTGCGTGTGTGTGTGTGTGTGTGTGTGTGTACTCACTGTGTGCATAAGATAAACCCCAGACAAGGCTTTAATAAACTAAGAGGGAAAGGGTTATGTGAATGAGGAGTCTAGTAGGTCTTTCCCTGGATTCGGTAACAGAGATTTGTTCCATCCCGTATAGGGTTTAAGTGTTATAAGCATGACATAATACCTCTTTACAATTTATAGTCCTTTAAAGCGCACTGGAGCAAATGACTAACCACTCAGTCTCATGACGTGTTCAGTGCAGTGTAATTGGTAGAGAGACAAGTTGACAAGGGACAACACACCATCCTGCATGTCATACATGTTATCTTGAGATGATTTGACTGCCTAGGAATCATGGGACTCCTATTTATTTGCCATAGAATATAGATTGTAAAGGTATGTGTGATGTCATGCTTACAACTGTGCTGTATTGAAGAGTTACCCAGATCTATCAGTCAGTTGAATTGCATTTTAACAATACTCTCATTTTCCAAAGCACAGCTAATACAGTTTTAAGATTAAAAGAATATTTAAAAAAAACAAACATTTTAGAATATAGTAAAAATGGAAAATTGAGAAAAAAAAACTTCTAGCCATAATCGAATGTCAAGCAATAATATGTGGTGCATTATTTTAATTTTGTGCAAAAAGGCTTTGGACATCTGCATGTAAATACACTTCTTATTTATCACTTTGGTTTTTGTTTTAATTTGTGTTATTTGGTTTTGGTTGTTATATTGTTTAGTCAGTATATTTGATTGGTTCTGTTCCCAGGTGGAGGATAAAACCTCATGACCTGTAAACTATATATCTTCATTTCTCTCTCTCCCTCATCCTCAACTTTTAATCCACAATATTTAATGTTATTATTGATCACATGTATAAAGGTAACTTTGTAACTTCTGTCTGTATAGGTAAGGAGAAAATACTGCTACTAAGGCCTACAAATATTTATATGTTTATCAAATACACCATGCTGTACAATATCTCTGATTTTAATATCCTTCTCTCCTTTAGGATTAGATTGATAGTGGTAGGGTGTGCCAACATTTATTTTGTGTTATCTTGATGTGTGGTGCTAGGTAAGTTCCTTTTGTGGACAAAGTCTTGATTCCTAGACTTGGCCACCCTATTAGTCCATTCATTTCATTAAGTATTGGTGCATTATTGATATTAGGACAATAAATAATCATGGTAATGATAATGATGATAGTGGTAAATTTACTTCAAAACCCAGCCAGTACAGTACCTGTATCAGTGTGCTAGTCCTGGGGTAAGGCTCTTATTTCCTTCTCACTTAAATTATTATCAAAACCAGTATCTACTAATAAACAGGTTATTTAAGGGTTGCTCTTCTGATTTCTGAAAAAAAAGTCTAAAACAGCAGTATTGTTTTTCTTTGTTCTGATTGTAAAAAAAACACTTGCTGAGGCTGTAGCTGGTCATATTTGCAAATGCGGAGTATTTACCTCTTTAAGCTGTGTAGTACTTTACATAGGAAAGTACTGTGCTATTGTCCATTTAAAACAGCCATTTTATGGCTTCCTTATTTCAAAGTTAGTCTGCCCTGAAACAGTGTTTTTCTTTTAGACCAGTTTAGACCTTTGGCACCACCATTGTGTTATTAGAGAAAATGTACATGAAAAAGATCACCGTTAGAGGTTATATATTTTTTGTAACCTTTTTTTTTCTTTTCACTCAGTAGCAAATATCAGCCAGAATGTGCTTGCAATAATACACAATGTACTACACTGAGTGCCTCTCAGTGTTACAGGATGCATAAATGGTATTCAATGTTATTGTTTTTGTTTTCCGAACATGTACTCAGCTGACAATTTATTTGCACGTAGGTTTACTCTGTCACCTATGTGTTACTACATTTCTCATATTCTGTCTTTATAAAGTACACATTTTCTTTTTTATTTAAGGCACCATGTTAGATATTCAGATGGTATAAATACGTTTCTCCCTCTCGTCTGACTGGGAAGGATGTAGTAATGTAAAATGGTCAAATTGATGAAGTACATTCTGGCTGACAATATTGCATAAAAGATGACCTGCTGATCCAGGTTCTGGATTTGACAAAAGAATGGACAATCCACATAGATGTTTTTCACTTTGTTTTGTGATCATAAAATGATGATTTCTTTATTGAGAACAGATAATTGACTAATGCATTGTATTTCAAATATTCATATGTTTATGCAAAAGATGCATACAACACATCTGAATTTCTTTAATGTTCTGTGTTTAATGTAAGCTCAAGGGGTTGGGGTAACTTCATGATGGGTCGAGTGTGGGTGGGATATTTCTCCTTCTGAAAGCAGTATGAACTGTAGAAAGCAGAAACCGGTATGTGGTTGTCACAAATTTTTAAGTCACATGTTTGCTACTTACGATGGGAACAGATGATCATGTACCTTTTTATCCAGCTCTTTTGAGCTCTCTTTAGCAGGTAGTCTATTCACAAAAGTAGTTTTGCTCCTTCTTGTCTGATTCTTAAATATGGAAATAAGTATTTTGATTCATTTTGTACATACAGGTGTAAAGAAAAATAAGAAATGCAATGTTGTCTTTTAAATACTTTCCATTCTAATATGAATGTTGTTATATTGTACTTAGAAACTGTACCTTTAATATTACCTTTATTAAAAGTGCATTGGACACATCGATTTTAGATGTGGTTTATGTGCTGTTATCCCATAATAAAATTTCCCGCTTGTAATGGGCTCTTAATTTCTGGTTGTCTCTCTATTGTCTGTCTCCTTTTATACAATACACTACATCAGAGCTCTCCAAACCTGATCCTGGAGTGCTACCCTCCTGTAGGTTTTCAATCTTACCCCAGTTGTCACTAACCTGATTCAGTTTATCAACCAGCTATATTAGAATCAGGTGTGCTAGATTAGGGTTGGAGCAAAAACACTACAGGACGGTAGCTCTCCAGGAACAGGGTTGGCGAGCCCTGCGACTACACAGATACAGTCCCTTCAGAAAGTATCCACAACCCTTGACTTTTGTTGTGTTACAGCACACATTTTAAATGTATTATATTGAGATTTTTGTCAAAGTGGAATTATGTTTTTTTGAAAGTCTAAATCAGTTCAGGAGTAAAAATGTGCTTAACAAGTCACATAAATTGCATGGACTCACTCTGTCTGCAATAATATTGTTTGACATGATTTTTGAATGACTTCCTCATCTCTGTACCCCACACATTATCTATAAGGTCCCTCAGGGAGGTTTACCATTGCCATCCAAAAAAGGGCACCCATCTATTGGTAGATGGGCCAAAATAAAAAGCAGTCATTGGATTAACCCTTTAGCATATCTCAACCCTGCAGGCGCTACACAAAACGCTGAAATAAAATATAAAACATGCATTACCTTTGACAAGCTTCTTTTGTTGGCACTCCAATATGTCCCATAAACATCACAATTGGTCCTTTTGTTCGATTAATTCTGTCCATATATATCCAAAATGTCCATTTATAAAGCGCGTTTGATCCAGAAAAGAACATCTTACAAAAAACACGTCACTACAAAATATTTCAAAAGTTGCCTATAAACTTTGCCAAAATATTTCAAACTACTTTTGTAATACAACTTTAGGTATTTTTAAACGTTAATAATCTATCAGATTGTAGACGGGTCTTTCTGTGTTCAATACAGGAATGAAAACTAACCAGCGATACTTTTTACGTCTTGCGCAACTCTCAACCGTGTACCCAGTTCCTAGTTGGCCTACTTCTTCATTGCACAAAGGAATAACCTCAACCAAATTCCAAAGACAGGAGACATCCAGTGGAAGCGGTTTCTATAGAAAACACTCTGAATTTTCTAAAACTGTTTGAATCATGTCTGTGAATATATATTCTTAGCAGGAAGTTGAAATTGGGCACGCTATTCATCCAACAGTGAAAATTCTCCCCCCTAGCCCCAAGAGGTTTTAAGCATGGTGAAGTTATTAATTACTCTTACATGAACCATACATGCACTCAAATGTATTCAGTGGATCTTGCTGTTATGATTTTTGTTGTCCTTGATATAATTTGTTTTTTTGCATTGTTTTCTGTTTTCCTTTCTCTTTGTCTTTTTTCTCTTTTGTTAATTTTGTTGGTTGTTGGGGGGGGTCTTGGAGGGCTGGCGACCTGGCGGGTTGGGAGCTTGAGCCAGTGGCTGATATGTCGCTGGTTCGGATCCCCGTTTTTGACCCTGTGGGAGATCTGTCGACGTGGCCTTAAGCAGGGCGTTGACACTGGTTGCTTCTGTGGGTCGCTCCGGATGGGAGTTTGTTAGATGACTGATTGTAATGTAAATGTTGAGCGGCTTCACTGCAGGTAGATTGTATTTTTTAATACCCCCCCCAAAAAAAAAAACAAATCTTTAAAGAAACAAATATTACTCTTTGGATGGTGTATAAATACACCATGTCACTACAAAGATACAGTCATCCTTCCTAACTCAGTTGCCGGAAAGAAAGGAAACCACTCAGGGATCACCATAAGGCCAATGGTGACCAACAGTTACAGAGTTTAATGGCTGTGATAGGAGAAAACTGAGGATGGATCAACAACATTTAGTAGTTTCTCCACAAGACTAACCTAATTGACAGAGTTAAAATAAGGAAGCCTGTACAGAAAAAAAAATACCAAAACATGCATCCTGTTTCCAACAACGCACTAAGGTAGTAATACTTTTATAAAATGTGGCAAAGCAATTCACTTTTTGTCCTGAATATTTTCAAGCGTAGTGGTGGCTGCATCATGTTATGGGTATGCCTGTAATCGTTAAAGAGTGGGGAGTTTTTCAGGCCAAAAAATAAACGGAATGCACGGGCAAAATCCTAGACGAAAACCTTGTTTAGTCTGCTTTCCACCAGTAACTGGAAGACAAATTCACATTTCAGCAGGACAATAACCTAAAACACAAGCCCAAATATACACTGGAGTTGCTTAATGTACCAAGAAGACAGTGAATGTTCTTTAGTGGCCGAGTTACAGTTTTGACTTAAATCTACTTGAAAATCTATGGCAAGAACTGAAAATGGTAGTCTAGCCAAGATCAACAACCAATTTAACAGAGCTTGAAGAATTTTGAAAAGAATAATAGGTAAATGTTGAAAAATCCAGGTGTGGAAAGCTCTTACAGACTTACCCAGAAATACTCACAGGTGTAATCGCTGCCAAATGTGTTTCTACAAAGTATTGACTCTGGGGTGTGAAAACCTATGGAAATTAGACAAAAATGTCTTAAAACTTGTTTTCGTTTTTTCATTATGGGGTTTTGTGTGTAGGTGGGTGAAAAAATAAAATATTTAATCAATTTTGAATTCGAACTCTAATGCAAAAAAAATGGGGAATAAGTCAAGGGGTATAAATACTTTCTGAAGGCACTGCAGTAGTTCAATACACAGGTTCCTTAGGCCTACCTGATACAGGTCAGAGTTCAATTTGATCAAATCAAATCTAATTTTATTTGTCACATGCTCCAAATACAACAGGTGTAGTAGACCTTATTGTGAAATGCTTAACCAACAATGCAGTTTAAGAAATAGAGTTAAGCAAATATTTACTAATTAAACTAAAGTAAACAAAATAAAGTAACACAAGAAAATTACATAATAATAACAAAAATATATACAGGGGGTACCGGTACCGAGTCAATGTGCGGGGGTACAGGTTAATTGAGCTAATTTGTTCATGTTGGTAGAGGTAAAGTGACCATGCATAGATAATAAGCAGCAGGTAGCATCAGTGTAAAAACAAAGGAGTGGGGGGTCAATGTAAATAGTCCGGGTAGCCATTTAATTAATTGTTCAGCAGTCTTAAGGCTTGGTGTAAGAAGCTGTTAAGAAGCCTTTTGGAACTAGACTTGGCGCTCCGGTACAGCTTGCCATGCGGTAGCAGAGAGAACAGTCTATGAATTGGATAACTGTAGTCTTTTACAATTTTTGGGGCCTTCCTGACTGCCTAGCTTTGCCCCAGTAATGTACTAGGCTGTACACACTACCCTATGTAGCACCTTACGGTCAGATGCCGAGCAGTTGCCATACAGGGCGGGCATGCAACTGGTCAGGATGCTCTCGATGGTGCAGCTGTAGAACGTTTTGAGGAACTGGGGACCTATGCCAAATCTTTTCAGTCTCATGAGAGGGAAAAGGTGTTGTCGTGTCCTCTTCACAACTGTCTTGGTGTGTTTAGACCATGATAGTTCATTGGTGATGTGGACACCAAGGAACTTGAAACTCTTGTCCCGCTCCACTTCAGCCCAGTCGATCTTAATGGTGGCCTGTTTGACCCTCCTTTTCCTATAGTCCACAATCAGCTCCTTTGTCTTGCTCACATTGAAAGGAGAGGTTGTTGTCTTCGCACCACACTGCCAGGTCTCTCACCTCCTCCATATAGGCTGTCTCATTGTTGTCGATGATCAGGCCTACCACAGTTGTGTCGTCAGCAAACTTAATGATTGTGTTGGAGTCGTGCTTGGCCACGCAGTCGTGGGTGAACAGGGAGTACAGGAGGGGACAAAGCACGCACCCTGAGGGGCCCCAGTGTTGAGGAT
Source organism: Oncorhynchus keta (assembly GCF_023373465.1). Taxonomy (NCBI): domain Eukaryota; kingdom Metazoa; phylum Chordata; class Actinopteri; order Salmoniformes; family Salmonidae; genus Oncorhynchus; species Oncorhynchus keta. Next base: position 25,178,061 of record NC_068442.1, read on the forward strand.
CAGCGTGGCAGATGTGTTGTTTCCTACTCTTACAACCTGGGGGCAGCCCATCAGGAAGTTCAGGATCCAGTTGCAGAGGGAGGTGTTTAGTCCCGGGGTCCTTAGCTTAGTGATAAACTTTGTGGGTACAATGGTGTTGAACACTGAGCTGAAAAACGTATAGCTTTTTCATTGCTTTTGTTTAGTTGGTGTCAGAGGTGTAACTGCATTAGAGCTGTCAAATCCATGAGCGGCTGTCATTAAAACCATCCCTATATCAAACCCGCATTAGAAGTTCAGAGCAAGAAAGTGTAGGCGATATAGAAATAATGACACTCAAATTTAAAATAAATAAGCTCAATAATGTTGATTTATATCAGCCTATTCGAGGTGTAGATTACCTCACACATTCGAGTGTTCGAACTTGTAATGCAGCTGAATGATATTTCTACTAACATGACTTAGTGCATCCAATTGTGGATTTGACCTCCGACACCCCTAAACAAAAGCAATGAAAAGCTACGTGTTCGTTTTGCTAATGCAGGTTGCCACTGATGTGATTCAAGCCTGGCCTCAGTCCCAATCATGTTTCTTTTCAAAGTTTCAGGAATGTTGAAGTTCGTTTCTGAAAACCGAATGTTTGGGAATAAGTAGGTTTGCCTTTTTCTTCCACTTATAGTCGATTAATAATGAATTGACTGTTAGTGGAAGAAAGTGGCAAACCATGCCAACAGAACAATCTGTCCACAGGCCTTATTGAAGTTGCAATAAGGCCTGCGTCCAGTAGATGGGGTCCTTTTCCCTGTGTGTGAAATTCATGTACACTGGCCCAAACCAAAGATTATCTTCATCATGTACCCTACAATCCATGTATACTGACATAACCCTATAATCCATGTTCACTACGTCTAGGGCTCAGAGTGATGAGTCAAGTAGAGAAGTAGGTAGTGGAACAGGCTTATACCATCAGGATCTATGTGAGGATCGTAACTGAGTGGGGGTGTGAAGGAGTGTAGCGGCACTCTCAGTGTATTCATTTCTCAATAACTCTTGCCTAAGAGAGCTTGGAGGTCATTCAGAAATAGGTGTGTGGTTCTACAAGTAGTTATAAAACAAACTTTGAGGCTTGTATGTATTGATTAAGAAAACATTCAGAGTGCTTAGGAGAAAGTGCATTACTGAATGTAATTACAATATAAAATCTAAAGGGGGCAATATTGGGTAACTTATTTTTAAAGGGTCCTTATTACCGTGTAATTAAATGTGTAATTACACGGTAATGAGTATTGTAGTGAATCGTAATAAATCATATTTATATTGTTATATCAACATGTAAATGCTTGTAATTGCATTCTGTAATTACAGAGGTGTAACAACAAATGCTTGCTACCATGCTTGTTACAAATGGTCAAGTTTCCATTAAAATCACCAATTTAGTGTTTAGTTTGTTGTTGCTAGCAGTTGCTAGCAGTTGCCCCCACAAAGTGTACCATCTGGGTTATCTTGGTTGAGTTTACAAAAACAGATATAGGTCAACCTCACTTACTGGGGTCTACCATATGGGTGTCATCCCAGATTATAACAGAACATTTACTTAGAATTAATGTGTATGTTGCCCATTATGACAACCTGAACATCCTTGCCATACAAGAGAGAGGATGAATACACATGTACACCACAAAGTAGATGTAATATATGCAAATGTACAATGTAATTACTAGGTGTTACACAGGATTTAGAGAGTTAAAATGATGTGTATCTGGAGGTGTACTTCCTTGTAATTATTGTGTATCTACAAAGTAAGCTACCCATTCTGACAATCTAATAGTTCGCTTCTGAAAGCGCCATCCAAGTGTGAAAATAAACACACTAATATACCTCCGACTGCCCGCCATGCAGCTTTGTGGACAACAACTCCCATTGTTGGGGCGGAGAGACATGTATCTTGTTAGTATATCAATAATCTTGGCTAGCAAACGTTAGCTAACTACCTATGCTAAATCATACACCAGAATTAATGTATCCAAAAAAGCTAAACAAATTGCATGGAAAACCTACTTTCTCTCTCCTGTGTTGATGTTTTTGATCTACCACACTTTGTTTCTTTTGCAGCAATCTTTCATGTCTGGATTTTGCACACTGACCTTTTCGACCCCATTCTTTGCATACTGTTGCATGACCTCGTTGTCATGTGGATAGGTACGAGGTCATCGTTATTTCGAGCATGTTGCACAGATTGGCAGATCTTGACATGATGCCTTAATTCCTGGGATAAATAAGTTATTGCACCAATGCATCCTACACAAAAGTGAGAGTGTTCCTCAACAGTGAAACCCTTGCAAGGTTGCATGATGGAATAACAGTTGGTCTTATGACTATTTTAAGTGCATCTATAGTATTATTCTACCAAGCTTAAATAGGCTGACAATTTGACAAGCACGAATGACTCTCACAATTTTAACCATAACTTTGTATAGTGAATGTTTATTTGAGCTTTTCACACTCTTGGCATTCTGTCAACCAGCTTCACCTGGAATGCTTTTCCAACAGTCTTGAAGGAGTATGCTAAACTTTTGACTGGTACTGTATGTTTATTAATAATGTAACTCGTAATGATCAGAAGTTTGTGGATAGATTACATTTTCCTCTTGTCCCATGTCGGCCACTTGATTATGTTTGCCTGTCTCTTTAAATGGTGTAGAATAGACTGCAGTGGAATTACTGTTAACATTGTAAGACTTGTTAACAAGGTAAGACTAACACTTCAGAACTGTATTATATTATCTAAAGTATTATCTCAAGGAAATAAGTGGCTTTCTTGTCTATTATTGTTGGATGGCAAAAGGGGATTTAAGGTAGAATACAGATAATCACTCATTTGAGAAAGGAAAAACAGGGATGCATAGATGACACATTTGGAAAAAATCTCCATAGTAGGTAGATGACGCAGAAGTCAGCTATCTCACAGAAGATGTCAGATGTATGATGGTTAACTAGTCTTATCATGGAATTAATCCACTGCTTTTAAGGAAGACATTTTGTGACTACATAAAATATTAAAACAAAGTAAACTGCAAATACAAAAAGTTGAAATACATTTACATACATTCTATTCTATTACGTTCCAATTACTTGAGGGTCCATTTTAATGTGAGAATTATATCAATACATTAATACTGTATTTCTATAGACATAACATGTCCAGAATAATTACATTTACTCTGTCTTTGTTGTATCACTCAAGGAGAATCCGTGATAGACAATTAGCTAATTCTTAATATCCATTTGAAATGTATGTTTAAACTTAAAGCAGTTAATTTGAGCCGTAATGTGCTCTTCTTAACCTTTTACTGCAGTGGGATAAATAATTTCAAGAGCGGGCAGATGGCCATGGTTTCATTGCCAGGAATTGATGTCTATGGATGTCCAAATAACAACCTCTTTCAGAACATTGCAGATTCGTATAATTATGTTTTTACAGAATTATAGGTGGATTACAAAGAAATTCCAGTTTTTGTTTCCAGAGAAATGAGGATAAGATTTTGGTGATGCTACACTTTTTCTAATAATGAAGCAGAATATGTTAATGTTAGTTTAAATTTTTTTTTTTTTTTAATGACAGTCACAACTTGTCACGTTCTGACCGTAGTTCCTTTGTTTTGTCTTTTGTTTTAGTATGGTCAGGGCGTGAGTTGGGTGGGTTGTCTATGTTAGTTTGTCTATGATTTTCTATTTCTTTGTTTGGCCTGGTATGGTTCTCAATCAGAGGCAGCTGTCAATCGTTGTCCCTGATTGAGAACCATATTTAGGTAGCCTGTTTTCCATTGTGTTTTGTGGGTGGTTGTTTTCAGTCTTTGTGTGTCTGCACCAGACAGAACTGTTTCGATTGTTTCTTTGTTATTTTGTTATTCAGTGTTCAGTTTGGATTATTATTAAAAATCATGAACACTTACCACTCTGCACCTTGGTCCTCACCTTCTTCAAACGACGACAGCCGTTACACAACTGTCTCATCTTGCTGTGCAATTACAGATGCCTCCCAGAGGAAGTCTGTCTGGCATAGTCATATTTCACTTGATTCTTTCTTATTTGTCCACCAATTTCTTAAAGGAGTTTTGAAACCATTTACGGCTGTCTGAATATGAACATTATGATGATCTATTGTGGGATCAGAGTAAAATATTGAAATTGAGGTGAAATGTTAGTCATTATATTGTGCATATGGAGGAAAATACCCCAATAAAGGCTCTACATGGTATACAAGTTTGATCACTCTTTTGTTGCTGACAATTTTCTTGAAATGCAGACGAGCTTTGTGATTTACATAAATTTACTGAAAACCCGGTTATATGAACAGTATTGCACTTTTCATGTAGCCTACTTTTGTCATGCATAGGTGTAATAGGTGGCAGGGAAGTCAGGCGCAAGAGAGTCAAATGGAGTGTAAAATGGAGTCTTTTAATAAAGTCCACGGAATATGCTCCATAACACTAAACGTACATAAACAAACAAACATGGGTACGAGGACCCGACGCTCACCTAATACAACAAACACACTACACTGACAATAAAACAATCTCTGACAAAGACATGACGGGAAACAGAGGGTTAAATACACAACAGGTAATGAATGGGATAGAAAACAGGTGTGTGGGAAGACAAGACAAAACCAATAGAAAATTAAAAAAGGATCAATGATGGCTAGAAGACCGGTGACGTCGAACGCCGAGCACCGCCCGAACAAGGAGAGGCAACGACATCGGCAGAAGTCGTGACAACTTTTGTACAGCTAATAGCCTAATGCGGATCGAGCAACATTATAGACTAAACATTCAAATATTGCAAATATGAATGGGATAGAGCGACAATCCAATAATCAATAATGATACACTATGGAATAATGAAAAGTGTTAACAATATTTTATATTAACTTTTTTTTCTCCATAGTATTCAATCAAGCATATTTCAATTTCATACAATGTCAATAAATATCCCTCCTCCCCCCCCCCACTTCCCTTCCCACTCATACAAAATTGATCTATAAAAAAATATTACGGTAAAGTTAAAAATATAGGTTAAGAGAGTAAGAAGTTTCGTACCCTGGAAGCTCTGAAAAATCAACAACAAAGCAAAAATAAATAAATAATAAGAACAAAATACCATTGTGCAACTAATATGACAACAAGACAGTTTTTGTTTAAGAGCACATACAAAACACATTTAGTGAATATATTATAAATTATAAGCTATTACAATTATGGCTTTAATACTTGTTAGTTTGCCGTCCATTGTTTAAGTGAACGTAGTTGTGCAGCCCAATAATACATCTTATTATGAGGTAGTCCAAGACATCCAGCTTTAAATGTCAGGTGCAAAGCAGTCACTATGACTCTTGAGGTCTTTCCATTCCAAATAAAATTGGAAAGTAGGCCTTTTTTTTAAAATTGGATGGAATTGAAACTGGCAAGGGCATGAAACATAAACCTTGGTAATACTAAACTATACAGTGCCTACATTACAGCCTTATTCTAAAATGGATGATTAAATAAATAAAATCCTCAGAAATCTACACACAATACCCCATAATGACAAAGTGAAAACAAATGTATGATAAAAACAAAAACAGAAATACCTAATTTACATAAGTATTCAAACCTTTTGCTTTGAGACTCGAAATTGAGCTCAGGTGCATCCTGTTCCTTTCATGTTTCCCCCTTGGGTTGAGCCGTGATTGAGATCTTTGTGGGCTATACTCGGCCTTGTCTCAGGATGGTAAGTTGGTGGTTGAAGATATCCCTCTAGTGGTGTGGGGGCTGTGCTTTGGCAAAGTGGGTGGGGTTATATCCTTCCTGTTTGCCTCTGTCCGGGGGTGTCCTCGGATGGAGCCACCGTGTCTCCTGACTCAGTATCTCCAGTATTTATGCTGCAGTAGTTTATGTGTCGGGGGGCTAGGGTCAGTTTGTTATATCTGGAGTACTTCTCCTGTCCTATCCAGTGTCCTGTATGAATTTAAGTATGCTCTCTCTAATTCTCTTTCTTTCTCTCTTTCTTTCTCTCTCTCGGAGGACCTGAACCCTAGGACCATGCCTCAGGACTACCTGACATGATGACTCCTTGCTGTCCCCAGTCCACCTGGCCGTGCTGCTGCTCCAGTTTGAACTGTTCTGCCTGTGATTATTATTATTTGACCATGCTGTTCATTTATGAACATTTGAACATTTGAACATTTGGCCATGTTCTGTTATAATCTCCACCCGGCACAGCCAGAAGAGGACTGGCCACCCCACATAGCCTGGTTCCTCTCTAGGTTTCGTCCTAGGTTTAGGCTTTTCTAGGGAGTTTTTCCTAGCCACCGTGCTTCTACACCTGCATTGCTTGCTGTTTTTAGGCTGGGATTCTGTACAGCACTTTGAGATATCAGCTGATGTACGAAGGGCTATATAAGTACATTTGATTTGATGATTTTGATTTTGATTTGATTTACAACTTGATTGGAGTCCACCTGTGGTGATATGCAACTTTTCAGGGAAGTTAGGAACCAATATACACAGGCAGTTAGGAAAGCAAAGGCTATCTTTTTCAATTAGAAATTTGCATCCTGTAGACAAACTCAAAATTTTTGCAATTTGCAATTCGTTCCAGACATTGGCAGCAGAGAACTGCAAGGAAAAACGGCCAAAGGAAGTGTTGACTTTGGGGATGACCAATGCAATATACCTGCTGGAGTGAGTGCTACGGGTGAGTGTTGCTATGACGACCAGTGAGCTGAGATAAGGCGGGGCTTTACCTAGCAAAGACTTATAGATGACCTGGAGCCAGTGGGGTTTGGCGGCGGATATGTATTGAGGGCCAGCCAACGAAAGCATACATGTCACATTGGTGGGTAGTATATGGGGCTTTGGTGATAAAACGGATGGCACTAAGATAGACTACATCCAATTTGCTGAGTAGATTGTTGGGGGCTATTTTGTAAATAACATCGCCGAAGTCAAGGATCGGTAGGATAGTCCGTTTTACGAGGGTATGTTTGGCAGCATGAGTGAAGGAGGCTTTGTTGCAGAATAGGAAGCCCATTATATATTTAATTTTGGATTGGAGATGCTTAATGTGAGTCTGGAAGGAAAGTTTACAATCTAACCAGACACCTAGGTATTTGTAGTTGTCCACATATTCTAGGTCAGAGCAATCCAAAGTAGTGCTAGTAGGGCGGGAGGGTGCGGGCAGCAATCGGTTGAAGAGCATGCACTTAGTTTTACTAGAATTTAAAAGCAGTTGGAGGCCACGGAAGGAGTGTTGTATGGCGTTGAAGCTTGTTGGGAGGTTTGTTAGCACAGTGTCCAAAGAAGGTCCAGATATATACAGAATGGTGTCGTCTGCGTAGGGGTGGATCAGAGAATCACCAGCAGCAAGAGCAACATCATTGATATATACAGAGAAAATAGTCTGCCTGAGAATTGAATCCTGTGGCACCCCCATAGAGACTGCCAGAGGTCCGGACAACAGGCCCTCCGATTTGACACACTGAACTCTGAGTTGTAGTTGGTGAACCAGGCGAGGCAGTCATTTGTGAAACCTAGGCTATTGAGTCTTCCGATAAAAATGCGCTGATTGACAGAGTCGAAAGCCTTGGCCAGGTTGATGAAGACGGCTGCACAGTACTGTCTTTTATCAGTGGCGGTTATGATATCGTTTAGGACCTTGAGCGTGGCTGAGGTGCATCCATGACCAGCTCAGAAACCAGATTGCATAGTGGAGAAGGTCCAACTGTTGACAGTGCATGTCAGAGCAAAAACCAAGCTATGAGGTCGAAGGAATTGTCCGTAGAGATCTGAGACAGGATTGTGTCGAGACAGAGTTCTGGGGAAGGGTACCAAAAAAGAGCTGGTTACCAACCCAAACTGAACAATTGGGGAGTAGGGCCTTGGTCAAGGAGGTGACCAAGGACCCTATGGTCACTCTGACAGATCTACAGAGTTCCTCTACAGTGAAGCATGGTCGTGGCAGCATCATGCTGTGGGGATGTTTTTCAGCGGCAGGGACTGGGAGACTAGTCAGGATCGAGAGATCCTTGAAGAAAACCTGCTCCAGAGCATTCAGAACCACCTTCCAACAAGTAATTTTATACAGTACCATTAGCCTGTAATCTTAATCTAGATTTACCTATCAATTAGTTTGATAGAACCCAATTTTGGAAATTTCCTGTTTTAACTATTTTCTACAATGTAGAATAATATTGAATACATCAAAACTCTGAATTATCACATATGGAATCATGTAGTAACCAAAAATGTGTTGAACAAATCAAAATGTATTTTTGATTTTACATTCTTGAAGGTATCCACCCTTTTCCTTGATGACAGCTTTACATACTCTTGGCATTCTCTCAACCAGCTTCATGAGGAATGTTTTTCCAACAGTCTTGAAGGAGTTCCAACATATGCTGAGCACTTGTTCTTTGCGTTTCCTTCACTCTGCGGTCCACCTCATCCCAAACCATCTCAATTGGGTTGAGGTCAGGTGATTATGGAGGCCAGGTCATCTGATGCAGCACTCCATCACTCTCCTTCTTGGTGAAATAAACCTTACACAGCCTGGGGGTGTGTTGGGTCATTGTCCTGTTGAAATACAAATGATTGTCCCACTAAGCGCAAACCAGATGGGATGGCGTATTGCTGCAGAATGCTGTGGTAGCCATGCTAGTTAAGTGTGCTTTGAAGTCTAAATAAATCACAGACAAGTGTCACCAGCAAAGCATCCTCACACCATTACACCTCCATGCTTCACAGTGGGAACCACACATGCGGAGATCATTCGTTCAAATTTGGACCAAAGGACAGATTTCCACCGGTCGATTGTCCATTACTAGTGTTTTTCTTGACCCAAGCAAGTCTCTTCTTATTATTGGTGTTCTTTAGTAGTGGTTTCTTTGAAACAATTTGACCATAAAGGCCTGATTGACATAGTCTCCTCTGAACAGTTGATGTGTCTGTTACTTGAACTCTGAATAATTTATTTGGGCTGCAATCTGAGGTGCAGTTAACTCTAATGAACCTATCCTCTGCAGCAGAGGTAACTCTGGGTCTTCCTTTCCTGTGGCGGTCCTCATGAGAGCCAGTTTCAGCAAAGCGCTTGGTTTTTACAACTGCACTTTTGAAGAAACTTTCAAAGTTCTTGAAATTTTCCAGATTGACTGACCTTCATGTCTTAAAGTAATGATGCACTGTCATTTCTCTTTGCTTATTTAACTATTCTTCCATTGGTATTTTACCAAATAGGGCTATCTTCAGTATACCACCCCTACCTTGTCAAAACACAACTGATTGGCTCAAACACATGAACCTCTACTGACTCCCCATCCCGCATGCGGGAGCGTAATCATCGCCTGCCACTAATTAGCATAACGCAATGAACATAAATATCCTTAGAAAATATTCCTATTCATGAAAATCACAAATTTATATATTGAGACACAGCTTAGTCTTTTGTTAATCACCCTGTAATCTCAGATTTTCAAAATATGCTTTACAGCCAAAGCTAGACAAGCATTTGTGTAAGTGTATCGATAGCCTAGCATAGCATTTTGTCCAGCTAGCAGCAGGTAACTTGGTCACGGAAATCAGAAAACCAATCAAATTAAATCGTTTACCTTTGATGAGCTTCGGATGTTTTCACTCACGAGACTCCCAGTTAGATAGCAAATGTTCCTTTTTTCCAAAAATATTATTTTTGTAGGCAAATAGCTCCATTTGTTCTTCACGTTCTGCTGAGAAATCGCACGGAAATTGCAGTCACGAAAACAGCTAAAAATGTTCAAAATTAGCCCCCTAATTTCGACAGAAACATGGCAAACGTTGTTTATAATTCAGTAGGACCGATTGGAGTAATGGCTACCTCTGTATTTTACGCGAGAATCTCTCTGGGGCCATCAGGTGACCACTTGCGCAATGTAGCCGCCTACGGCTATTCTTCAACATTAATGTGTAAAAATACGTCACAATGCCTTGGGGAATACGTAGAAAGCGTAATCTGGTTGATAGCCCATACACAGCTCAATAGGGACTCATTGGAACGCAGCGCTTTCAAAACCTGGGGCACTTCCAGATTGGATTTTTCTCAGGCTTTCGCCTGCAACATCAGTTCTGTTATACTCACAGACAACATCTTTACAGTTTTGGAAATGTTAGAGTGTTTTCTATCCTAAACTGTCAATTATATGCATATTCTAGCATCTTGTCCTGACAAAATATCCCGTTTACTACGGGAACATTTTTTTTTCTCCAAAAATGAAAATACTGCCCCCGAGTCACAAGAGGTTTTTAAACAAATCAAAATATATTTTATACATCACATTCTTCAAAGTAGACATCCTTTACCTTGATGACAGCTTTGCACACTCTTGGCATTCTCTCAACCCGCTTCATGAGGTAGTCACCTGGAATGCATTTCAATTAACAGGTGTGCCTTGCTACAAGTTCATTTGTGGAATTTATTTCTCTCTTAACAATTTTTTGGTTACTACATGATTCCATATGTGTTATTTCATAGTTTTGATGTATTCACTATAATTCTTCAATGTAGAAAATAGTACAAATAAAGAAAACCTGGAATGAGAAGTGGTGTCAAAAACTTTTAACTGGTACTGTAAGTCAACAAGGTTGTCTGGTCAAGTTGAATTCAGCAAGTCCGTCAATATTTGGCCATAGTTTTCATTTTATTGAATATATTTTTTTGCTTTGAGATATCCAATAGGGACGACATTATCCAAAGATGTAAGACTAGAGAACCATGTAAGCCTAGTTCTAAAAGCATTGTATATAAGCTGCCAGAGAGAAAACTTACAGTATTATATCATATCTTTATAAGATGAAAGCTGGTGATGTTAACTAACTGCTCTCAAAGTAAATCCTTTTTTATCACATACATGCTTTATGACTTAATATACAGTCACCTACAAAAATGTTGCCACCCTTGATAAAGATTAGCAAAAAAAGAGTGTATAAAATATACAACCCAAATAACGAGCTATGTTGTATTAAAAAATACAAAAAAATATTGTTGCCTCTGCCAAGAGGCTGAAACTTGGCGGCAAGTGGATCTTCCAGCAAGACAATGACCCCAATGACACAAAATATTCCACAAATAAATTGTTAATAGACCCCATTGAAAACTTGTGGTTTGAATTAAATAGGGCAGTCTATAAGCGCAGACTGAAATACCTGTATATCCAGGATCTGGAAAGATTTTCTAAGATCCCCTCCAATCTTTAATCTCATAAAGTGTTATGGAAAAAGGCTAAGTGCAGTTTTCCTCGCATGGGGAGGGTGTACAAAGTATTGAGTTTTGTTTATTATCTGAGCAATTGTATTAGAATGAAATTATATAATTTAAAAAACTTAGAATTTGTATGATTTATTTTATACAGTGTTTTTTGCTCAGCTTTATCAAGGGTTTACCAATCATTTTTGAGGTGACTGTATGTCCGGACAGAATTCAAATGAACATGTTTGGGCTACTACATGCATATTCAAGAATATCTTGAAATGTGAAAGAATAATGAGAATGAAAAAGGGTAGTTAGTAGGAACACAATTACAATTCTCTTGAAGGTCTTGTTTTAGGGCTGTGTTAAAATTAACATGTTTGGGCTACCACATGCATATTCAAATATATCTCGAAATGTGAAAGAATAATGAGGAGGAAAGAGGGTAGAAGGAACACAATAATTATTCACAGGCATTTGCATTTGCGTGTGTGTGTGTGAGGGGATTGTTTGGATGCCGATAGGGTTAAATGAATTTTAACTGACCCCTTTTCTCTTCCAATTAAGTTCCACATTAAGAATGCACTCAACAGAGAAAATAAGGGCTGTTGCAGATAGAAACTGTGGATAAGTTTGCCTGTCTGTGCTGTTTGAGTATCTTTACTGTGATAGTGTAAAACAATGGCTGTCCCTTTGATAAGTGTAGATGTTTTGGTCTGGAATAAACAAACATACAGTCAATAATGCAATAGAGAAAGTATATATACAGTGTGTGCAAATGAGGATAAGGGGGGTGAGGCAATAAATCGGCCATAGTGGCAAAATTATTACAGTATGGCAAATTAAACACTGGGATGATAGATGTGCAGAAGATGAGTGTGCAAGTAGTGGTACTGGGGTGCAAAGGAGCAAAATAATTCAAATAAATAACAAAATGGTGATGAGGTAGTTGGATGGGCTATTTACAGATTGGCTGTGCATATGTGCAGTGATCTGTGAGCTGCTCTGACAGCTGGAGCTTAAAGATTTAATTTTGGATTGGAGATTCTTAGTGTGAGTCTGGAAGGAGAGTTTACAGTCTAACCAGACACCTAGGTATTTGTAGTTGTCCACATATTCGAAGTCAGAACCGTCCAGAGTAGTGATGCTGGACGGGCAGGTAGGTGTGAGCAGCGATTGGTTGAAGAGCATGCACTTAGTTTTGCTTTCATTGAACAATACTTGGAGGCCATGAAAGGAGAGGTGTATGGCGTTGAAGTTCGTCTGGAGGTTAGTTAACACAATGTTCAAAGAAAGGCCAGAAGTATACAGAATGGTGTCGTCTGCGTAGAGGTGGACTAGCAGCAAGAGCGACATCATTGACGTGTACAGAGAAAAGAGTCGGCTCAAGGATTGAACCCTGTGGCACCCCATAGAGACTGCCAGAGGTCCGGACAACAGGCCCTCCGATTTCACACACTGAACTCTGTCTGAGAAGTAGTTGGTAAACCAGGCGAGGCAGTCATTTGAGAAACCAAGGCTGTTGAGTTTTCCGATAAGATTATGGTGATTGACAGAGTCGAAAGCCTTGGCTAGGTCAATGAAGACGGCTGCACAGTAATGTCTCTTATCAACGGCAGTTATGATATCGTTTAGGACCTTGAGCGTGGCTGAGGTGCACCCATGACCAGCTCGGAAACCAGATTGCATAGTGGAGAAGGTACGGTGGGATTCGAAATGTTCTGTTTGTTAACTTGGCTTTCAAAGACCTTAGAAAGGCAGGGTAGGATAGATATAGGTCTGCAGCAGGTTGGGTCTAGAGTGTCTCCCCCTTTGAAGAGGGGGATGACTGTGGCAGCTATCCAATCTTTGGAGATCTCAGAGATATGAAATAGAGGTTGAACAAGCTAGTAATAGGGGTTGCAACAATTTTGGCTGATAATTTTAGGAAGAGAGGGTCCAGATTGTCGAGCCCGGCTTATTTGTATGGATCCAGTTTTTGCAGCTCTTTCAGAACATCAGCTATCTGGATATGGGTGAAGGAGAAATGGGGAGGCTTGGGCATGTTGCAGTGAGGGGTGCATGGCTGTTGACCGGGGTAGGGGTAGCCAGGTGGAAAGCATGGCCAGCCGTAGAAAAATGCTTGTTGAAATTCTCAATTATTGCGGATTTATCAGTGGTGACAATGTTTCCTAGCCTCAGTGCAGTAGGCAGCTGGGAGGAGGTACTCTTATTCTCCATGGACTTTACAGTGTCCCAGAACTTTTTGTAGTTAGTGTTACAGGATGCAAATTTCTGTTTGAAAAAGCTAGCCTTTGCTTTCCTAACTGCCTGTGCATATTGGTTCCTAACTTCCCTGAAAAGTTGCATATCGCGGGGGCTATTCGGTGCTAATGCAGTACGCCACAGGATGTTTTTGTGCTGGTCAATGGCAGTCAGGTCTGGAGTGAACCAAGGGCTATATCTGTTCCTGGCTCTAAATTTTTTGAACGGGGCATGCTTATTTAAGATGGTGAGGAAAGCGCTTTTAAATAACAACCAGGCGTCCTCTACTGACGGAATGAAGTCAATGTCCTTCCAGGATACCCGGGCCAGATCGATTCAAAAAAGCCTGCTTGCTGAACTGTTTTAGAGAGCGTTTGACAGTGATGAGGGGTGGTCGCTTGACCACAGACCCATTACGGACGCAGGCAATAAGGCAGTGATCGCTGAGATCCTGGTTGAAGTCAGCAGAGGTGTATTCAAATCAAATAGCTAGCTACATAGCCGTCTTTGTATCAAAGATAATTGTGTAGTCTAGAGCGATTTTCTAGGTTAGCTAGCCAGCTATTGTCGTTCTTTTAACGCAACGTAACGTAATCAACACTGCTAGCTAGCCCCCGAATAGCAGCACTGTAGAAACTATTACACTCAACGGAACGACTTGATTAGTGTAGTGTCAACAACGCAGCCACTGCCAGCTAGCCTACAAAGTCAACAACGCAGCCACTGCCAGCTAGCCTACTTCAGCAGTACTGTATCATTTTAATCATTTTAGTCAATTAGATTCTTGCTACGTAAGCTTAACTTTCTGAACATTCGAGACGTGTAGTCCACTTGTCATTCCAATCTCCTTTGCATTAGCGTAGCCTCTTCTGTAGCCTGTCAACTATGTGTCTGTCTATCCCTGTTCTCTCCTCTCTGCACAGACCATACAAACGCTCCACACCGCGTGGCCGCGGCCACCCTAATCTGGTGGTCCCAGCGCGCACGACCCACGGAGTTCCAGGTCTCCGGTAGCCTCTGGAACTGCCGATCTGCGGCCAACAAGGCAGAGTTCATCTCAGCCTATGCCTCCCTCCAGTCCCTCGACTTCTTGGCACTGACGGAAACATGGATCACCACAGATAACACTGCCACTCCTACTGATCTCTCTTCGTCCGCCCACGTGTTCTCGCACACCCCGAGAGCTTCTGGTCAGCGGGGTGGTGGCACCGGGATCCTCATCTCTCCCAAGTGGTCATTCTCTCTTTCTCCCTTACCCATCTGTCTATCGCTCCTTTGAATTCCATGCTGTCACAGTTACCAGCCCTTTCAAGCTTAACATCCTTATCATTTATCGCCCTCCAGGTTCCCTCGGAGAGTTCATCAATGGCTTGATGCCTTGATAAGCTCCTTTCCTGAGGACGGCTCACCTCTCACAGTTCTGGGCGACTTTAACCTCCCCACGTCTACCTTTGACTCATTCCTCTCTGCCTCCTTCTTTCCACTCCTCTCCTCTTTTGACCTCACCCTCTCACCTTCCCCCTACTCACAAGGCAGGCAATACGCTCGACCTCATCTTTACTAGATGCTGTTCTTCCACTAACCTCATTGCAACTCCCCTCCAAGTCTCCGACCACTACCTTGTATCCTTTTCCCTCTCGCTCTCATCCAACACTTCCCACACTGCCCCTACTCGGATGGTATCGCGCCGTCCCAACCTTCGCTCTCTCTCCCCCGCTACTCTCTCCTCTTCCATCCTATCATCTCTTCCCTCTGCTCAAACCTTCTCCAACCTATCTCCTGATTCTGCCTCCTCAACCCTCCTCTCCTCCCTTTCTGCATCCTTTGACTCTCTATGCCCCCTATCCTCCAGGCCGGCTCGGTCCTCCCCTCCCGCTTCGTGGCTCGACGACTCATTGCGAGCTCACAGAACAGGGCTCCGGGCAGCCGAGCGGAAATGAAGGAAAACTCGCCTCCCTGCGGACCTGGCATCCTTTCGCTCCCTCCTCTCTACATTTTCCTCTTCTGTCTCTGCTGCTAAAGCCACTTTCTACCACTCTAAATTCCAAGCTTCTGCCTCTAACCCTAGGAAGCTCTTTGCCACCTTCTCCTCCCTCCTGAATCCTCCCCCTCCACCCCCCTCCTCCCTCTCTGCAGATGAGAAGAAGAAGGTCGACGACATCCGATCCTCATTTGCTAAGTCAAACGACACCGCTGGTTCTGCTCACACTGCCCTACCCTGTGCTCTGACCTCTTTCTCCCCTCTCTCTCCAGATGAAATCTCGCGTCTTGTGACGGCCGCCCAACAACCTGCCCGCTTGACCCTATCCCCTCCTCTCTTCTCCAGACCATTTCCGGAGACCTTCTCCCTTACCTCACCTCGCTCATCAACTCATCCCTGACCGCTGGCTACGTCCCTTCCGTCTCCAAGAGAGCGAGAGTTGCACCCCTTCTGAAAAAACCTACACTCAATCCCTCCGATGTCAACAACTACAGACCAGTATCCCTTCTTTCTTTTCTCTCCAAAACTCTTGAACGTGCCGTCCTTGGCCAGCTCTCCCGCTATCTCTCTCAGAATGACCTTCTTGATCCAAATCAGTCAGGTTTCAAGACTAGTAATTCAACTGAGACTGCTCTTCTCTGTATCACGGAGGCGCTCCGCACCGCTAAAGCTAACTCTCTCTCCTCTGCTCTCATCCTTCTAGACCTATCGGCTGCCTTCGATACTGTGAACCATCAGATCCTCCTCTCCACCCTCTCCGAGTTGGGCATCTCCGGCACGGCCCACGCTTGGATTACCTGACAGGTCGCTCCTACCAGGTGGCGTGGCGAGAATCTGTCTCCTCACCACGCGCTCTCACCACTGGTGTCCCCCAGGGCTCTGTTCTAGGCCCTCTCCTATTCTCGCTATACACCAAGTCACTTGGCTCTGTCATAACCTCACATGGTCTCTCCTATCATTGCTATGCAGACGACACACAATTAATCTTCTCCTTTCCCCCTTCTGATGACCAGGTGGCGAATCGCATCTCTGCATGTCTGGCAGACATATCAGTGTGGATGACGGATCACCACCTCAAGCTGAACCTCGGCAAGACGGAGCTGCTCTTCCTCCCGGGGAAGGACTGCCCGTTCCATGATCTCGCCATCACGGTTGACAACTCCATTGTGTCCTCCTCCCAGAGCGCTAAGAACCGTGGCGTGATCCTGGACAACACCCTGTCGTTCTCAACTAACATCAAGGCAGTAGCCCGTTCCTGTAGGTTCATGCTCTACAACATCCGCAGAGTACGACCCTGCCTCACACAGGAAGCGGCGCAGGTCCTAATCCAGGCACTTGTCATCTCCCGTCTGGATTACTGCAACTCGCTGTTGGCTGGGCTCCCTGCCTGTGCCATTAAACCCCTACAACTCATCCAGAACGCCGCAGCCCGTCTGGTGTTCAACCTTCCCAAGTTCTCTCACGTCACCCCGCTCCTCCGCTCTCTCCACTGGCTTCCAGTTGAAGCTCGCATCCGCTACAAGACCATGGTGCTTGCCTACAGAGCTGTGAGGGGAACGGCACCTCAGTACCTCCAGGCTCTGATCAGGCCCTACACCCAAACAAGGGCACTGCGTTCATCCACCTCTGGCCTGCTCGCCTCCCTACCACTGAGGAAGTACAGTTCCCGCTCAGCCCAGTCAAAACTGTTCGCTGCTCTGGCCCCCCAATGGTGGAACAAACTCCCTCACGACGCCAGGACAGCGGAGTCAATCACCACCTTCCGGAGACACCTGAAACCCCACCTCTTTAAGGAATACCTAGGATAGGATAAATAATCCTTCTCACCCCCCCTTTTAAGATTTAGATGCACTATTGTAAAGTGACTGTTCCACTGGATGTCATAAGGTGAATGCACCAATTTGTAAGTCGCTCTGGATAAGAGCGTCTGCTAAATGACTTAAATGTAAATGTAAATCAAATCAAATTTTATTTCTCACATACACATGGTTAGCAGATGTTAATGCGAGTGTAGCGAAATGCTTGTGCTTCTAGTTCCGACAATGCAGTGATAACCAACAAGTAATCTAACTAACAATTCCAAAACTACTGTCTTATACACAGTGTAAGGGGATAAGGAATATGTACATAAGGATATATGAATGAGTGATGGTACAGAGCAGCATACAGTAGATGGTATCGAGTACAGTATATACATATGAGATGAGTATGTAGACAAAGTAAACAAAGTGGCATAGTTAAAGTGGCTAGTGATACATGTATTACATAAGGATGCAGTCGATGATGTAGAGGAGGTATTTGGAGGGCAGGTTGGTTAGGATGATATCTATGAGGGTGATCTTGTTTATGGATTTGGGGTTGTACCTGGTGGGTTGATAGTTTGTGTGAGATTGAGAGCATCAAGCTTAGATTGTAGGATGGCCGGGGTGTTAAGCATGTCCCAGTTTAGGTCACCTAGCAGCACGAGCTCTGAAGATAGATGGGGGGCAATCAATTTGCATATGGTGTCCAGGGCACAGCTGGGGGCAGAAGGTGGTCTATAGCAAGCGGCAATGGTAAGAGACTTGTTTCTGGAGAGATGGATTTTTAAAAGTGGAAGCTCAAATTGTTTGGGCACAGACCTGGATAGTAAGACAGAACTCTGCAGGCTATCCCTGCAGTAGATTAGGTTCTGTCTTGTCGGAAAATGTTATAAATAGGGATGGAAATTTCAGAGTTTTTGTTGGTCTTCCTAAAACAGGATTCAGACACGGCTAGGACATCCGGGTTGAGTGTGCTAGGGCAGTGAATAAAACAAATTTAGGGAGGAGGCTTTTAATGTTAACATGCATGAAACCAATGCGTTTACGGTTACAGAAGTCAACTAATGCGAGCGCCTGGGGAATGGGAGTGGAGCTAGGCACTGCAGGGCCTGGATTAACCTCCACATCACCAGAGGAACAGAGGAGGAGTAGGATAACTGTACGGCTAAAGGCTAAAAGAACTGGATGTCTAGTACGTTCAGAACAGAGAGTAAAAGGAGCAGATTTCTGTGCATGGTGGAATAGATTCAAGGCATAATATACAGACAAGGGTATGGTTGGATGTGAATACAGTGGGGGTAAACCTGTGCATATAGTGACAATGAAAGAGATATGGTCTCTAGAAATATAATTTAAACCAGGTGATGTCACCGCATGTGTGGGAGGTGGAACTAAAGTGTTAACTAAGGCGTATTGAGCAGGCCTGGAGGCTCTAGAGTGAAATAAGGTATGATTTACTAACCAAAACAGCAATGGACAAGGTATATTGACGTTAGAAAGAGGCATGCGTAGCCGAGTGATCATAGGAGTCCAGTGAGTGGCTTGGCTCTCACTGGAGCAGCTAGAGGGCCGGGGATAGCAAGCTAGCAGAAGGGTCTTTGAGGGACGTCGCGATGTCATGAAAGTATGTTGTGGCCCCCTTGTGCAGTTACGTCGGCAGACGGATCAGCAGGGCTCCGTGTGGTAAACCAGGCCAATTGACAAAATTGGTATAGTGGCCAAAGAATTTGTCCGATGGGCCTCTTAAGCTAACAGTCCAATGTGCTCTAGACAGCTAGCGGGCCGCGGCTAGCCATTGAAGGGACGTCGCAACGGAGGAGACAGTTGAGAAGCCCCCTCGGGCGAATCACGTTATTAGTCCAGTCGTGATGGGTCGGTCGGGGTCCAGCCCAGTCGGCAAAATAGGTATTGAAGCCCAAGGAGTGGCTGATGGACCTCTACGGCTAGCCGGGAGATTGGCCTAGCAAGGCTAGCTCCAGGCTAATTGGTTCTTGCTTTGGGACAGAGACATTAGCCAGGTGTGGCCACTCGGATATCAGCTGCTAGCTGCGATGATCCAGGTGGGGGGAAAAAAGGTTCAGAGCTTGCGGTAGGAATCCGGAGATATGGAGAAAATAAGTCAAATTTTCTCTGGTTTGAGTCCCGCTGTGCAGACTGGCGAGAGTTGTCTGGGCTAAAGGCAGATGATGACCGCTAGCAGACTTCTAGCTAGTATCTAGTTAGCTGGCTAGGTTCTGTTGGGGGTTCAGGTTCAGAGGACGGATCAGCAGGGCTCCGTGTGGTAAACCAGGCCAATTGGAAAAATAGGTATAGTGGCCAAAGAATTTGTCCGATGGGCCTCTTAAACTAACAGTCCGATGTGCTCTAGACAGCTAGCGGGCTGCGGCTAGCAGGCTAGCGGGTGGGCATTTAGGGGACGCCACAACGGAGGAGCCAGTTGAAACATCCCCCTCGGGCAGAATTACGTTGGTAGTCCGGTCCAATTGGCGAAATAGGTATAATAGGTAGCCCAAGGAGTGGCAGATGAGCCTAGCAATGGCTAACTGACTACTAGCTAGTAGCTAGTTAGCTGGCTAGCTTTTGATGGGGTTTCTGATTGTTAAGTATAAAAAATTGCAGATCCGTACCACATTGGGTAAGGCGGGTTGCAGGAGATGTTTAGTCCGTAGATGGAAAGTGATATTAAAATATATACGAGGTACATATGAAAAACAAGAAAAATATTATATTTACACGGGACAGGATGGGACAAAACAAAACACATGTCCGATTGCTACGCCATCTTGGACAATGATAAGTTTTGGCCTCCAAAAACACACACAATATTATGTAAACCAATGGCTATCCACAAGATAAGCGTAGAGGTTTTGGCCCCCATAAAAACACACAATATTATGTAAACCAATGGCTATCCACAAGATAAGTGTGGAGGTTTTGGCCTCCATAAACATACAAAATATTGCAATTAACAATAAAAGACAAACCCACTGGGAAAAGACATCAAATCCTACATACAGTAGATTTCCATCCTGCTCCATGTAATGGAAGGCATTTCAAGGAAATTGTTTGTCATGGACAAACATGCACACATAATGAAACTTCAATAAGGCAATCAAAGTCACATTGTCTTTGACTTGCACGTCGCCACTCTGCCTGGGTTTCAAATAGGAATCAATGATTTCCGATCAAGGTTATCCCTGAAACAAGGCTTTGCACAACAAATCATCGTTTCAGGCATGCAACACCTTCTCTCCAAACATTGATAGGATCAAATTAATGTATGGGTACATTCTACACATGGCTTGAAACAAACATTTATAAAGATTCAGGAACATCCCCCACATAGGTAGAGTAGCGATTAGCGAGGCGAGCCAGCAACCGGAGGGTTGCCAGTTCGAATCCTGGGTCTGACTGGAAGAATCTGGCGGGAAGTGAGCTGGGAACCGGAGGGTTGCTGGTATCAAATCCTAAATACCAGTGCCTGCCGTTGTGCCTTTGAGCGAGGCACTTAACCCCCCACAACATGGCTAGTGTGGCAGCCCCCTGCTCCAACCTCTCCAACCTGTACATGTATGTGTGTCTTTCTGAGGTGTTAAGATAAAGTGGAAGTCAAATTTCAGTTCGACCTTGGGTACAATTGACAAATAAATTAATCTTAATCTTAATATGTTACTCGAAATTAATTGAGGTGAAAACATTCAATACATGTTACTCTCTAGCATGCCATGGACCTTTTAGGGATAAGGACCATCCTTGAAAAGACATGAAAGCATTCACCTAAATTGTTTCTCTGAGTTGGAGTGAAAGGAGTGTCATTCTTTTAATTGATGTTGCATTTTGTGTTTTTGTTTGTGCATGTACAGTACCTCCGTGTGCATAATTATGCATGGCTTAAAGGCTTTAAATGTTTAACAGCTGAATCAAACATCCTCTTTTCAGTAATAACTTTTCCGGCCGTTCAACCTTTATGCACTGCATTCATTGAAATTCCAGGTGCTTTGCATCTAAACTAATTAATTCTCTAAAAGGAATATGCAGCAAATACTGCCAATACTGTCAGTGAATGCAACTGAGTCTGAAGTGTGGAGATCGACAGTATGATATCTGGAGCAAGCTTACTGTAATATACTGTACATGTACAATGACTGGAGCAACTTGTGTTATCGGGAAATATGATACTATAAGAAATGTTTCCACTTGTGGACAAAGGCTGCAAAATATTTGTGCTTTGTTAACATTATATAGACAAATGCAAATATACTCTAAAAGCAGCCATATTAGGGTGAATTAACTTTACTTTAAATATGTATGATTAGGGAAGTCAAGAGTTGCTTTGTGCCTAGGTTAAGGGTTTATAGAGCCATAATCTAATTTATGTCAAATGACATTTTAGAAGGCTGAGCAGGAGAGAAATTATGCTGTTATTGAAACTTTGGCATCTCAAATGTCTATTCTTTAATTAATCAAACTTTTAATTTTTGAGATATTATACTCCATATCATTTCATTACTTGATGTGGGACAAGGGGATCATCAGGCTTGTTGAGAAGTGCCAAAGCAAACACACTGTTATCATGGGGATGATGTAAACCTACAGTAGTCTGAACTTGTGAAATAAATATCCTCTCTGAAGTTCAAAATCTAAAGTTTCTCTCCATTAACCCAATATGTGAATTGATAACTTTTTAAAATCTTGGAGCCAATTAGATCAACTATTATTCGAAATGATTAACACAGGTTGTTCACAAAGGTTTATTTGGAAGGGATGCAAAAGCAGCAATAATTTAGCTTCTTTTACATACCTTACATCCTTCATCAGAAATGAATGCTCCTTGGGCCGTCATATCTTTCAACGCAGAAAAAGCTTTTGATTGACTAGAAGGGTCATATCTTTGGTCGATTTTGGAACATATGGGACTTGGCTCCAATTTCAATAATATGATTAAAAGACAATATGTCAGTCCCTAGGTCATAGTAATAACAGGTAATACCTGCATTCCTCCGTTCAGAATAAGTAGAAGTAGCAGGCGACCATCTTACCTCTGCTATTTTTAATGTCTCTTGGCCCAGGCAATTTCACAATCGAAAGAAATTACACCAATATCTCTCAATTTTACAGATCACGTCATCTCATTATACGCAGACCAATATCTTACTTTATCTAGACAATGTATCTCAATCTCTCCTAAAAGCTTTGAAGATCAAATACCAATTGAGCTCTTTCTTGAGTTATAAAATAAATGTAAATAACATGGTTTCCCGGGTGGAGAGGGGGAGCCATTTTTGTTTATTTCTCTTGCATACAAAATATAACAAAACTGTTGGGGGTTTTTCTTCTTCTTTCAGTTATATGATAACTGAAAAATGTCTAAAAACCTGTTCTCGCTCTGAATACTGTCCAAAGGCACTGTATGAATATATCTGAATGAATATGACACCCAATACCCCCGCCCTCCATGCACAAGGAACAGAGACCACCCCCACTTCTGAAAAGAATACAAACTAAACAAAAAGTTGGTAATAAATAAAATATCTGAAATAAGCACTTTATATTTTCATGTTCAGGACCACTTCACCATATCAGTCATGTATGAGCAATACGCATTTTAAGCAGACAAAATAATACTTAAAATGCCATATACAGTGCATTTGGAGAGTATCCAGACCCCTTGAATTTTTCCACATTTATTTATGTTACAGTCTTATTTTAAATGCATAAAATAAAACAAATCCCCATCAATCTACACACAATATACCATAATGATGAAAAAAACTGGATTTTAGAATTTAAAAATATATGTATAAAAACAACAACATAAATACCTTATTTACAAAAGCATTCAGACCCTTCACTATGATACTCTAAATTGAGCTCAGTTGCATCCTGTTCCCATTGATCATCCCTGTGATCTTTCTACAACTTGATTGGTAAATTTAATTGATTGGACATGATTTGGAAAAGCACAAACCTGTCTATATATGGTCCCACAGTTGACAATGCATGTCAGAGCAAAAACCAAGCCATGAGGTCCAAGGAATTGTCCTTAGAGCTCTGAGACAGGATTGTGTTGAGGAACAGATCTGGGGAAAGGTACCAAAAAAATTCTGCAATATTGAAAATCCCCAAGAACACAGTGGCCTCCGTCATTCTTAAATGAAGGAAGTTTGGAACCACCAAGACTCTTCCTAGAGCTGGTTACCCAGCCAAACTGAGCAATTGGGGAGAAGGGCCTTGGTCAGGGAGGTGACCAAGGACCCTATGGTCACTCTGACAGATGTACAGAGTTCCTCTGTTGAGATTTGGAACCACCAAAACAAAGTACAGAGAGATCCTTGATAAAGGCCTGCTCCAGAGCTCTTGGGACCTCAGATTGGGGCGACGGTTCACATTCCAACAGGACAACAAACCTAAGCACACAGCAGGAATGGCTTCGGGACAAGTCTCTGAATGTCCTTGAGTGAACCAGCCAGTGCCCGGACTTGAACATCTCTGGAGAGGCCTGAAAATAGCTGTGCAGCGACACTACCCATCCAACCTGACAGATCTTGAGAGGATTTGCAGAGAAGAATGGGAGAAACTCCCCAAATACAGGTGTGCCAAGTTTGTAGTGACATATCCAAGAAGACTTGAGTCTGTAATCGCTGCCAAAGGTGCTTCAACAAAGTACTGAGTAAA
The DNA here is from genome assembly GCF_023373465.1 of Oncorhynchus keta. Classification (NCBI taxonomy): domain Eukaryota; kingdom Metazoa; phylum Chordata; class Actinopteri; order Salmoniformes; family Salmonidae; genus Oncorhynchus; species Oncorhynchus keta. The sequence goes on from NC_068442.1 coordinate 25,202,001, forward strand.
GCGTCTGAATACTTGTGTAAATTTAATTTTTCTGTTTTTTTAGTTTTATACATCTGCAAAAATTGCTGAAATCTTGTAATTACTTTGTCATTACGGGGTATTGTGTGCAGATTGATGAGGAAAAATAAAAATGTAATCCATTTTAGAATAAGGCTGTAAAGTAAGTCAAGGGGTCTGAATACTTAAAACTATGAAATAACACATATGGACAGTCTCGGGGTCCTTAACTTGATCAGATTGGAGGGCACTACTGTGTTGAAAGCAGAAATAGCTAAACTGAGCCAGCTGCTCAAACAGAGTTCTTAGTCTTGTCATGGTTATCACCACTATCTGGATATACAGGAACACATCTATATGATGAAATTAGAATGTTGACTGACAAATACAGTACCAGTCAAAAGTTTGGACACTCATTCCATGATTTTTCTTTATTTTTACTATTTTCTACATTGTAAAATAACAGTGAAGAGTTTGAAACTTTGAAATAACACATATGAAATCATGTAGTAACCAAAAGTGTTAAACAAATCAAAATATATTTTATATTTAAGATTCTTCAATGTAGCCACCCTTTGTATGGGGAATAAATGCATTTCAGACAGGAAATGCCCCATATTTGTTTAATAATTACAGACAGTGAGCAAGGTACACAGGCACCAATCCCCCTGCACAAAGGAAACACAGAACTTAACAGGTGGAGGCTGGGGTGTTGGGTGGGTACAAGAAATGCAACCGCATACTATCGAGCAACGAACAGCTGTAGAGGTGGCAAAAAATGAGTGAGCAAAACTGATCAGCTAAATAGACAGGCATATTAAGGTAGGACGTCTTTTTAGAATATGATTAGTGCGATGATGACTGAAACGAATACTTGGGTTCCCTGTATTAACTAGCGCTATGCTTACTGAATTATTAGCAATTTGAAGTAGAACTCAAAAATAATTGGTCCTTGGGCATATTTGAAGTTCAATGAGCAGATGGTTGAGTGAATGTCAAGTTTCAAAGAAGCCAAGGAAAGGAACTGTGCCCCAGACAGTTGTGGGATTTGCATTCCTCAACCCATTCAGTTATTGCCAATGCTTCTTGGCTTTTATGACCTGGAGGGACTCTCATCCAAGCTGCCCTTTGCAGCATATAGACCTGGTTCACTGCACCATTGCGTGGCCGCGGATGACTCCAACACCATCAATAAGTGCTGACACTGATGATGATGAGAAAGCCTATAGGGAGGATATCAGTGACCTAGCAATGTGGTGCCAGGACAACAACCTCTCCCTCAACGCCAGCAAGACAAAGGAGCTGATTGTGGACAGAAGACAGATCACTACTCCATCCACATCGACGGGGCTGTAGTGGAGTGGATCCAGAGCTTTAAGTTCTTATGTCTCCACATCACTAAGGAATAATACATGTCCACACACACCAACACAGTCGTGAAGAAGGCATGACAACACCTCTTTCCCCTCAGGAGGCTGAAAAGATTTGGCATGGGCCATCAGATCCTCAAAAAGTTCTACAGTTGCACCATTGAGAACATCTTAACTGGCTGCATCACTGCTTGGTATGGCAACTGCTTGACATCCAACCGCAAGGTGCTACAGAGTGTAGTGTATATGGCTCAGTACATCCCTGGTTCCGAGCTCCCTGCCATCCAGGACCTCTATACCAGGGAGTGTCAGAGGAAGACCGTAAAAATGGTCAAAAACTCAGGCCACGCATGTCATAGACTGTTCTCTCTGTTACTGCACGGTAAGTGGTACTGGAACCAACAGGACCCTGAACAGATTTTATCCCCAAGCCATAAGATAGCTAAATAGTTAGTTAAATAGTTAGCTAAATAGTTAGCTAAATAGTTAGTTAAATAGTTAACTAAATAACTACCCGGACAATCCGCATTGACCCTTTTTGCTCTTTTGACTCATTATATACGCTGCTACAACTGTTTATTATCTATCCTGTTTGCCTAGTCACTTTATCCCTACCTCTATGTACATATCTACTTCAATTACCTCGTACCACTGCACATCGACTCAGTAATGGTACCGTGTGTACATAGCTATTGTTATTGTTACTCATTGTGTATTTATTCCTTGTGTTATTATTTTTCTATTTCTCCATTTTCTCTCTGCATTGTTGGGAAGGGCCCGTAAGTAAGTATTTCACTGTTAGCCTACACCTGTTGTTTACAAAGCATGTGACAAATCACATTTGATTTGATTTGAGTCTGACTGAAGATCTACAGCAGGAGGTTCTGCTCGCCTGTGGGACATGAGCTGATCTGACATGGTGCCACACTAAATCAACACTGATAATGCACCTTGAGCCATGAGTAATGTTGTCTGCTACTGCCAAGCTGAGACCTGAAGCTGCAATAACAATCCCGAGGGACGCAGCACACAGCGGTGATCCAGGAACCTGTCTGTCTGTGGGCTGCTACATTTATCACATGCCAGCAGATTGCCAAGACCTATGTAAGACAGGTTAGGTATGGCCATTCGTTTTGATATGAAATCCTTCAGAAAATGAGAGTACCAATATTCAGAGCTTGAAACAGGCTATAGCAGGACTCTCCAACCCTGTTCCTGGAGCGCTACTGTCCTGTAGGTTTTCGCTCCAACCCTAATCTAGTACAACTGATTCTAATAATTAGCTGGTTGATAAGCTGAATCAGGTCAGATAAAACTGGAGTTGGTGGGTAAACCTACAGGAGGGTAGTGCTCCAGGAACAATTTTGGAGAGCCCTGGGCTACAGTGACAGGTGAGAAGTATGAGAGTGAATGGAGGAGATTAGTTGTCTTTGTACAGTATATACTTCACATGAAGAAAATATGGACCTTGTGTTAGGTAACACCTGAAGTGTACCTTATACTTGTGTAGCAATTATGTAATCACTCCAGTAAGAACATTGTAAAAACTGTTTTGTAACCAAGAAACGTAGTATTTGCTTTGTTTGTGCAGTATATAGTTACAGTATAATTATTGAAGTAAAGTAACTTTAGGACTGCATTACTGGAGTTTGACTTATTTTACTGTGCTACATTTCCCTGCATATAAATTCTGGTCTAGGTTTTGGTATGGGTGCTGTGAACTGAGATGTCCCTGTGCTCAAAAGCAGTCATTGTTGACAACCACCTCATGCTGTACTGTACAGTATTTGTGCTACATTTGCTATGATGAGCCTGAGTAATCCCTCTGTCATGGAGGGACCTGCAGGTTTGTCACAACCTATAATGGCAATGTGACAAGGTCCCCCTCATGGGACTCTGATCATTAATGGCTTATCACTATGCATTTTGATAGATTTATACATTGTATCATATTGCTTACCTCCCTACTCTTTATTTGCACACACTGTACATAGATATTTCTATTGTGTTATTGACTGTTTGTGTAACACTGCTTTTGTCTCACTGCTTTGCTTTATCTTGGCCAGGTCACAGTTGTAAATGAGAACTTGTTCTCAACTGGCCTACCTGGTTAAATAAATGATTGGCAATAAATGTCCAGGCTTAAACTAAGCCTAGGTTAAGACTTTTTGTAGGAAGAATTGGGTGGCAGTATTTAATTTTTTTTGCTCACTTTTCATTCTGGGTAGAGTAAGCCAGCAGAAACTTGGAGGAAAAAAAATGTCAGTACAGAAATTGCAACATGGTGAGTTTTCCATAAAAAAACCCTCTACAATGTATGTAGTATAACAGTATATGACAAACAATTGTGAGCCTTGTATAAGAGGTCTGCTGTGATAGTTCCATTTGGTATGTATGAGTATTGAATAAACTCTTGTTCTTCCTCTCTCTTGGTGCAGGATAAAGATATTATTCATGACACCAGCTGGAAGGCTGTTTTTTTTCTCAGTGTGACATTGATGTGAATGCAGCCATATAATGAAGGTTAAATATGTTATGAGTTCCACTACCTCAGACTCCCATCCCACATGTTGCATCAATTCTATAACCTGAGTGTATTACCCCCTGACAGTGGTGTAAAAGTACTAAAGTATTTTGTTCAGGGGGTATCTGTACTTTACTTTACTATTTATATTTTAGACAACAAACTTCACTACATTTAATAAAGAAATTATGCCTCTGGCTTGATAAGAAGTTTAAATGATTTCTACTGTTAATACTTACAGTGGGGCAAAAAAGTATTTAGTCAGACACCAATTGTGCAAGTTCTCCCACTTAAAAGATGAGAGAGGCCTGTAATTTTCATCATAGGTACACTTCAACTATGACAGACAAAATGAGAATAACAAATCCAGAAAATCACATTGTAGGATTTTTAATGAATTTATTAGCAAATTTTGGTGGAAAATAAGTATTTAGTCAATAACAAAAGTTTATCTCAATACTTTGTTATATCCCCTTTGTTGGCAATGACAGTCTTCACAAGGCTTTCACACACTGTTGCTGGTATTTTTGCCCATTCCTCCATGCAGTGATGTTTTGGGGCTGTTGCTGGGCAACATGGACTTTCAACTCCCTCCAAAGATTTTCTATGGGGTTGAGATCTGGAGACTGGCTAGGCCACTCCAGGACCTTGAAATGCTTCTTACGAAGCCACTCCTTCATTGCCCGGGCAGTGTGTTTGGGTTCATTGTCATGATGAAAGACCCAGCCACGTTTCATCATCAATGCCCTTGCTGATGGAAGGAGGTGTTCACTCAAAATCCCACGATACATGGACCCATTCAATCTTTCCTTTACACGGATCAGTCGTCCTGGTCCCTTTGCAGAAAAATAGCCCCAAAGCATGATGTTTCCACCCCCATGCTTCACAGTAGGTATGGTGTTCTTTGGATGCAACTCAGCATTCTTTGTCCTCCAAACCATATTTTGGTTTCATCTGACCATATGACATTCTCCCAATCTTCTTCTGGATTATCCAAATGCTCTCTAGCAAACTTCAGACAGGCCTGGACATGTACTGGCTTAAGCAGGGGGACACGTCTGGCACTGCAGGTTTTGAGTCCTTGGCGGCATAGTGTGTTACTGATGGCAGGCTTTTTTACTTTGGTCCCAGCTCTCTTCAGGTCATTCACTAGGTCCCCCCGTGTGGTTCTGTGATTTTTGCTCACCGTTCTTGTGATCATTTGGACCCCACGGGGTGAGATCTTGCGTGGAGCCCCAGATCGAGGGAGATTATCAGTGGTCTTGTATGTCTTCCATTTCCTAATAATTGCTCCCACAGTTGATTTCTTCAAACCAAGCTGCTTACCTATTGCAGATTCAGTCTGGTGTCCTTTGACAGCTCTTTGGTCTTGGCCATAGTGGAGTTTGGAGTGTGACTGTTTGAGGTTGTGGACAGGTGTCTTTTATACTCATAACAAGTTCAAACAGGTGCCATTAATACAGGTAACGAGTGGAGGACAGAGGAGCATCTTAAAGGAGAAGTTACAGGTCTGTGAATGCCAGAAATCTTGCTTGTTTGTAGGTGACCAAATACTTATTTCCCACCATAATTTGCAAATAAAATCATAACAAATCCTACAATGTGATTTTCTGGATTTTTTCCCCCCTCATTTTGTCTGTCATAGTTGAAGTGTACCTATGATGAAAATTACAGGCCTCTCATCTTTTTAAGTGGGGGAACTTGCACTATTGGTGGTTGACTAAATACTTTTTTTCCCCACTGTAAGTGCATTTCAGCAATTACATTTATGTCACGACTTCTACTGACGGTTGCTCCTCTCCCTGCTTTGGGCGGCGGTCGGCGTCGCCGGTCTACTAGCCATCACCGATTCCTTTTATTTTTTTATTTTTTTCTCGTCTGGTTCTTTTTCACACCTGGTTTCATTTGCGTTAATTTCTGTGTGTATAATTGTAACCTGTTGCCTGCCTAAGTTTGTGCGGGATTAGTTGTTGATTGTGAGGTGCTCGGTTAAGTATTACCGTTATTTGTTTTCATGGGTTTTGTAGTATGAGAGTCGGAACTTTGTTCCTCCATATGTTTGTATGGGTTTTCTGTTGTCGAGGGCGTTGTACCTTTTTGCTTGTGCCATTCCTGTGTTGGTGGACTTTCTTATTAAACACGCTTCCCCGACATCTTGCGCCTGACTCCGACACCTTCCACCTAGACGCACGTTGTTACAATTTACTTTTGATACTTAAGCATATTTCAAACCAAATACTTTTACTAAAGTTTTTTACTGGTTGACTTTTACTTTAGTCATTTTCCAATAAGTTCTTTACTTTTACTCGTGACAATTGAGTACTTTTTTCACCACTGAGAATATATGAAATGCAGACAGCATAGCATTCAATACAATTGTTCTTGTGTCTAGGACTACCAATCCATTACTGAAGTTATTTTCCTTACTGACTCAAACAGAACAACAAATCAAAATAACTTCAATAGTATGGTGAAAGGCATAGCTACACTAGACAAATCCTGACCAACACTCTCAATGGAACACATATATTAAACAGCATTTGCTTTTCAGAGGGTTCAAAACTCTAAAAAATGCAATATTATATTGGAAAGAGTGAGGCTCCACGGCTGATTCAGGGCCTGGTATTAGGTTGGCTGTATCAACCAGAACCCCTTAGGTCTGTTTCTTATTATAAATTAATCTCTGTACCGGTTTTGATGTTTCACAGCCATGGGGGAGGTAGCTAGACAATGTTAGAGTTAAAGCAATGCGATCGAGTTTAAACCAGTTCACACAGGGAAGAAGTTTTACTAAGGGTGGGAGTAATTGGCTTAAGTTTACCTTGTACTATGACACCCTGAAGACTCTTCGGGGGCCATACTTCTGATTTATTAAAACGTTTCACTTAACTGTCAATCTCTGGATCAGCCAATAATTAAAATCATTGATTTACTTGCACGTGATAAAACGCTATACTATTGCATCAGATAAGCTGGTGCACATTAACCCTATGCTGACAGTGATTATTTTGTGTAACAAATTCCACATACTATCAAAGACCTTAGACTTTTTACCCGCAAACCAATGGCATTTCTTAAAAAAGGTTGATTTGGCTAGCAGAGGGATTATTCAAGGTTTACTTTTGTTCCAGTAGGTTTGTAAGGGTTTTGTCCCAATATTGCATGATGCGCCTTGACTAGGATACTATTAGCTACTAACAGACGGCTGCAACATTACATCATAGGAAAAAATCATTCTCTGTTTTTGCAAAAACACAAGCTTCACAACTTGGGAAAAGATGAGTGTCAACTAATTTACGTTTTTGTCAATACATAGTCAATGGGAAAAGAAGAGCATTGCAATCGATGGGAGAAGATTAGCATATACAATATGTAAGCCTAGAGAATTGCGTTGTGGACATCTCTCCCTCTCTATTTCTCTCTCCCCACAATCCTCTCTTTCCTCCTCCCTCCTTCACCCTCTCCTCCCTCTTTTACATCTCTCCCTCCTCTCCCACCTCTCTCTCCTCAGCCTGTCTTTCATCAATTTACCCATTGCAGCTGTATTACCAACTTTTTTTGCTTTGAAAGCAATGGATTGACTTGTGTCAATGCCCTTAAGGCATATTTTTGCATCAATCTCTTTTTTATTAGGAAAAAGGAAAGTAGGAAAGTCAGTTATTTGATGACAGCCTACCAAAAGGCCTCCTGCGGGGATGAGGGCTGGGATTACAAATAAATGAAAATACAAAACACATCAAAAGAGAGACAACACTACATAAAGAGAGACAAGAACATAGCATGGTAGCAACATGATGACAACATGGCAGCACAAAACAGGGTACCAACATTGTTGGGTACAGACAACAGCACAAAGGGCAAGAAGGTAGAGCCAACAAATAACGCAAATCAGCCACAACTGTCAGTAAGAGTGTCCATGATTGAGTCTTTGAATGAAGAGATAGAGATAGATCTGACCAGTTTGAGTTTTTTGTTGCAGCTCGTTCCAGTCGCTAGCTACAGCGAACTGAAAATACGAGCTGTCTGTGGGGGTTAGAGAGAGGGGGAGAGGGCGAGGGGGAGTGAGTGAGAATGGAGAAGGTGACTACTAGAATCTGAAGTCAAATGTCTGTTTGCTGATGATCTGGTGCTTCTGTCCCCAACCAAGGAGGGCCTACAGCAGCACCTAGACCCTCTGCATAGATTCCGTCAGACCTGGGCCCTGAGAGTAAATCTGAGTAAGACAAAAATAATGGTGTTCCAAAAAAGGTTCAGTTGCCAAAGCCACAAATACAAATTCCATCTAGACACCGTTGCCCTAGATCACACAAAAAACGATACATACCTTGGCCTAAACATCCGCACCACGGGTAACTTCCACAAAGCTGTGAATGAGCTGAGAGACAAGGCAAGAAGGGCCGTCTATGCAATCAAAAGGAACATAAAATTTGACTTACCAATTAGGATCTGGCAAAAAATACTTGAATAATTTATAGAATCCATTGCCCTTTATGGTTGTGAGGTCTGGGGTCTGCTCACCAACCAAGATTTCACAAAATATAACACCAAATTCTGCAAAAATATCCTCCATGTACAACGTAAAACACCAAATAATGCATGCAGAGTAGAATTAGGCCAATACCCCCTTTTTAACATTTTTGCCTAAAATGACATACCTAAATCTGTAGCACAGGCCCTGAAGCAAGGATATGCATGTTCTTGGTACCATTTGAAAACACTTTGTGGAAATGTGAAAGGAATGTAGGAGAATATAACAGAATAGATCTGGTAAAAGATTATACAAAAAACGAGAATTATTGACACAAAAAAAAACTAGAATGCTATTTGGCCCTAAACAGAGAGTACACAGTGGCAGAATACATGACCACAGTGACTGACCCAAACTTAAGGAAGGCTTAGACTATGTACAGACTCAGTGAGCATAGTTTGCTATTGAGAAAGGCTGCCATAGGCAGACCTGGTACTCAAGAGAATACAGGCTATGTGCACACTGCTCACAAAATGAGGTGGAAACCGAGCTGCACTTCCTCATCTCCTGCCAAATGTATGACCATATTAGACACATATTTACCTCTGATTACACAGATCCACAAAGATTGGAAAACAAACCCAATTTTGATAAACTGCAACATATACTGGGTGAAATATCACAGTGTGCCATCACAGCAGCAAGATCTGTGACCTGTTGCCAGAAGAAAAGGGCAACCAGTGAAGAACAAACAGCATTGTAAATACAACATTTATTTTTCCTTCTGTAGTTTAGCTATTTGCATATAATATGACATTTGAAAGGTCTTTATTCTTTTGGAACTTTTGTGAGTGTAATGTTAATGTTGATTGTTTATTTCACTTTAGTTTATCGACTTCACTTCCTTTGGCAATGTTAACATGTTTCCCATGCCAATAAAGCCCTTAAATTAAAATTGAATTCAGTGAGGGGGAGAGAGATGAAAAAGAGAGGGTGAAGGAGGGAGGGGTAGAAAGTCAACAGTCAGACAGGTGGGAGAGCAGAGGGAGAGAGAATGCAATGTATTGACTGCAGTATCAACCCTGTGACACTCATCTTTTTCCATTGACTGCAATGTATTGGAATAAGCGTCATATGTTGTGGTGATAATATTTTTGCACAAACGTCACAGGATGACATTTTGAGGCTGATAATGGGTCCCTAATTAAAAGTCAAGTTTTCTCAGACATGACAAAATCCTACATTTTGCCTATCTGTTTGGCACACAGCAATTAAGATGTAGAAGGATTATACAACGTGTACGTTTTCTATTTGCGTAGGCCTACATCATAAAAAAAACATTGAAGACGCTCGTGGCCTTGTCAAATAGTTGTGATTTACCCATGACTGCTTTCACTAATTGGTTGTGTGATTCACTAAGGCGGTAAGCCTAAAGATGGCCAGATATGATGGCAGCAAGTTCGAATCCCCCTTGGGGCAAGGTTTTTATTTGAGGAGAAAACGCTCAACTATTGGTCCTCGAGTCAAATAACGCATATGACAAAGTGGATGATTATAAGAATGCATATAAAACACTAAGCGTAATAGCCTATTCAATAAACTAATTGACCATAACAGTGTTTTTTCTGCTAGACTGAAGAAAGACTCCTTAATAAACTATTTCTTAATCTTCTTTTTCAAGCTGTTGGCTGTAATTCTCTTCTCAACACACTAACACAAATGTTATTCTACATTTCAAATGATTGAAAAAACTTGCCACAATCTGCATCAATTATGAGAAGCTAGGCACTCTACACTGAGACCAATGCTGAACAAAAATATAAACATGGGTTCCATGTGAGGCATATCAAGAAGCTGATTAAATAGCATGATCAGTAGACAGGTGCACCTTGTAATGGGGACAAACGTCATTTTGGAGAACTTGGTAGTACGTCCAACCGGCCTCACAACTGCAGACCACATGTAACCACGCCAGCCCAGGACCTCCACATCTGCCTTCTTCACTTGCAGGATTGTCTGAGACCAGCCACTTGGACTGTCGATGAAACTATGGGTTTAAACAACCGAAGAATGTCTTCACAAATTGTCAGAAACTATCTCAGGGAAGCTCAACTCGTCTTCCTCAACTCGTGCTCGTCTTCCTCACCAGGGTCTTGACCTGACTGCAGTTTGGCATCGTAACCGACTTCAGTGGGCAATTGCTCTCCTTCGATGGGCACTGGCATGCTGGAGATGTGCACTCTTCACAGATTAATGCCAGTTTCAACAGATGGCAGGCAGCATGTTTGGCGTCGTGTGGGCGAGCGGTTAGCTGTCAGCATTGTGAACAGAGTGCCCCGTGGTGGAGGTTATGGTATGGGCAGGCATAAGCTACAGACATTGAACACAATTAGCATTTTATCAATGGAAATTCGAAGGTACAGAGATTCTGTGATCCTGAGGCCAGCTCATTGTTTGAAGATGGCGCCGACGGAGATGGCCGCATCGCGACTCGCTCTTTGAAAACTTTGCAGTATTATTTTTTTATGTACTATTTTTTTTTTTTTTTACATTATTAGCTCAGGAAATGTTGTGTCATTACATACAGCCGGGAAGAACTATTGGATATTAGAGCTATTAGAAACTCACCAGAACTACCTGCACACTCCCCAGAGCAATTGAACTTATTCCAGAGGCCGACCCAAAACATTGGCGGCGGCGGAGGAGAGGCACTCGAGGCGGCATACTGGTACGACTTAGGAGGCGTGTACACCACCCACCGGTTCCAAGTATATTACTCGCTAATGTTCAGTCTTTGGATAATAAAGTTGATGAGCTTAGAGCAAAGATTTCTTTCCAGAGAGAAATCGGGGACTGTATAATATTTTGTTTCATGGAAACATGGCTCTCTTGGATACTCTGTCGGAGTCAGTAAAGCCAGCAGGATTCTCAGTATATCGCGCAGACAGGAATTAACATCTCTCCGGGAAGCAGAAGGGCTTGGGGTGTCTTTCATGATTAACGACTCATGGTGTAATTCTAGGAACATACAGGAACTCAAGTAATTGTGTTCACCCGACCTAGAATACCTCACAATTAAATGCCGACCATACTATCTCCCAAGAAAATTCTTCTCCGTTAAATTGCGAGCCTAGTTGGTTCAGCCACAGAAAAAGTGAGCAACCTTCCCACTAGCCATGATTGGTTGACAAAATGAGTGGGCTGGACATGCCGAGAGATGAGTTCGGATTGGTCTACCATATACCATGTCTGTCTATTGGCGCTGGTCAGTATGTTTAGGTAATCGTGTCAAATGCGGCTTTAATTTTTTTTTTTTTATTGGGTAGTAAACTTAATAAACCTAATGTCAAGTTAAAGTGTACTGTTAGCTAGCTAATGTTAGCTGGCTGGCTCACTAGCTAACGTAATGTGTATGCTCTCCACTTTCTGGAGGACCAAGTTTTGAAATCAGTGGAATTCGAGTATGATAGCTAAGGAGATGGAGAAAACACTAGTCTTACATCATCAAACTAAGGCAATCATGTATGGCATCGGACAGGAGACGCGTCCAACCATGATCTGTACTGGTACGATTTTCAGATATTACACATTCTAATTTTGACAAAGTGCTTTCATTTCAAATGTACTGTTAGCTAGCTAACATTAGCTGGCTGGGTTGGTAGCTACCATTATGTGTATGATCTTATTCTTTGTATCTCAGACACATTTGCTTGACTAGTTATAGCCATATAACCTGGTTGGTTAGCTACCTGCAGATTAATGCATGGCAATCATTTTATGAGTTGTGATTATGGTCCATTGTTTAGCTAGCTAGCTGCATGTCTCAAAAGACTCCAGTCTAATTTTGACAAGGTATTTTCATTTCAAGTCAAAGTGTACTGTTAGCTAGCTACCTAACATTAACTGACTTGCTTGCTAACTAACGTTACGTCATGCGTTGGGACTCATTGTTTACCTAGCTATCTAGCTACATTTCTTAACAAAAGTCTCTCATCTTAGTGTGCCAGAGTGCAGAATAAATGATGAATTTTTGAATACTCAACACCTGTTGAATATGTCCGGTGTCAGTAAACATCGGAAACAAAGCATAATTAAATTGTTGCCAGCAGCACAGTTAGTCACCAACGCTCTGGATAACATGGAAAAAAGCCTAACTAGCTCTGCTAAGGCGAGTAAAATGGTCAGAGTGGGGTGTTCTTTCAGTGGTCCTTCTGTAGCTCAGTTGGTAGAGCATGGTGCTTGTAACGCCAGGGTAGTGGGTTCGATTCCCGGGACCACCCATACGTAGAATGTATGCACACATGACTGTAAGTCGCTTTGGATAAAAGCGTCTGCTAAATGGCATATATTATTATATGTCTGGAAGTAGCTAGCCAATGTTAGCTTGGGTGCTTGACTGAGCGATAGGGCGAGTAGTGTTCAGTGAGCTGTTCTCTCTCTCTCTCTTAGATGTCTGGAAGTAGGTGGCAAGGTAGTACAGAAAGGTTGGATCAACCCTTAATGAGATGGGTGGGGCCTAAGAGGGTGTGAACAATGCTGAATGGGTGTAGACAAAGAAGGGCTCTCCAAAAGTAGCACCAAAACAGTTCTCAAAAGTGAGTTTACAAGTTGATCAACTTGTTTACTCAAATGCTGTGTATGATATAACATTTTGTAGCTCTGTCTCTTCTTTTATCCGTCTGCTAAATGACTTAAATATAAATGTAAAAAATCAAATAAAAAAATCAAATGTTGCTACATAAGACTGAATCCAGGTTGAGAGTCACATTTATTACAGTCGGATTTTAACAAAGCACATCTGAGGACTAGGCTGCCAAAATTCTACCAACATATTGACTGTCCTACTCGCGCTACTAAGACTTCCGGGATGCTTACAAGGCCCTCCCCCGCACTCCTTTCGGCAAATCTGACCACGACGCCATCTTGCTCCTCCCGTCCTATAGGCAGAAACTCAAACAGGAAGTGCCCGTATTTAGTACTATTCAACGCTGGTCTGCCCAATCAGAATCCACGCTTCAGGATTGTTTTGATCACGTGGACTGGGATATGTTCCAGGTAGCGTGCAAAAATAATCTAGATGCGTACACAGATACGGTGACTGAGTTCATAAGGAAGTACATAGGAGTTGTAGTACCCACTGTGACTATTAAAACCTACCCTAAGCAGAAACCGTGGATAGATGGTAGCATTTCGCTCGAAACTGAAAGCGCGAACCACCACATTTAACAATGGCAAGGCGACTGGGAATATGGCAGAATATAAACCGTGTAGTTATTCACTCCGCAAGGCAATCGAACACGCATCAACGTTAGTATAGAGATAAAGTGGAGTCACAATTCAACGGCTCAGACATGAGACGTATGTGGCAGGGACTACAGACGACAAAAGGAAAACCAGCCATGTCGCCGAGACCGACTTCTTGCTTCCGGACAGGCTAAACACATTCTTCGCACACTCTACTTCTCAGTGGCCGATTTGAGTAAAACATTTAAATGTTTAACCCTCGCAAGGCTGCCGGTCCAGACACGTCCTCAGAGCATGCGCAGACCAGCTGGCTGGTGTGTTTACGGGCATATTCAATCTCTGCCTATCTCAGTCTGCTGCCCCAAATGCTTCAAGATGGCCACCATTGTTCCTGTACCCACCTCTGTCATCATGTAGTGCTTTGAGAGATATCACCTCTACCTTATCTGCCACCCTAGACCCACTTCTATTTGAGTACCGCCCCAATAGAGCCACAGATTATGCAATTGCCATCACTCTGCACACTGCCCTATCCAATCTGGACTAGAGGAATACCTATTTAAGAAAGCTGTTGACTATAGCTCAGCCTTCAACACCATAGTCCCCTCCAAGTACATCATTAAGATCGAGGCCCTGGGTCTGAACCCCACCCTGTGCAACTGGGTCCTGGACTTCCTGACGGGCCGCTCCCAGGTGGTGAAGGTAGGAAACATCACCTCCACTCCGCTGATCCTCAACACTGGGGTCCCAAAAAGGGTATGTGTTCAGCCCCCTCCTGTACTCCCTGTTCACCCATGACTGTGTGGCCAGCCCAGGACCTCCACATCTGCCTTCTTCACTTGCAGGATTGTCTGAGACCAGCCACTTGGACTGTCGATGAAACTATGGGTTTAAACAACCGAAGAATGTCTTCACAAATTGTCAGAAACTATCTCAGGGAAGCTCAACTCGTCTTCCTCAACTCGTGCTCGTCTTCCTCACCAGGGTCTTGACCTGACTGCAGTTTGGCATCGTAACCGACTTCAGTGGGCAATTGCTCTCCTTCGATGGGCACTGGCATGCTGGAGATGTGCACTCTTCACAGATTAATGCCAGTTTCAACAGATGGCAGGCAGCATGTTTGGCGTCGTGTGGGCGAGCGGTTAGCTGTCAGCATTGTGAACAGAGTGCCCCGTGGTGGAGGTTATGGTATGGGCAGGCATAAGCTACAGACATTGAACACAATTAGCATTTTATCAATGGAAATTCGAAGGTACAGAGATTCTGTGATCCTGAGGCCAGCTCATTGTTTGAAGATGGCGCCGACGGAGATGGCCGCATCGCGACTCGCTCTTTGAAAACTTTGCAGTATTATTTTTTTTATGTACTATTTTTTTTTTTTTACATTATTAGCTCAGGAAATGTTGTGTCATTACATACAGCCGGGAAGAACTATTGGATATTAGAGCTATTAGAAACTCACCAGAACTACCTGCACACTCCCCAGAGCAATTGAACTTATTCCAGAGGCCGACCCAAAACATTGGCGGCGGCGGAGGAGAGGCACTCGAGGCGGCATACTGGTACGACTTAGGAGGCGTGTACACCACCCACCGGTTCCAAGTATATTACTCGCTAATGTTCAGTCTTTGGATAATAAAGTTGATGAGCTTAGAGCAAAGATTTCT
Organism: Oncorhynchus keta; assembly: GCF_023373465.1. Classification (NCBI taxonomy): domain Eukaryota; kingdom Metazoa; phylum Chordata; class Actinopteri; order Salmoniformes; family Salmonidae; genus Oncorhynchus; species Oncorhynchus keta. The sequence goes on from NC_068442.1 coordinate 25,217,271, forward strand.
TTCCAGAGAGAAATCGGGGACTGTATAATATTTTGTTTCATGGAAACATGGCTCTCTTGGATACTCTGTCGGAGTCAGTAAAGCCAGCAGGATTCTCAGTATATCGCGCAGACAGGAATTAACATCTCTCCGGGAAGCAGAAGGGCTTGGGGTGTCTTTCATGATTAACGACTCATGGTGTAATTCTAGGAACATACAGGAACTCAAGTAATTGTGTTCACCCGACCTAGAATACCTCACAATTAAATGCCGACCATACTATCTCCCAAGAAAATTCTTCTCCGTTAAATTGCGAGCCTAGTTGGTTCAGCCACAGAAAAAGTGAGCAACCTTCCCACTAGCCATGATTGGTTGACAAAATGAGTGGGCTGGACATGCCGAGAGATGAGTTCGGATTGGTCTACCATATACCATGTCTGTCTATTGGCGCTGGTCAGTATGTTTAGGTAATCGTGTCAAATGCGGCTTTAATTTTTTTTTATTGGGTAGTAAACTTAATAAACCTAATGTCAAGTTAAAGTGTACTGTTAGCTAGCTAATGTTAGCTGGCTGGCTCACTAGCTAACGTAATGTGTATGCTCTCCACTTTCTGGAGGACCAAGTTTTGAAATCAGTGGAATTCGAGTATGATAGCTAAGGAGATGGAGAAAACACTAGTCTTACATCATCAAACTAAGGCAATCATGTATGGCATCGGACAGGAGACGCGTCCAACCATGATCTGTACTGGTACGATTTTCAGATATTACACATTCTAATTTTGACAAAGTGCTTTCATTTCAAATGTACTGTTAGCTAGCTAACATTAGCTGGCTGGGTTGGTAGCTACCATTATGTGTATGATCTTATTCTTTGTATCTCAGACACATTTGCTTGACTAGTTATAGCCATATAACCTGGTTGGTTAGCTACCTGCAGATTAATGCATGGCAATCATTTTATGAGTTGTGATTATGGTCCATTGTTTAGCTAGCTAGCTGCATGTCTCAAAAGACTCCAGTCTAATTTTGACAAGGTATTTTCATTTCAAGTCAAAGTGTACTGTTAGCTAGCTACCTAACATTAACTGACTTGCTTGCTAACTAACGTTACGTCATGCGTTGGGACTCATTGTTTACCTAGCTATCTAGCTACATTTCTTAACAAAAGTCTCTCATCTTAGTGTGCCAGAGTGCAGAATAAATGATGAATTTTTGAATACTCAACACCTGTTGAATATGTCCGGTGTCAGTAAACATCGGAAACAAAGCATAATTAAATTGTTGCCAGCAGCACAGTTAGTCACCAACGCTCTGGATAACATGGAAAAAAGCCTAACTAGCTCTGCTAAGGCGAGTAAAATGGTCAGAGTGGGGTGTTCTTTCAGTGGTCCTTCTGTAGCTCAGTTGGTAGAGCATGGTGCTTGTAACGCCAGGGTAGTGGGTTCGATTCCCGGGACCACCCATACGTAGAATGTATGCACACATGACTGTAAGTCGCTTTGGATAAAAGCGTCTGCTAAATGGCATATATTATTATATGTCTGGAAGTAGCTAGCCAATGTTAGCTTGGGTGCTTGACTGAGCGATAGGGCGAGTAGTGTTCAGTGAGCTGTTCTCTCTCTCTCTCTTAGATGTCTGGAAGTAGGTGGCAAGGTAGTACAGAAAGGTTGGATCAACCCTTAATGAGATGGGTGGGGCCTAAGAGGGTGTGAACAATGCTGAATGGGTGTAGACAAAGAAGGGCTCTCCAAAAGTAGCACCAAAACAGTTCTCAAAAGTGAGTTTACAAGTTGATCAACTTGTTTACTCAAATGCTGTGTATGATATAACATTTTGTAGCTCTGTCTCTTCTTTTATCCGTCTGCTAAATGACTTAAATATAAATGTAAAAAATCAAATAAAAAAATCAAATGTTGCTACATAAGACTGAATCCAGGTTGAGAGTCACATTTATTACAGTCGGATTTTAACAAAGCACATCTGAGGACTAGGCTGCCAAAATTCTACCAACATATTGACTGTCCTACTCGCTACTAAGACTTCCGGGATGCTTACAAGGCCCTCCCCGCACTCCTTTCGGCAAATCTGACCACGACGCCATCTTGCTCCTCCCGTCCTATAGGCAGAAACTCAAACAGGAAGTGCCCGTATTTAGTACTATTCAACGCTGGTCTGCCCAATCAGAATCCACGCTTCAGGATTGTTTTGATCACGTGGACTGGGATATGTTCCAGGTAGCGTGCAAAAATAATCTAGATGCGTACACAGATACGGTGACTGAGTTCATAAGGAAGTACATAGGAGTTGTAGTACCCACTGTGACTATTAAAACCTACCCTAAGCAGAAACCGTGGATAGATGGTAGCATTTCGCTCGAAACTGAAAGCGCGAACCACCACATTTAACAATGGCAAGGCGACTGGGAATATGGCAGAATATAAACCGTGTAGTTATTCACTCCGCAAGGCAATCGAACACGCATCAACGTTAGTATAGAGATAAAGTGGAGTCACAATTCAACGGCTCAGACATGAGACGTATGTGGCAGGGACTACAGACGACAAAAGGAAAACCAGCCATGTCGCCGAGACCGACTTCTTGCTTCCGGACAGGCTAAACACATTCTTCGCACACTCTACTTCTCAGTGGCCGATTTGAGTAAAACATTTAAATGTTTAACCCTCGCAAGGCTGCCGGTCCAGACACGTCCTCAGAGCATGCGCAGACCAGCTGGCTGGTGTGTTTACGGGCATATTCAATCTCTCCCTATCTCAGTCTGCTGCCCCCAAATGCTTCAAGATGGCCACCATTGTTCCTGTACCCACCTCTGTCATCATGTAGTGCTTTGAGAGATATCACCTCTACCTTATCTGCCACCCTAGACCCACTTCTATTTGAGTACCGCCCCAATAGAGCCACAGATTATGCAATTGCCATCACTCTGCACACTGCCCTATCCAATCTGGACTAGAGGAATACCTATTTAAGAAAGCTGTTGACTATAGCTCAGCCTTCAACACCATAGTCCCCTCCAAGTACATCATTAAGATCGAGGCCCTGGGTCTGAACCCCACCCTGTGCAACTGGGTCCTGGACTTCCTGACGGGCCGCTCCCAGGTGGTGAAGGTAGGAAACATCACCTCCACTCCGCTGATCCTCAACACTGGGGTCCCAAAAAGGGTATGTGTTCAGCCCCCTCCTGTACTCCCTGTTCACCCATGACTGTGTGGCCAAACACGCCTCCAACTCAATCATCAAGTTTGCAGATGACACAACAGTAGTAGGCTTGAGTACCAACGATGACGAGACAGCCTACAGGGAGGAGATGAGGGCTCTGGGAGTGTGTTGCCAAGACAACTTCTCCCTCAATGTGATCAAGACAAAGGAGATAATTGTGGACTACAGGAAAAGGAGGACTGAGCACACCCCCATTCTCATTTACAGGGCTGTAGTGGAGCAGGTTGAGAGCTTCAAGTTCCTTGGTGTCCACATCACCAACAAACTAACATGTCTTGTTGTGCCTGGACCAGTCTTGAAGAGGGCACGAAAAAACCTATTCCCCCTCAGGAGACTGAAAAGATTTGGCATGCGTCCTGAGATCCTCAAAAGATTCTACAGTTGCACCATTGAGAGCATCCTGACTGGTTGCATCACTGCCTGGTATGGCAACTACTCAGCCTCCGACCACAAGACACTACAGAGGGTAGTGCGTACGGCCCAGTACATCACTAGGGCCAAGCTTCCTGCCATCCAGGACCTCTATACCAGGTGGTGTCAGAGGAAGGCCCTAAAAATTGTCAAAGACTCCAGCCACCCTAGTCATAGACTATTCCTTTTGCTACCGCACGAAAAGCGGTACCGTAGCGCCAAGTCTAGGTACAAGAGGCTTCTTAACAGCTTCTACCCCCAAACCATAAGAGTCCTGAACATCTAATCAAATGGCTACCCAGACTATTTGCTTTGCCGCCCCCCCATCTCTTTTATGCCACTGGTATTCTCTGTGCATAGTCACTTTAATAACTCTACCTCCAGTACATGTACGTGTTACCTCAATTACCTCGACTAACCGGTTCCCCCGCACATTGACTTTGTATCGGTACCCCCGGTATATAGTCTCGCTATTATTTTACTGCTGCTCTTTAACTACTTGTTACTTTTATTTCTTATTCTTCCATGGCCTGCATACTCACCTGGAACTTCCCTCATTGAGCATGTTTGGGATGCTCTGGATTTACGTATATGACGGCGTGTTCCATTTCCCGCTAATATCCAGCAACTTCGCACAGTCATTGAAGAGGAGTGGGACAACTTTCACAGGCCACAATCAACAGCCTGATCAACTCTATTCAAAGGAGATCTGTCGCGCTGCATGTGGCAAATGGTGATCACACCAGATACTGACTGGTTTTCTGATCCACGCCCCTGCCTTATTTGTAAGGCACAGTATCTGTGACCAACAGATTAAGGCCTAATGAATTTATTTCAATTGACTACGGTCCTTATATGAAATGTAACTCAGTAAAATCTTCCATACTGCATTTATTTTTGTTTAGTGTATATGAGCAGTCAGTGAAATTAATGTGATCTTGTTGCTTTGATTATCAGAACATGACATTGGACTTCTGTTAAGTGCACTTTCACAGAGGGGAAGAAGCCAATCTTTGTCTTTAATGAAAAAGTGTTGGATCATGTCCAACTAACTATGTTAACGATTTTAATTGGCTAACACTTTTATCACGTGCGAGTGAATTGACAATTTAATTGGCTGGTGCGCATTTTGAGACAACTTAAACTTTTCTTATGTTCGCAAGTATGGCCCAATCATGTTTTAAATATGCATTCTTTAGATTTCTTCATTTATTTTGGTCTAGTATCACAAGCATGCACTTTTTAGATATTCACATTAGTGACTTTTGGGTTTGTTTTACACTGCTTTAGAGATTGTACAATAATTTAATCAATAACTGAAAACTGATTTTCCTATTTTGTTTCAGGTATGTTCATTTTCATTCGTATACGGTACTTGCACAGTTGTTTACTGTGCTGTATTGTTTCATTTGAAAATGTTGTCTGTCCTTTTCCTTTGATGCTCTTATCGCTGTCAAAGCAGTCGATTGCATAGAACAGGTAAACAGGCCCTAAATAGAAAGACACATCTTATGAGTCAGCATCCACTTAAATCAACAGGCTGAGGGGCAACATCATTCGACCTATGATGTAGACATAGACTGAAGCACCAACATCTTAATATAGCTGCTGCAGGTGCCTTCTAGCAGAACGATGACCTCCAATATGCTGACAAACACAGGTGTGAACTGTGTGCTCCTGTAGTCCTCTGAATGCATTGGGCAGAATAACCTGTTAAATCTCATTCCATTTGAAATGACCAAACCTTGGACTGCAAATGAAGTTCACACACTGCATTTTCCTCAGACGGAACAAGATAAAACAACTTAATCACTCTGTTAGGAAGTCACTTTTTATAATTAGAACTTTCGAAATTAAAGCGTAGACGTATCTTGCGTAACAGAAAGATTTGCCAGCCCTCCTCTGTTGTTGCATAAATGGCGCTCGCAGCAGTTCTGACTCATAATGTCCTGCTGACAAAAGATACTGCAGTCCCATGTCATGTCAAGATGTGCCTGGGAGATGACAGCTGTCCACCATTGACATCCAATTAGCTCATCACTGCTGTAATCTTATACACTGCTGTCATGACTTCTTACACATGACAGGTGCATAAAAGCACATCAGTTTCTCCCAGTGTTGAATTCTCCCAGGCAGCATACTGTCAAATAACTACTTTATCAAGGCTACTGCAGCAGGTGTTTAAACAATTTAGAAAGGAAAGCAAAATTAATAAATGATACACAGCAATTGAAGACCTTGCCAAACCACTAGATGTCAAGCTTAAATTTGACATTGTACTTTCCTTCCCTATTCAATTGAAGGCTCTGGTTCTGTCTGTTCCGCTATAGCTAGATGTATCTGGTTTATTTCACGCTGTATGGGCCCATCCCACTTATATTCCACAGGGAAAAGATAGATTAAGTTTACCTCAGTTAAGTATTTACACATTGTGGATTCAAGGCGACAGATTTCATTAAAGAGGAACTGCACCGGCTGATTTGGCCTAGTTTGTCTTGCTCCTCAAGACATGCTGGCCGCCATGACAGAAGCCAAACGTGAGTTGGCATGGGGGTGTGGTTTAATGTGGGGGTTGGTGGGTGGGTCCTTGCCACCACCAAGTCACACCCATCTGTCAGAACCTTGCACACAGCTGTTTCCTACTCAATGAAAACAAACTAACATCCTGCAGGTTGAGTTCAATAACTACAGGCAGATGTATGGTGAGATGCTGGTGGAAGCTTTGGATAGGTCAGTAACCTACAGAGTAATATCAGAAGAGTGCAATTACTGAATTTATGTAGATATTCTAAACTAAGTGTTTTGATGGTTTTCAAATGTACCAACAGGCCGATGTAGAATAAACAACCCTTTACATAACACCATAGAAGCAGTTTTCTGCTAATATAACAATGTGCACTTTCACTTTTCATTCCCAGCAAATTCAGATACTGTGCCTATCGGCATTTTGTCTGGTGGTAATGAGGCTACCTTGGCAAACATGTCAGAGTGATCATACCTTCCTGTGTGGTGTCTCATATACAAAAGGAGTTTCCTGATCCTGGTGCAGAATACACAGGGTTTCTCCCTCCCCATATTGGAAATTAAAAAAGACAATACAAGTAAAAGTTGTGTCTAGTAAAAGTCTAATGGCAAGTGCCAGGTTTCTCTCCATTTATACACATCAGTATCAACCCTGTCTGTCAGTCTGGGCTTTATCACATCATCTTGCAAGTATTCATGTTCTGGCTCTATACATGTTTCTGTGAACACATACACACATGGGCACTGTTTTATTACCAATAGCAGTTAGGATAGGCAATATCTGACACACAAACAGGTATTATGTTAAAGTTTAAACAGGTCAGATAAAACCTACCCCATTATGCTCTCCCCTTCAAACAACCGAGGCTGGCGTCTGGCAAAAGCAACTAAAATTCTCTCCATCTGTAGAAATAGCTAGTTAAGGCAGAGTTCATCAGTGACACATGGAATGAAAAGGGTGTTACAAATACTGAACATTTTTGATGTGATGTATTAGTAATCACCTTCTGTCCCACATTGTGGATGTGTTGAGTGGCAGGTCTCTCTCCATTCAGAGAAGTCAGTATCAAGCCTGTCTGTCGGTCAGGATTCCATCACATCTTGCAAGTCTCCAAGTGCTGGCTCCATAGATGCATCTGTGAACACATACGCAGTCGTTGTTCTATTACCAGTGGCAGTTAGGATAGGTGATATCTGACAAACAAACATATACTATGTTGAAGTTTGAACAGGCCAGACTAAACCTACCTAATTCTGGTCTCCCTATCGACAACTGTGAGCAGGCAAGAGGTGAGGCTTGAGGAAAGTTCTTTGTCAGCGCCCTATTGATGGACAGTAGATCAGCTCCTGGCCTCTCATCAAAGATACTGGTCGGTCACACACACAAACACACACACTGCGCATTGATTACATTATCAATTGTAGTTATGATTAGCATGGTGGAAGTAACCACAGCTGCATCCATGATTTAGTTTTGCCCTAGACAATACAGAATACACTTGTGTGAGCTACAAACTAACTTGCAAATCCAACTTGTAGGTGATTGTTAGCTAGCCTGTAGCTTTGAACACATTGGGGGTGATGAAACAACGGAGCCCCCTTCAATGAAGGAAAGCGAGGTGAGCAGAGGGTTGACTGGCACGTGGAGCTTTGCCAAAGGGGGCGTGAATTGTTGACATAATTGTAATTCAAACCCAACCTCAGAGCTGCCAACTCTCACGCATTCACTGTGAAACACACGCAATTGACTCTGATCACATGCTCTTTCACTACACCTCTTATATCTCATGTTGGAATCCCAAAACAGTGTTGTGTGCTTTATTTTCATGAATTGTGTGCAGGTATGAAAATGAAGGCAGCATCTCTCCAAACGCAATCATCATTACTACTGCACTATCTACTGCAAGCCCAAACAACACCCCTCCTACTTATTGCTATGGTGAAAGCTAATACAGGCTGAACTCACGCATTGTTGTCACACTTCATTGACAGAATTTAGTGGTCAGCTCTCATAAAAACACACGGTAAGTCCCCAGAGAGAAATCACATCAAAGAAAGCAATGTAGCAATATAGTAGGCATTATCACTGACAGAAAATGCAATGTGGGGCATAATGTTGGGTTTATGTTGGCTACCTAGAAAGCTAGCTAACATTTAGGTAGGTTAGGTAGGTTAGCTTAGCTACATGCTAGCTAGATAGCCTACTAGTGCTGGCTTGCCAAAGAGTCAAGTTTCCCCTAAAAAGTATAAAAGCATCCCCTCTTTGTTTACTTTGGGTATTGCGGATCGCAGTCGAGGCATCCTTCTCTCCTTTGAGAAATTACAGTGGTGATGAATTACATCAGCTCGCTACATACACTACATTACAAAAAGTATGTGGATACCTGCTTGTCAAAAAACAAAATCCCAAATCATGTGTATTAATATGGAGTTGGTCCCCCTTTTGCTGCTATAATGGCCTCCACTCTTCTGGCAAGGCTTTCCACCTGATGTTGAAACATTTCTGCGGGGAATTTATTTCATTCAGCCACAAGAGCACTAGTGAGATTGGGCACTGGTGTTGGGAGATTAGGCCTGGCTTGCAGTTGGTGTTCAATGGGGTTGAGGTCAGGGCTCTGTGCAAGCTAGTCAAGTTCTTCCACACCGATCTCGACAAACCATTTATGTATGGACCTCGCTTTGTGCACAAGGGCATTGTCATGCTGAAAAAGGAAAGGGCCTTCCCCAAACTGTTGCCAAAAAGTTGGAAGCACAGAGTCTTCTAGAATGCCATTGTGTACTATAGCATTAAGTTTTCCCTTCACTGGAACTAAGGTGCCTAGCCAGAACCATGAAAAACAGCCCTAGAGCATTATTCCTCCTCCACCAAACATTATAGTTGGCACTATGCATTCGGGAAGGTAGCATTCTCCTGGCATCCGCCAAAACACAGATTTGTCCGTCAGACTGCCAGATGATGAAGTGTGATTCATCACTCCAGAGAATGCATTTTCACTGCTCAAGAGTCCAATGGCGGCGAGCTTTACACCACTCCAGCAGATGCTTGGCATTGCGCATGGCTGCTCGGCCATGGAAACCCATTTCATGAAGCTCCAGACAAATGGTTGTTGCTGACGTTGCTTCCAGAGGCAGTTTGGAACTCAGTAGTGAATGTTGCAACAGAGGACAGACGATTATTATGAGCTACATGCTTCAGCATTCGGTGGTCTCGTTCTGTGAGCTTCTGTGGCCTTCCACTTCCCAGCTGAGCCATTGTTGCTCCTAGACATTTCCACTTCACAATAACAACACTTACAGTTGACTGGAGCAGCTCTAGCAGGGCAGAAATTTGACGAACCCAATGTTTGGAAGGAGGCATGAGGCATCATCATATGACGGTGCCACGTTGAATGTCACTGAACTCTTCAGTAAGGCCATTGTACTGACAATGCTTCTCTATAGAGATTGCATGGTTGTATGCTAGATTTTATACACCTGTCAGCAACGGGTGTGGCTGAAATAGCTGAATCACTAATTTGTAGGGGTTTCCACAGTTGACCGGAGCCGTGTGTATATATAGTGTAGCGATTGATTTTTTAGACATTGTTCGATGTAACTTCAGCTAATGCAATCAATGTCTATTTTAAGGATGCTATCTAATGTGGCAGGGGAGAGAACATTATTTTCAATGTGGGCAGCAAATGATTAGCCCCCAACAAAAAAAGACCTCAGCATTCATTCAGAGAAGCCAGAATTGCTTCTGTTGGTGGGATGTCTACACAAGAAGCCAAAGTAAACTATCAGTATAAATCGGGAAAATAAGTGTAGGGCTGAATGTAACATGAACACTTGTAACACTGTTAAATCTATCACAAATAACTACAGTATTTTCTGTTGCAGACAAGGAGGGCAGAGGTTAAGGTAACCGTGTTATTGGTTGAGCACAATGTGCTGCTGGCGGTGGCGGATCACCTAGGGCCTCTTCAAGGAGTGCTTCACTGATTCACAGATTACTAAAGACTACAAGTCTGCCCACACAACCACCTCTATTGTCGTAGCTGTTGAAAGACCCAACACAGTACATTTGAATGAATTGAAATTAGCATGTCATCTTGTGTGAGCTTCATGAAAATGACCACATGGAGATGCTCCCCCATGTCTCTGTGAGATGGCTGAGCTTGGAGAAATGTCAGTAGGATTCTACAGAAGTATGAACCACTGGCCAGTTATGTCAAATTAAGTAATGTTGAGTGATTTAAAAAAAAATGTATAAATGAGAAACAACCAAGGTTTAAAAACCTCTTGAAGCTAGGGTGCTCTATTTTCATTTTTGGAAAAATAACGTGCCCAAAGTAAAGGGCCTATTTCTCAGGACCAGATGCTAGAATATGCATATAATTGACAGCTTAGGATAGAAAACACGCTAAAGTTTCCAAAACTGTAAAAATAGTCTGTGAGTTTAACAGAACTGATATTGCATGTGAAATCCTGAGAAAAATCGAATCATGAAGTGAGTCTTATTTTGAAACCCCTGTCTTTCTATGCATCCCTATTGCCCATTGAAAGGGATATCAACCAGATTCCGTTTTCTGTGGCTTCCCTAATGTTTCTACAACCTTTAGACATAGTTTCAGGCCTTGATTTTGAAGAATGAGTGTAAACGTCCACATTGCGTAAGTGGTCTGTTGTTGACTCTCATTGTGATTTTTGCGCAACACAGAGAGGTAGCCATTTTTCTTCCCAGTCCTAGTGAAAAGCCAACTGTCCTGGTTGATTATCGAATAGATATTTGAAAAACACCTTGAGGATTGATTATAAAAAAACGTTTGCCATGTTTGTCGATATTATGGATATAACTTACACAAACGCGTGTATTGCTTTCGCTGTAAAGCATCATTTCTCAATCTGAGACGACAGGGTGATTAACAAAAGGCTAAGCTGGGTTTCGCTATATTTCACTTGTGATTTCATGAATATGAATATTTTCTAGTAATATTTTTTGACTGTTGCGCTATGCTATTCAGCGTTGCTGATGACAAATATACCAGATCCGAGATGGGTAGTTCTAAGATAAGAGGCTCTTGCAGGCATTCTCTGACCCAATGACTGACATCAACCTGCTCTTTTACCAAGCTACGCTCCCAGCCTTCTCCTGCTTCAACCTCCGACTCCAGAGAGAGCAGTCCTCCACCGTTCTACTACATGAAGTAAAATGAGATGATGGTATACTTCTGGCAAGTTCCATTAATGTTTAATATTGTTTCTTTATTCTTCTACATTCAACACTACATCTTAGGCCATGTTATATTTAACTTAGAAAATCTGAATTAAATGTACATTTTGTGTATCCCTTCTAAAATACCATGTAGATGACAAACTTGCTCAAAGTTTGTGAAGCTTGTTGATTTTCAGAACCGAGAGCCACAGGAAATCCTTTGCAAGGAAAAGTCAAACCAACTATCAGGTAATGGTTAATAGGTGGAATTACACAAGCTGATTTTCAATCATTAGATATAATACTGTCTGCAGATTCAGTGAGATAAAAACATTAATGTCTGTCGGGCAGTAGCAAAGCTGAATGTTGGTTTTACAATAAGAGCCAAGCTCAACAGGCTTCTCGAGGCTGGAGACATACGACGGAAAGTAGATACATTTCACCAGGCTGCGGTTTCATTTCTGGAGAAGGCTGCTGTCGACTATACAAATAAAATAAATGACCACTGCCAGAGCCAGTGGACAGAGCCAGTGCTGAAACCAGATTTGTGGACGTCCGACAGAGGTCAGAGTGTGCTGTTGAAGACACCTTGTACTTTGTGGACAGGTAAGAGTTCATGTCTTTTTAAGCTAATATTTTCTTTTGATTGTACAATTCAATACTACTTTAAACTACTCTATTTCTAATCAGTGCCTACTGTGTATCTTTTACGTTCACTCACCTATACCCATATCATGGATCTGTCAAAGTAGTTCCTGGATTATCAGCTCATGGATGATCCTTAAAATCCAGCCACAGAGGACATTAAGAGCTTTTGGGAACATCTGGTCTCATTGAAGCATAAGGTAAGAATTATTATGGGGCCTCTTCAATATGCACAATGACTTAACCAACTTAGATGCTAAAGCACTTTAGATAAGTTAACAATTAGGCCTTATTTGCACATTCTTTGTAGGTGACAGAGATTAACAGATTTGGGTGACTCTCAAACATTGCCAAGATGGTCTTGATTCTACCTCACTCAGATGCGGATGCTGATCATGTTTTCTGGGTGGTGGGGCTCAACAAAACCGGTTTGTTCTAATGATTACACCCCAGATCTACTACAGTAGATGCAGGCATAAGTGTGCAAGGCGGTATTTAATATGTCACAGTCTGTCACCTTGATTACTCCAATTTGTTTCTCGACCTGTACACCTACAGTGCCTTCAGAATGTATTCACACCGCTTGAGTTCTTCCACATTTTCTTGTGTTACAACCGGAATTTAAAATGTTTTTATTATATTTTCTATAATTATAAAGGAAAAGCTGAAATAGTCAAAAAGTATTCAACCCCTTTGTTATGGAAAGCCTAAATACATTCAGGAGTAAAAGGTTGCTTAACAAGTCACATTATAAGTTGCATGGACTTACTCTGTGTGCAATAATAGTGTTTAACATGACTAACTCATCTCTGTACCCCCACATGCACTTGTCTGTAAGGTCCCTCGGCCAAACAGTGAATTTCACTATTAAGGATTTCAGATTTAAGTTGTTATGTTTAGTCTAATGTATTTTAATCATCAGAAGCTTTAAAGACAAACACTCACTAAAAGTGATAAAATTAAGCTCTGGGGGAGAATTCTTAAAGGCTTTATAGTAGTCCATGAGTCAAGGGGGTTGGTCAGGCTCACTTGGTGTGACAATGTCTCATAGTGATTTATTTTTAGGTCTATGTCCCCAGAGTTGGAAAATGTGTGATAGCATTGCAGCAATGGTGACATTCTGTTTGTTCATCACTCTTTCTTTTATTCCTCCATCCCATACATTTTTCCCATAGTGATTTCCCAAAACAATGTCCGTATACAAGTAATTGCTCATGTATACCCTTCATATATCATTGGAACGCTTAGATTCACAGCTATCCATCAGAAACATTTTCATAATGTTTGACAAGTGGTTCTGTTGACAAGTGGTTCTGAAAGGTCATGAATATACCTTTCAAATAATATAACCAAATGTGAAAGCACCAGCTACAACGATTGCTTAAAAATCCCCCATATTGTGCCATTGAATAAGAATGTTGGAAGCTTAGCCATGAAATTCCAGTGAAGTAGCTATGTTTTGTGATTGTAATTTTGGTGACAGAGAAACCAAATTTCACACACACAACTAGAACAGGGTTTTAAAAATAATTGTCGATATAGGGCCATCATAGGATTCAAGCATTAACCCCACAGAGAACTCTTTCAAATATTGCCGCCAAACTACTCAATCGGGTCTTATTGGATTGTCAATTTTTGTCAACAATCAACTCAAAATACTCTAATGTCAAAGTGGGAATTTTTTTAATGATTTTTTAAAGAGTAAACGAATTTTGATAAATAAAATATAGTTGTTACATAAGTATTCAGCCTTTTTGTTCAGACAAGCCTACATTAGTTCAGGAGTCAAATTTGTCTTAACAAATCACATAATAAATTACATGGATTCACTATTTGTGAAACAATAGGGCTTGACAGTATTTTTGAATGACTAACCCTTCCTCTGTCCCCCATATATACAGTGCCTTGCGAAAGTATTCGGCCCCCTTGAACTTTGCGACCTTTTGCCACATTTCAGGCTTCAAACATAAAGATATAAAACTGTATTTGTTTGTGAAGAATCAACAACAAGTGGGACACAATCATGAAGTGGAACGACATTTATTGATTATTTCAAACTTTTTTAACAAATCAAAAACTGAAAAAATTGGGCGTGCAAAATTATTCAGCCCCTTTACTTTCAGTGCAGCAAATTCTCTCCAGAAGTTCAGTGAGGATCTCTGAATGATCCAATGTTGACCTAAATGACTAATGATGATAAATACAATCCAACTGTGTGTAATCAAGTCTCCGTATAAATGCACCTGCACTGTGATAGTCTCAGAGTTCCGTTAAAAGCGCAGAGAGCATCATGAAGAACAAGGAACACACCAGGCAGGTCGGAGATACTGTTGTGAAGAAGTTTAAAGCCGGATTTGGATACAAAAAGATTTCCCAAGCTTTAAACATCCCAAGGAGCACTGTGCAAGCGATAATATTGAAATGGAAGGAGTATCAGCCCACTGCAAATCTACCAAGACCTGGCCGTCCCTCTAAACTTTCAGCTCATACAAGGAGAATACTGATCAGAGATGCAGCCAAGAGGCCCATGATCACTCTGGATGAACTGCAGAGATCTACAGCTGAGGTGGGACACTCTGTCCATAGGACAACAATCAGTCGTATATTGCACAAATCTGGCCTTTATGGAAGAGTGGCAAGAAGAAAGACATTTCTTAAAGATATCCATAAAAAGTGTTGTTTAAAGTTTGCCACAAGCCACCTGGGAGACACACCAAACATGTGGAAGAAGGTGCTCTGGTCAAAAGAAACCAAAATTGAACTTTTTGGCAACAATGCAAAACGTTATGTTTGGCGTAAAAGCAACACAGCTCATCACCCTGAACACACCATCCCCACTGTCAAACATGGTGGTGGCAGCATCATGGTTTGGGCCTGCTTTTCTTCAGCAGGGACAGGGAAGATGGTTAAAATTGATGGGAAGATGGATGGAGCCAAATACAGGACCATTCTGGAAGAAATCCTGATGGAGTCTGCAAAAGACCTGAGACTGGGACGGAGATTTGTCTTCCAACAAGACAATGATCCAAAACATATAAAGCAAAATATACATTGGAATGTTTCAAAAATAAACATATCCAGGTGTTAGAATGGCCAAGTCAAAGTCCAGACCTGAATCCAATCGAGAATCTGTGGAAAGAACTGAAAACTGCTGTTCACAAATGCTCTCCATCCAACCTCACTGAGCTCGAGCTGTTTTGCAAGGAGGAATGGGAAAAAATGTCAGTCTCTCGATGTGCAAAACTGATAGAGACATACCCCATGCGACTTACAGCTGTAATCGTAGCAAAAGGTGGCGCTACAAAGTATTAACTTAAGGGGGCTGAATAATTTTGCACGGCCAATTTTTCAGTTTTTGATTTGTTAAAAAAGTTTGAAATATCCAATAAATGTCGTTCCACTTCATGATTGTGTCCCACTTGTTGTTGATTCTTCACAAAAAATACAGTTTTATATCTTTATGTTTGAAGCCTGAAATGTGGCAAAAGGTCGCAAAGTTCAAGGGGGCCGAATACTTTCGCAAGGCACTGTACACTGCTCAAAAAAATAAAGGGAACACCACAATAACACATCCTAGATCTGAATGAATGAAACATTCTTATTAAATAATTTTTTCTTTACATAGTTGAATGTGCTGACAACAAAACCACACAAATATTATCAATGGAAATCAAATTTATCAACCCATGGAGGTCTGGATTTGGAGTCACACTCAAAAGTGGAAAACCACATTACAGGCTGATCCAACTTTGATGTAATGTCCTTAAAACAAGTCAAAATGAGGCTCAGTAGTGTGTGTGGCCTCCACGTGCCTGTATGACCTCCCTACAACGCCTTGGCATGCTCCTGATGAGGTGGCAGATGGTCTCCTGAGGGATCTCCTCCCAGACCTGGACTAAAGCATCTGCCAACTTCTGGTCTGTGGTGCAACGTGGCGTTGGTGGATGGAGCGAGACATGATGTCCCAGATGTGCTCAATTGGATTCAGGTCTGGGGAACGGGCGGGCCAGTCCATAGCATCAATGCCTTCCTCTTGCAGGAACTGCTGACACACTCCAGCCACATGAGGTCTAGCATTGTCTTGCATTAGGAGGAACCCAGGGCCAACCGCACCAGCATATGGTCTCAACAGGGGTCTGAGGATCTCATCTCGGTACCTATTGGCAGTCAGGCTATCTCTGGCGAGCACATGGAGGGCTGTGCGGCCTCCCAAAGAAATGACACCCCACACCATGACTGACCCACCGCCAATGCCCACACCATGACTGACCCACCGATGTGCCATTCTGGATGAGCTGCACTACCTGAGCCACTTGTGTGGGTTGTAGACTCCGTCTCATGCTACCACTAGAGTGAAAGCACCGCCAGCATTCAAAAGTGACCAAAACATCAGCCAGGAAGCATAGGAACTGAGAAGTGGTCTGTGGTCATCATCTGCAGAACCACTCCTTTATTGGGGGTGTCTTGCTAATTGCCTATAATTTCCACCTGCTGTCTAATCCATTTGCACAACAGCATGTGAAATGTATTGTCAATCAGTGTTGCTTCCTAAGTGGACAGTTTGATTTCACAGAAGTGTGATTGACTTGGAGTTACATTGTGTTGTTTAAGTGTTCCCTTTATTTTTTTGAGCAGTGTACAACACATGTGAGGTCCTTCAGTCAAGTATTGAATTTCAAGCACAGATTCAACTAAAAATACCATGGAGCTTTTCCAAAAGTGTCATAAAGAAGGGCAGTGCCCTTGCGTAACAATAACAAATCAGACATTGAATATCTCTATAAGCATGGTCAAGTTAATAATAATCTTCCTTTTGAACTGAGCTGCAGGAAAACTCAGGATGGATCAACAATATTCTAGTTACTCCAAAAGAATGACTTAAATGACAGAGTGAAAAGAAAAATACAAATACACAGAATGCAAATATTTCACAAACATGCAACGAGGCACTAAACTAATACTGCAAAAAAACACAGCAAAATAATACACTTTTTTATCCAAATGCAAAGCCTTTTGTTTGGGGCCCATCCAACTGCCTCTTTATTTTAAAGCATGGTGGTGGCTCCATCATGGTATAGATGCTTGACATTGGCAAATACTGGGGAGTTATTCGGGATAAAAAGAAACGGGATGGAGCTAAGCACAGGCAAAATCCTAAAGGAAAATCTGCTTCAGTCAGCTTACACCAGACACTAGAAGAAATTCACCATCCTGCAGGACAATAACCTACAACACAAGGCCAAATCTACACTGGAGTTCCTTACCAAGAAGACAGTGAATGTTCCTGAATCCCCAAGTTACAGTTTTGACTTAATTCTGCTTGAAAATCTATGGCAATACTTGAATATTTCTGTCTAGCCATAATCACCAACATCTTGACGAATTATGAAAATAATAAATGGGCTAATATTACACAGTGCAGGTTTTTAAAGCGCTTAGTCTTACCCAAGAAGACTCACAGCAGTAATTGCTGCCAAATGTACTGACTCAGAGGTGAATAATTATGCAACGACTATATTTTATTTTATTTCTATTCATCTTAAAAATATATATATCTTCCACTTTGACATTAAAGAGTATTTTGTGTTGACATAAAATACAACTAAATGAATTAATCCCACTTTGTTAAACAATAAAAAATTAAAAAATTAATACTTTTGCAAGGCACTGTATATAAGATGTTAAGTTATTAACAGAAAAATGGTAAGAATGTGGCCAAAAAGCTGTCAGAATTGCTGATTTCTGAATGGGATGAAAGAAAGAGAAATAACTCACAGAAAGCTATCATTGCTATCACATATTTTCTAACTGTAGGGACATCACCCCAAGTGCAATGCCCAAATTTGGGGGTCTGCATCAGGGACTATAGGGGAAAATTGTTATTCAGAGATGCACCATTGAACCATAAATGGTCAGGCCTAATTTGCATACAGTTTCCATACTCATAGAGTCTTTCAGCAGAGTTAGATTAAAATGCCACACAGTTAACAGCACCCAAGAGATGTGAAAGCACCCAAGAGAGAAAAACATCCCAAGCTTCAGTGTAGCACTACTCATGCATGTAGATATCCAAAGAGAGCATCAATGTTTTCTCTCTGAAAACTGGGATCCTGTTGTGTCCTTCTACTAGAATAAGAGCACTCTCTGTTTGAACTACTGCCCACTGCCTTGAGTCACCCTCTCAGGCTTACTTGACCCTGATTGGACAGCACAAGATAAGAAGCAGGTACTCAGCCATCAAGTACTGTGATTACCTGCTTCTAGCCTATTTTAGTTCAACAGATCTTATTAGTTGGGGCATGCTTAGTTCACTCCAGTTTGTGGATAACACAGTAAAAAACTAATTACCTTAGTCAATGAAAACATCTGGATCAAAGAATGGGAATCAGTGTTTACCAGACTAATTAGATATTTCTTCATCGAGAGCTGAAAATGTTTGTAGGTGGATAAAATGCCATTTAGAGCAATTACCCATTTGCTGATTTATCTCACGAGGCACTCTGTTACCCAATTATTCCTGATTATTTTATATTTGAAAATCTGTTCTATATTTTATTGTGAAGGATAGCAATACCCCAAGATGCATCACCTAAAACACCTTATCCTTGTGCTACAATAATTCAGGCTTGAGATTCTTTCACTCAAGAATATAACTGTGTGAAAAGGAAAAATAAACCAAACTGCAAATAACATTCTTTCAGGCTTTCTCACTGCACAAGAGGAGTGTTTGAATGAGGGAGTATTACCTTAAGGGAAATATTAATGTATGTGTGTGCACCCTAGAGTTTAGGCTCCACAAGAGTGTTTTAATTTGATAGTAATTGCGTTTCTTATGTATAATTTAGGTTTACAAATACAATAAATAGGTTGATTGAGCTCCTAAGACTCCCCTGATCAAAATGACAGGGCATAACACACCAGTCAAGAACAATACAGGGAGAAAATTTGTATTTTCCATGTCATTTATGGAGAGCATCTCAAACAGCATCGCATATAGCCCCTTCAGCTATCGGTTGAACATTTTGATTTGCATAGCAGGTCTCAAGTGATTGATTTTCCCACAAAGCGGATGCTTGGGGAATAGTTCAGTTCAACATATACATAGAAAATGGATTGTTCCTCATCTCCTTGGATGCACTCTTTCATAAAAGATTATTGTCTACAGATTTCAGATGAAGTAAACAGGTGGTAGAGACAGTGAATGGGTGGAAAGACATAAAAGTGTTGATCATGTGAGTCACCGTTCTCTTGCTACACTCTCAAAAAAAATCAGTACTGTAAAGGTACGTTTTTGTCCAAGGTACAAATGTCATAAAGGTACTAATATGTACCTTTTGAAAGGGTATAGAAAAATCACAGACTGAAGAAAGGTTCATATTTGTACCCACCTTAAGGTACAATGATTACTACTATACAAATAAGCGTATGATAAATAATAAAACAATAATAAATAACTGCACTGCAAACAACTTGAATCCTGACATTACCATAGCTAACAACTAGATAACAATGAACAAAGACTACAAAAATCCATCATGTAGGTAGCTAACGTAACTAACATTGATCATAAACGATGGTTAGCTAATGCTACCTAATGTTACAAGTTAGGAATATTCAAGCCTAGCTAGCAAGCTAACGTTAGCTGGCTACTCCAACGTCATTCTGGTGGATGAATTCAAAAGTGTGCAACTGCAGCCTGCAATTCGGGGCATTCCTGCATGTGGGCAAACCCCGCTTCATTGCTAGCTAGTGGGAGCGGCAACAATAGACAGTGTCCTTTGCTCCCACCTGCCAAATACCTGCCTTCACCGTCGTTAACAGAACTGCAGGACATGGTCTACCTGTCAACCCTGCCTCCCTCCTGCTGTGTACCGGAGACACCCGTAGCACACCAGATGGGAGGCTAGAGCGACACCGTGTAGCTAGCTTGATAGTTAGAATTTCCATCTGATAATTTCCCGCATTTACTGAACTTCATGTCTTAAAGTAATGATGGACTGTGGTTTCTCTTTGCTTATTTGAGCTGTTCTTGCCATGATATGGACTTGGTCTTTTCCCAAATAGTGCTAACTTCTGTATACCACCCTTACCTTGTCACAACACAATTAATTACAAACGTAACGACGGAAAGAAATTGCACAAATTAACTTTTAACAAGGAACACCTGTTAATTTAAATTATTCAAGGTGAAGCTGGTTGAGCGAATGCCAAGTGTGTGCAAAGCTGTCAAAGGCAAAGGGTGGCTACTTTGAAGAATCTCAAATATAACATATATGTTGATTTGTTTAACACTTTTTTTGGTTACTGGATGATTCCATGTCTTTATTTTATACTTTTGATGTCTTCACTAATCAACAATGTAGAACATAGTCAAAATAAAATAAAGAAACCCTTGAATGAGTCGAAATATATACTTGAAGAATAGGACTTAGGACCACTATTAGGACCACTATTGTTTTCACTATATATTTTACCTCTTGGGGATGTTATTCGAAAACATAATGTTAACTTTCACTGCTATGTGGATGACACACAGCTGTACATTTCAATGAAACAAGGTGAAGCCCCAAAATTGCCCTTGCTAGAAGCATGTGTTTCAGACATAAGGAAGTGGATGGCTGCAAACTTTCTACTTTTAAACTCGGACAAAACAGAGATGCTTGTTCTAGGTCGCAAGAAACAAAGAAATCTTCTGTTGAATCTGACAATTAATCTTAATGGTTGTACAGTCGTCTCAAATAAAACTGTGAAGGACCTCGGCGTTACTCTGGACCCTGATCTCTCTTTTGAAGAACATATCAAGACCATTTCAAGGACAGCTTTTTCCCATCTACGTAACATTGCAAAAATCAGAAACTTTCTGTCCAAAAATGATGCTTTTGTCACTTCTAGGTTAGACTATTGCAATGCTCTACTTTCCGGCTACCCGGATAAAGCACTAAATAAACTTCAGTTGGTGCTAAATACGTCTGCTAGAATCCTGACTAGAACCAAAAAATGTGATCATATTACTCCAGTGCGAGCCTCTCTACACTGGCTTCCTGTCAAAGCAAGGGCTGATTTCAAGGTTTTACTGCTAACCTACAAAGCATTACATGGGCTTGCTCCTACCTATCTCTTTGATTTGGTCCTGCCGTACATACCTACACGTACGCTACGGTCACAAGACGCAGGCCTCCTAATTGTCCCTAGAATTTCTAAGCAAACAGCTGGAGGCAGGGCTTTCTCCTATAGAGCTCCATTTTTATGGAACAGTCTGCCTACCCATGTCAGAGACGCAAACTCGGCACTGGCTTACTGGGGCTCTCTCATGCCGTCCCTGGAAGGGGTGCGTCACCTGAGTGGGTTGATTCACTGATGTGGTCATCCTGTCTGGGTTGGCGCCCCTTGGGTTGTGCCATGGCGGAGATCTTTGTGGGCTATATTCAGCCCTGTCTCAGGATGGTAAGTTGGTGGTTGAAGATATCCCTCTAGTGGTGTGGGGGCTGTGCTTTGGCAAAGTGGGTGGGGTTATATCCTTCCTGTTTGGCCCTGTCCGGGGGTGTCCTCGGATGGGGCCACAGTGTCTCCTGACCCCTCCTGTCTCAGCCTCCAGTATTTATGCTGCAGTACTTTATGTGTCGGGGGGCTAGGGTCAGTTTGTTATGTCTGGAGTACTTCTCCTGTCCTATTCAGTGTCCTGTGTGAATCTAAGTGTGCGTTCTCTAATTCTCTCCTTCTCTCTTTCTTTCTCTCTCTCTGAGGACCTGAGCCCTAGGACCATGCCCCAGGACTACCTGACATGATGACTCCTTGCTGTCCCCAGTCCACCTGGCCGTGCTGCTGCTCCAGTTTCAACTGTTCTGCCTTCTTATTATTCGAACATGCTGGTCATTTATGAACATTTGAACATCTTGGCCATGTTCTGTTATAATCTCCACCCGGCACAGCCAGAAGAGGACTGGCCACCCCATATAGCCTGGTTCCTCTCTAGGTTTCTTCCGAGGTTTTGGCCTTTCTAGGGAGTTTTTCCTAGCCACCGTGCTTCTACACCTGCATTGCTTGCTGTTTGGGGTTTTAGGCTGGGTTTCTGTACAGCACTTTGAGATATCAGCTGATGTACGAGGGGCTATATAAATACATTTGATTTGATTTGATTTGACTTGTTGATGGATTATGAGCCTTTCAAGCTCCTGTTTAGCTGTCACAGACTGCCAGTCCTTTCAATAGCTCTGTCAATAAATTTGAGAGTGATGACATTTCTCCAATCCCAGCTTTCTGCGGCAGTAATAGTAAAGTTTGCAGCAAAGGCTTCTTAAACATTTTTTTTACAATCAGAAACATGCCTGTGGGAATTTGCCTGCTGTTTTTGTGGTCTCAACATTCCACAGAGACTTTCAAACCAAACTTGATGGGGAAAAAAATCATGTCAAAAAATGTGTCTACGGAGAGGCACAAAATGGTGTGCTACATGGGACAGTGGCACTATTCACAATGTAAGTATTAATGCCATGATATGTCATTGCTTTTATTTAAGTAATTAAAGGATTGTTCACCAAAAATATTATATTTCAATATTACCGCCCTGTACTTTGGCTGCAATTTATACCCAGACCAAGTTTCAATTGTCTTGCCAGATCTTGCATAATTGGCAACACAATGTCTCTGATCTGATGTATGTTTCCTTGTGCTTGAAATGTGAAACTTCTAAAATCTGATTGCTTCTATCACTTACATTTTGGAAATTCCATAGTATTATTATTACTACATCTTTGGTTAACCCTGGCTCAAGTTGTTTTGGTGACTAGGTACAGAAATCTGATCCATGAATTACGTTTCTTCTTGGGCCCTAAACTACTTTCAGGGCAAGGAACAATCTGATTAACACAAAAAGTACTGAGTTTATCCTTGTTTTGTGATAGGTATCCCACCAATGCAGAGGTTGAAGGTTGCCAAGGCATTCATCCTAAAATACCATTTCGTGAAGGATTCGGAGGAAAATGGATATGTACTGTATGTTACTTCAATATTATTACTATTTATTATTAGTATTACAACAGTATTTTATAGTTCAATGTGGCTTTTTCTTTCTCACAAAATGATGATGAATTTGATCCACTTTTTTTAGCTGTTGCAAATAAACATGAGTTTAACAACAAATATTTTGGGTTGCTAATGCTTTTGCACAATTGTCTCGGGAGCGAATAATTAGAAAATTTGTATGGAAGCGAAACGAGATTTTTTAAATTTGATTTCCATTTTGTTAATTATATTTTATCTTTTAAACTTCCATTGGTTGAAATCTATTCATCATTTATAAATAATGATGTAGTTGTCCGTTTAAACATCCTAAGGTGAACATCCCCATAGTGTTCACATCCCTCATGTAAATCTTGTAGCTACATAAAAAAAGATTGGACATTTCCCAAATTCTTTATTCAATCTTTGCTCTTTTTTTCAGTAACAAACTGATGCTTTCAAATTGTATTGGATTAATTTTTCTGTTAAGACATTGAATACATATTTAGTTTTTTTCTCTGAGAAGTAAGTTCATTAAAAGTTATACGATTTGGTTTATGTAGATGCAACATTTCAATATTATTAACACACAGTAACCAAAACCCTAATCCAATTTGCATATTCATACTGAGTTTGGGTGGTACAAATTTGTACCACTTCGCTAAATATGAACCTTTTATTGCAGTGGGCTAAATCAGGGTCCCACAGTGTTTCTTGGTAGCCTTAATAAACTAATCTACTTTGAAACAAAAGTATACACCTCACACACGGTGATGGGTTTAAAAAAAGAACACACCTGTACCATGTCAGATATATTACATTTTGAGTTTGCATCCCAATATTACACTTTATATACATCACAGAAGACAAATATAACAAAACCGTTTGATATAGAAACATCTGATTTTCTTCTGTTTAGTTGAAAGAAATGTTTAAATCAATTATGAAAAATATGAATAACATTCCACCCATGAGGCCACTAGGTAATTTGACTGCAGGAAGGGGCTACAAAGGTACAGATGTCACTGAAGGTACATCATTGGCTAATTGATACAAACTACAAGGGTACAACTGTGTACCCCTGTCAAGGAACCATCCCAGTGACCAGCTTTTGTACCTTTACAGGGCACATTTTGGTAACTTTTTCCTGAGAGTGTATGACTACACCTAGAGTACAGTAGATGTCCTGTCACTCACTTCTTATATGTTGAGAAGTCTGTCATATTATGTGAGAAGAGACTGATCCTTTGCATCTTTGTAATTTATCCCACACTGTATATCCACTGTACATTATAACTACTGTATAACAAACAACTCTGGGGGGGGGGACAGAAAAGAATATGAGCATTTGAAATCTGATTCACTCAGACTCTCGTCTTAATAATCAACAGCTCAAAAACTATAAAGACCCTCACAACCCCCAATAGAGATATGGCTTAATTTGCCCAAATCAGTTGTGGGTTGATTCTGGATTTCTCAGTCCC
Source organism: Oncorhynchus keta (assembly GCF_023373465.1). NCBI lineage: Eukaryota > Metazoa > Chordata > Actinopteri > Salmoniformes > Salmonidae > Oncorhynchus > Oncorhynchus keta. The sequence goes on from NC_068442.1 coordinate 25,241,744, forward strand.
CAGCTTTCACTCAGAGTATTATTATTATTAGTATTATTATATTCAGTACAGTAGTGTTGTGTTAATATCTTGCTATAGTTAAATGGACAATTAATGACATCATTCCAGTCCAGACTGAGGCTTTCTGTAAAGCAATAGACTACAGTAATTCACAACTGTAAACTATTCAATTAACCTTAAGTGTTACTGGGACCCTAGTACCAAGAAAAAAATGGTTTAATACCAAACTGATTATCAACTATTTACTCTCTTAGACTTCGTTACCTCAAACAAATGTTTTATATCTGTTAAAAGGAGAAACTGTGATGCATTTAGTGTGTATGGCTATGAAACAGCACACTTTAAAGTGGATATAAAGGTAGTCTGGATATGGTAGTCTGGTATAAATGAAAATAATGAAATTAACATTTTCACGACTGGATTGCAATCATAGCAGACATTACTTTTTTTATAATAATGTCCTTTTGCTACCGTATGTGACCACTCCTCGGGCAAAAATGGGTTCAAAGATTCTCTTGATTCTGTCAAGACATACAGTGTACAAAACATTAGGAACACCTGCTCTTTTCATGACAAAGACTGACTCGGTGAATCAAATCAAATTAAATCAAATTTTATTTGTCACATACACATGGTAAGCAGATGTTAGTGCGAGTGTAGCGAAATGCTTGTGCTTCTAGTTCCGACAATGCAGTAATAACCAACAAGTAATCTAGCTAACAATTCCAAAACTACTACCTTATAGACACAAGTGTAAGGGGATAAAGAATATGTACATAAATATATGAATGAGTGATGGTACAGAGCGGCATAGGCAAGATACAGTAGATGGTATTGAGTGCAGTATATACATATGAGATGAGTATGTAAACAAAGTGGCATAGTTAAAGTGGCTAGTGATACATGTATTACATAAGGATGCAGTAGATGATATAGAGTACAGTATATACATATACATATGAGATGAATAATGTAGGGTATGTAAACATTATATTAGGTAGCATTGTTTAAAGTGGCTAGTGATATATTTTACATCATTTCCCATCAATTCCCATTATTAAAGTGGCTGGAGTTGAGTCAGTGTGTTGGCAGCAGCCACTCAATGTTAGTGGTGGCTGTTTAACAGTCTGATGGCCTTGAGATACCTGTACTGACCTCGCCTTCTGGATGATAGCGGGGTGAACAGGCAGTGGCTTGGGTGGTTGCTGTCTTTGATGATCTTTATGGCCTTCCTGTGACATCGGGTGGTGTAGGTGTCCTGGAGGGCAGGTCGTTTGCCCCCGGTGATGCGTTGTGCAGACCTCACTACCCTCTGTAGAGCCTTACGGTTGTGGGCGGAGCAGTTGCCGTTCCAGCCGGTGATACAGGCAGGATGCTCTCGATTGTGCATCTGTAGAAGTTTGTGAGTGCTTTTGGTGACAAGCCAAATTTCTTCAGCCTCCTGAGGTTGAAGAGGCGCTGCTGCACCTTCTTCACGATGCTGTCTGTGTGGGTGGACCAATTCAGTTTGTCTGTGATGTGTACGCCGAGGAACTTAAAACTTACTACCCTCTCCACTACTGTTCCATCGATGTGGATAGGGGGGTGTTCCCTCTGCTGTTTCCTGAAGTCCACAATCATCTCCTTAGTTTTGTTGACGTTGAGTGTGAGGTTATTTTCCTGACACCACACTCCGAGGGCCCTCACCTCCTTCCTGTAGGCCGTCTCGTCGTTGTTGGTAATCAAGCCTACCACTGTTGTGTCGTCCGCAAACTTGATGATTGAGTTGGAGGCGTGCGTGGCCACGCAGTCGTGGGTGAACAGGGAGTACAGGAGAGGGCTCAGAACGCACCCTTGTGGGGCCCCAGTGTTGAGGATCAGCGGGGTGGAGATGTTGTTGCCTACCCTCACCACCTGGGGTGGCCCGTCAGGAAGTCCAGTACCCAGTTGCACAGGGCGGGGTCGAGACCCAGGGTCTCGAGCTTGATGACGAGCTTGGAGGGCACTATGGTGTTAAATGCCGAACTGTAGTCGATGAACAGCATTCTCACATAGGTATTCCTCTTGTCCAGATGGGTTAGGGCAGTGTGCAGTGTGGTTGAGATTGCATCGTCTGTGGACCTATTTGGGCGGTAAGCAAATTGGAGTGGGTCTAGGGTGTCAGGTAGGGTGGAGGTGATATGGTCCTTGACTAGTCTCTCAAAGCACTTCATGATGACGGAGTGAGTGCTACGGGGCGATAGTTGTTTAGCTCAGTTACCTTAGCTTTCCTGGGAACAGGAACAATGGTGGCCCTCTTGAAGCATGTGGGAACAACAGACTGGGATAGGGATTGATTGAATATGTCCGTATACACACCAGCCAGCTGGTCCGCGCATCCTCTGAGGGCGCGGCTGGGGATGCCGTCTGGGCCTGCAGCCTTGCGAGGTTTGACACGTTTAAATGTTTTCCTCACATCGGCTGCAGTGAAGGAGAGTCCGCATGTTTTAGTTGCGGGCGGTGTCAGTGGCACTGTATTGTCCTCAAAGCGGACAAAAAAGTTATTTAGTCTGCCTGGGAGCAAGACATCCTGGTCCGTGACTGTGCTGGTTCTCTTTTTGTAATCCGTGATTGACTGTAGACTCTGCCACATACCTCTTGTGTCTTAGCCGTTGAATTGAGATTCTAGTTTGTCTCTATACTGACGCTTAGCTTGTTTGATTGCCTTGCGGAGGGAATAGTTACACTGTTTGTATTCAGTCATGTTTCCAGTCACCTTGCCCTGATTAAAAGCAGTGGTTCGCGCTTTCAGTTTCACGCGAATGTTGCCATCAATCCACGGTTTCTGGTTTGGGAATGTTTTAATCGTTGCTATGGGAACAATATTTTAAACGCACGTTCTAATGAACTCGCACACCGAATCAGTGTATTCGTCAATGTTGTCGCCTGACGCAATACGGAACATATCCCAGTCCACGTGATGGAAGCAGTCTTGGAGTGTGGAATCGGATTGGTCGGACCAGCGTTGAACAGACCTCAGCACGGGAGCTTCTTGTTTTAGTTTCTGTCTGTAGGCAGGGATCAACAAAATGGAGTCGTGGTCAGCTTTTCCGAAAGGAGGGCGGGGCAGGGCCTTATATGTGTCGCGGAAGTTGGAATAGCAATGATCCAAGGTTTTTCCCGACCTGGTTGCGCAATCGATATGCTGATAAAATTTAGGGAGTCTTGTTTTCAGATTAGCCTTGTTAAAATCCCCAGCTACATTGAATGCAGCCTCCGGATATATGGATTCCAGTTTGCAAAGATTCAAATAAAGTTTGTTCAGAGCCATTGATGTGTCTGCTTGGGGGGGAATATATACGGCTGTGATTATAATCGAAGAGAATTCCCTTGGTAGATAATGCGGTCTACATTTCATTGTGAGGAATTCTAAATCAGGTGAACAGAAGGACTTGAGTTCCTGTATGTTGTTTTGGCCACACCACGTCCCGTTAACCATAAAGCATACGCCCCCGCCCCTCTTCTCACCAGAAAGCTGTTTGTTTCTGTCGGCGCGATGCGTGGAGAAACCAGCTGGCTGCACCGTCTCTGATAGCGTCTCTCCAGTGAGCCATGTTTCCGTGAAGCAAAGAACGTTACAGTCTCTGATGTCCCTCTGGAATGCTACCCTTGCTCGGATTTCATCAACCTTGTTGTCAAGAGACTGGACATTGGCGAGGAGAATGCTAGGGAGTGGTGCACGGTGTGCCCGTCTCCAGAGTCTGACCAGAAGACCGCTTCGTTTTCCCCTTTTTCAAAGTCGTTTTTTGGGGTCGCCGGCTGGGATCCATTCCGTTGTCCTGGGTGAAAGGCAGAACACAGGGTCCGCTTCGCGAAAGTCATATTATTGGTCGTACTGATGGTGAGTTGACGCTGCTCCAGGTGAAAGCTATCATCCCTGATTGTTGAATCAACTTCAATCGATTCAATCAGTGTAGATGAAGGGGATGACACAGGTTAAAGATATATGTAGGATATATGGATACAGCATATATGGATTGTGTGTGTGCCAATCAGAGGGTGAATGGGCTAAACATTTAATTAAGTGCCTTTGAACAGGGTATGGTGGTAGGTGCCAGGTGCACTGGTTTGAGTGTGTCAAGAACTGCAACACTGCTGGGTTTTTCATTCTCAACAGTTTCCCGTATGTGTCAAGAATGGTCTTCCACCTAAAGGACATCCAGCCAACTTGACACAAGTTTGGGAAGCATTGGAGTCAACATGGGCCAGGATCCCTGTGGAATGCTTTCAACACCTTGTAAACTCCGTGCCCTGATGAATTGAGGCTGTTCTGACATCAAAAGGGGTTGCAACTCAATATTAGGAAAGTGGTCCTAATGTTTTGTACACTCAATGTTCAGTACAAGCTTAACTCATTGAGGTCACAAAAGGTACACCTATCTATGCAGAGGTCTGATGACACTAAAGTAGCATTGCAACTCTGAACCATCCTTTACACTGTAAGGTTTTTGCAGCAAAGAGGATGCACCAAACAAGTATAGGTTCTTTTTTATGACTTAACAGAGCTTGATTGCTTATTGCATTACAATTTAAGAACATAATAGCCTAAAAATTCAACACCTTCACTCAGCAGCATGGGACATAATGTGTCATATACTAACACACTGACATTCATTTGAGAACTGCATTATGTCTTGCAATAACATAACATTGTGAACTCTTAATAAATCATGTCTAGTTCAATTCTCGTTTACAATCAAACCCTCCTTACAAATATGAAAGTTGAAGGGAGCTGGCACACTTATAATTTTCAATGTCCTGAAAGACGTTCCTGGTGGAAAGAGATTTTAATACCTCTTCAGGATCCAACCCTTTTTAAAAATTTTCCCCTAAAATGACATACCCAAATCTAACTGCATGTAGCTCAGGACCTGAAGCAAGGATATGCAGATTGATACCATTCAAAAAGAAACACTGAAGTTTGTGGAAATGTGAAATTAATGTAGGAGAATATAACACATTAGATCTGGTAAAAGATAATACTTTTTTGTAACATCTTTTAAATACAAGAGAAAGGCCATAATGTATTATTCCAGCCCAGGCGCAATTTAGATTTTGGCCACAAGATTGCATTAGTTTACGTGCAAAGTTTTAGACTAATTGTGCACTCTCCTCAAACAATAGCATGGTATTTTTTCACTGTAATAGCTACTGTAAATTGGACAGTGCAGTTAGATTAACAGAAATTGAAGCTTTCTGCCCATATCAGATAGGTCTATGTCCTGGGATATTTTGTTGTTGTTACTTACAACCTCATGCTAATCACATTAGCTCAACTGTCCTGTGGGGGGACATGCCAATCCCGTAGAGGTTTTAACAGTGTATGGCTTTAAATTGTGGTTGATATTATGAAGTGCCCACCAGAACATCACCATCACATAGCTCCACACGAGGAAAAATCATTCATGTTCGCTCCCTTCTTGACAGTATCCCTGTGTGGTAGGAGATATGAATCTATACTTGCATTGTTTCTGAAGTGAGACAGAATACACAGTCACCCTCAGATGGATGACCTTACAGGACAGCATAGCCTGTGACTTATTGCATAGTAAAAGCTCCATGTTAAAAATGACAGGCAATCACTCACAATTTCGCAAATCAGAACTGCCACTGAGGGTTCTTCCAAAGGGCTTTGAGACAATACCAGACATGGAATTAAAGTTCCACAAAGTGGATCGAGACTTAACAATATTACATGATTGTCTCACTAGATAAACAGGGAAACACAACTGCATCAATCAAGACGGCTATCATCATGTATGTCTCTCAGAGAGTACCCAGCATTCTCACAGACAGATATACATATTTATTAGATGGTAATGAATGAAATGCCCTTCTCATTAGTCATTCCATACAGGTGTGTAAAAAGCTTTGCTGACCTTTGTCAGTTGTGTCACTCAACAGTGCTGCAGACTGGGAAGCCGATGCACCCATATTAATGAGGTTGTCAAACATATACATTCCTTCAACAACTACATGTCCTGTATTATATATACGAATGTTTAGGTTTGCTGAACCATGTCTTGTTTATTGCTGTGGTTCAGAAATGCATTGACAGCATCAGGAAAACGAAAATAGTTTCCTGAGTATAAAGCATTATTAATGAATGTGTTTGGTTCTCTATCACCATAGAGATTTAGTTGCAGTAAACATTCAAAACAACCGCTAACTCCCTGGAATAGCCTTTATAAATGAAGGAAGGCGTTTGGAGGATATATTGGTACGGTTTGCCGGCCCGAGACAAATATATACTCCAAACACCGGCTTCGAGGGCATTATCACTTTTATATAATGGGTTACCAACATATTCAAATAATGATTGACATTTTCATTAAAAACATACATTTGATGAATTTATTCATACTATTTTATCCTTCCACAACATATCATCCCGACACAAGTCTAGGGTTGCTGTCCAAACAGCCTGGTCGTTCGTTCTATCGGTTTGGTTGCCGGAGTCAGTCTTTTTGTTCTGTATCTATGGACGCGACCCAGTCGTTCGTTCGTTCTAAATGTTCCATTTCCATACTGGCTGGCAATGTTCTTATCCCTTGCTTGCTAGCTAGCCAACTACGGCTAACTTACAGTCACGTCGAACAGTGCAGCAATAATAACAGTCAACAGTAGCTGCAGTTGCATTTATTTTGGCTGTTTTCTAGTGACATTTATTTGGATAGATCTATAACAATGAGCTAATGAGGCGCAATTCGCCAGGCTTAGAAAATGTGTTTTCTCATTTACATTTACATTTAAGTCATTTAGCAGACGCTCTTATCCAGAGCGACTTACAAATTGGTGCATACACCTTATGACATCCAGTGGAACAGCCACTTACAATAGTGCATCTAAATCTTTTTAGGGGGGTGAGAAGGATTACTTACCCTATCCTAGGTATTCCTTGAAGAGGTGGGGTTTCAGGTGTCTCCGGAAGGTGGTGATTGACTCCGCTGTCCTGGCGTCGTGAGGGAGTTTGTTCCACCATTGGGGGCCAGAGCAGCGAACAGTTTTGACTGGGCTGAGCGGGAACTGTACTTCCTCAGTGGTAGGGAGGCGAGCAGGCCAGAGGTGGATGAACGCAGTGCCCTTGTTTGGGTGTAGGGCCTGATCAGAGCCTGGAGGTACTGAGGTGCCGTTCCCCTCACAGCTCCGTAGGCAAGCACCATGGTCTTGTAGCGGATGCGAGCTTCAACTGGAAGCCAGTGGAGAGAGCGGAGGAGCGGGGTGACGTGAGAGAACTTGGGAAGGTTGAACACCAGACGGGCTGCGGCGTTCTGGATGAGTTGTAGGGGTTTAATGGCACAGGCAGGGAGCCCAGCCAACAGCGAGTTGCAGTAATCAAGACGGGAGATGACAAGTGCCTGGATTAGGACCTGCGCCGCTTCCTGTGTGAGGCAGGGTCGTACTCTGCGGATGTTGTAGAGCATGAACCTACAGGAACGGGACACCGCCTTGATGTTAGTTGAGAACGACAGGGTGTTGTCCAGGATCACGCCAAGGTTCTTAGCGCTCTGGGAGGAGGACACAATGGAGTTGTCAACCGTGATGGCGAGATCATGGAACGGGCAGTCCTTCCCCGGGAGGAAGAGGAGCTCCGTCTTGCTGAGGTTCAGCTTGAGGTGGTGATCCGTCATCCACACTGATATGTCTGCCAGACATGCAGAGATGCGATTCGCCACCTGGTCATCAGAAGGGGGAAAGGAGAAGATTAATTGTGTATCGTCTGCATAGCAATGATAGGAGAGACCATGTGAGGTTATGACAGAGCCAAGTGACTTGGTGTATAGCGAGAATAAGAGAGGGCCTAGAACAGAGCCCTGGGGGACACCAGTGGTGAGAGCGCGTGGTGAGGAGACAGATTCTCGCCACGCCACCTGGTAGGAGCGACCTGTCAGGTAGGACGCAATCCAAGCGTGGGCCGCGCCGGAGATGCCCAACTCGGAGAGGGTGGAGAGGAGGATCTGATGGTTCACAGTATCGAAGGCAGCCGATAGGTCTAGAAGGATGAGAGCAGAGGAGAGAGAGTTAGCTTTAGCAGTGCGGAGCGCCTCCGTGATACAGAGAAGAGCAGTCTCAGTTGAATGACTAGTCTTGAAACCTGACTGATTTGGATCAAGAAGGTCATTCTGAGAGAGATAGCGGTAGAGCTGGCCAAGGACGGCACGCTCAAGAGTTTTGGAGAGAAAAGAGAGAAGGGATACTGGTCTGTAGTTGTTGACATCGGAGGGATCGAGTGTAGGTTTTTTCAGAAGGGGTGCAACTCTCGCTCTCTTGAAGACGGGAGGGACGTAGCCAGCGGTCAGGGATGAGTTGATGAGCGAGGTGAGGTAAGGGAGAAGGTCTCCGGAAATGGTCTGGAGAAGAGAGGAGGGGATAGGGTCAAGCGGGCAGGTTGTTGGGCGGCCGGCCGTCACAAGACGCGAGATTTCATCTGGAGAGAGGGGAGAAAGAGGTCAGAGCACAGGGTAGGGCAGTGTGAGCAGAACCAGCGGTGCCGTTCGACTTAGCAAACGAGGATCGGATGTCGTCGACCTTCTTTTCAAAATGGTTGACGAAGTCATCTGCAGAGAGGGAGGAGGGGGGGGGATTCAGGAGGGAGGAGAAGGTGGCAAAGAGCTTCCTAGGGTTAGAGGCAGATGCTTGGAATTTAGAATGGTAGAAAGTGGCTTTAGCAGCAGAGACAGAGGAGGAAAATGTAGAGAGAAGGGAGTGAAAGGATGCCAGGTCCGCAGGGAGGCGAGTTTTCCTCCATTTCCGCTCGGCTGCCCGGAGCCCTGTTCTGTGAGCTCGCAATGAGTCGTCGAGCCACGGAGCGGGAGGGGAGGACCGAGCCGGCCTGGAGGATAGGGGACATAGAGAGTCAAAGGATGCAGAAAGGGAGGAGAGGAGGGTTGAGGAGGCAGAATCAGGAGATAGGTTGGAGAAAGTTTGAGCAGAGGGAAGAGATGTTAGGATGGAAGAGGAGAGAGTAGCGGGGGAGAGAGAGCGAAGGTTGGGACGGCACGATACCATCCGAGTAGGGGCAGTGTGGGAAGTGTTGGATGAGAGCGAGAGGGAAAAGGATACAAGGTAGTGGTCGGAGACTTGGAGGGGAGTTGCAATGAGGTTAGTGGAAGAACAGCATCTAGTAAAGATGAGGTCAAGCGTATTGCCTGCCTTGTGAGTAGGGGGGGAAGGTGAGAGGGTGAGGTCAAAAGAGGAGAGGAGTGGAAAGAAGGAGGCAGAGAGGAATGAGTCAAAGGTAGACGTGGGGAGGTTAAAGTCGCCCAGAACTGTGAGAGGTGAGCCGTCCTCAGGAAAGGAGCTTATCAAGGCATCAAGCTCATTGATGAACTCTCCGAGGGAACCTGGAGGGCGATAAATGATAAGGATGTTAAGCTTGAAAGGGCTGGTAACTGTGACAGCATGGAATTCAAAGGAGGCGATAGACAGATGGGTAAGGGGAGAAAGAGAGAAAGACCACTTGGGAGAGATGAGGATCCCGGTGCCACCACCCCGCTGACCAGAAGCTCTCGGGGTGTGCGAGAACACGTGGGCGGACGAGGAGAGAGCAGTAGGAGTAGCAGTGTTATCTGTGGTGATCCATGTTTCCGTCAGTGCCAAGAAGTCAAGGGACTGGAGGGAGGCATAGGCTGAGATGAACTCTGCCTTGTTGGCCGCAGATCGGCAGTTCCAGAGGCTACCGGAGACCTGGAACTCCACGTGGGTCGTACGCGCTGGGACCACCAGATTAGGGTGGCCGCGGCCACGCGGTGTGGAGCGTTTGTATGGTCTGTGCAGAGAGGAGAGAACAGGGATAGACAGACACATAGTTGACAGGCTACAGAAAAGGCTACGCTAATGCAAGGAGATTGAATGACAAGTGGACTACACGTCTCGAATGTTCAGAAAGTTAAGCTTACGTAGCAAGAATCTTATTGACTAAAATGATTAAAATGATACAGTACTGCTGAAGTAGGCTAGCTGGCAGTAGCTGCGTTGTTGACACTACACTAATCAAGTCGTTCCGTTGAGTGTAATAGTTTCTACAGTGCTACTATTCGGGGGCTAGCTGGCTAGCTAGCAGTGTTGTTTACGTTACGTTGCGTTAAAAGAACGACAATAGCTGGCTAGCTAACCTAGGAAATCGCTCTAGACTACACAATTATCTTTGAACAAAGACGGCTATGTAGCTAGCTATGTAGCTAGCTACGATCAAACAAATCAAACCGTTGTAATGAAATGAAATGAAAATGTGATACTACATGACCGGGTTGTTGAATTCGAAATCAGTAGACGTGTGTGTGGTGACGTTGGCTAGCTGTTAGCTGTTAGCTGTTGGCTAGCTAGCAGAGTCTCCTACGTTAAGGACGACAAATAGCTGGCTAGCGAACCTCAGTGAATTAAGATAATCACTCCAAGACTACACACACTAAACTACACAATTATCTTGGAAACAAAGACAGCTATGTAGCTAGCTAACACTAAACTAATCAAGTCGTTCAGTTGAGTGAATAGCACTACAGTGATGCTAATCTGTGTGCGTTAGCTAGCGTTTGCTAGCTCCTGGGCGAATAGCAGTGAAGGCTACGTTAGGGCGACGAAATACGATAATTATGCAATTATCTCTGATACAAGGACGGCTATGTAGCTAGCTAAGAAGAATTGCTAAGATTAGACAAAATCAACCGTTGTACTATAATGAAATGTAATGAAAAAGTTACACAACCTGCAGAGCGAAGTGCGAATGCGACCGCTCGCTCCAACCCGGAAGTAGTAAGGACACTATTGTTTAGAGGAGCTAGCTAAAAACACACCTAACACAATCACTTCAAACTGAAGCTGGAAAGACTGCAAACTAGCTGCTCTTAGTTTTGTTTGACCTTTTTTCAATTGACATTTCTTTGTATATTTCCATAAAAATGATGCCGGGTGATTCATGATTTCTACTACCTGAGAAACTCTGCATGCCTGTCGGCCTCGTCCCGACTCCTGACACGTTCATTGCTATGGGACAGCTGAGATCGAATTTGAATATTGAAACAATTTTGCAAATGTCGGAGAGACCGACAGAGGTTATTACAAATCTCTGCTGTTGAAAACAAACTAAATGTTAGTCTAAAAGAAATGGGAGATAATGTTAAGATGCTTTTTAATAGTGTAAATCAAGATTATAAATTGCCTGGCTGGGCTGATAAGACGGTGTATAGCGTAGTCAGATGGAACAGAAAAAAATGCATTTTAACGTCATAGACTTAGCTGGTGGTAACTTGTGGAATAGACACCGGCTGGAATGCAGTTTTAACCAATCAGCATTGAGGATTAGAACCACCCGTTGTATAAATATACATTGTTGTTTTTCCATACAGTTGGCAATCAGTAGGGTACAAGGACATTTATTTTGATGCATTTGCCATTCAGTCAGTGTGTGATCAATGCACTGAAAATGAAAAATAGATTTATCAGATAATACTACACTATTTATGCAAAGGACATTACCACTATCCAGAATAAGATCACATATTTGATCAGTCCAGAGATTGTCTTCTAATAGAACACTATCTGCACAGCCTGATGATGAACCGAATTGAACTATATTGTAATAGCAGGCTCACATTAGAGCTGGGAACTGCCAAGGACCTCACAATATGATATTAGGTGCTGAAACATGCTCATAGCATATGCATAGTAAATCATGGAAATAACTGTTGGTAAACAAGCTATAGGATGAAAAATACCAGCGTTTTGGCGCAGGTAAAGCAGACTAACACTAGCTAACGCTACCTAGCTAAAAATATATAGTGTAAAATGTAAAAAAAAAAACATTCGGAACACCTTCCTAATATTGATTTGCACCCGCTTTTGCCCTCAGAACAGCCTCAATTTATCCACTGCGACAGTGACGAAAATTGACTTCAATGCTGCTAACTGCTAACCATGTGTATGTGACCAATCAAATTTGATTTGAATAGTCAAGGCTTTTAATTTTTTTAATTATTTTTTAAGCTTGTCTCCTCCCCTTCATCTACACTCATTGAAGTGGATTTACCAGGTGACATCAAAAAGGGATAATAGCTTTCAACTGGATTCACCTGGTCAGTCTTGGTCATGGAAAGAGCAGGTATTCCTAATGTTTTGTACACTCAGTGTGTGTGTGTGTGTGTGTGTGTGTAAAGTACCAGTCAAAGGTTTGGACACACCTACTCATTCAAGGGTGGTGCAAAGCTGTCATCAAGGCAAAGGGTGGCTACTTTGAGGAATCTCAAACATATTTAGATTTTCTTGAACACCTTTTGGGTTACGACATGATTCCATTCGAGTTATTTCATAGTTTTGTCTTCACTATTATTCTATAAAGAAAATCCCTTGAATGAAAACGTGTCCAAACGTTTGACTGATACTGTACGTACACTACCATTCAAGTTTGCGGTCATTTAGAAATATCCTTGTTGTTGAAAGAAAAGCTATGTTTTTGTCCATTTGTCCAAATCGATCAGAAATACAGTGTAGACATTGTTAATTTTGAAAATGACTATTGTAGCTGGAAACAGCTGATTTTTCATGGAATATCCACATAGGCGTACAGAGGCCCATTATCAGCAACCATCACTCCTGTGTTCCAATAGGGCGGTGTTAGCTAATCCAAGTTTATCATTTTAAAAGGCTAATTGATCAATAGAAAACCCTTTTGCAATTTTGTTAGCACAGCTGAAAACTGTTGTACTGATTAGAGGCAATCAAACTAGCCTTTTTTAGACTAGTTGAGTATCTGGAGCATCAGCATTTGTGGGTTTCGATTACAGGCCCAAAATGGCCAGAAACAAAGACCTTTTTTCTGAAACTCATCAGCCTATTCCATGCGAGAAATTGCTAAGAAACTGAAGATCTCGTACAATGCTGTGTACTACTCCCTTCACAGAACAGCGCAAACTGGCTCTAACCAGAATAGAGTGGGATACAACTGTGCAAGATGACAAGTACTTTAGTGTCTTTGAGAAACCGACGACTCAAGTCCTCAACTGGCAGCTTCATTAAATAGCACCTGAAAAACACCAGTCTCAACGTCAACAGTGAAGAGGCAACTCCGGGATGCTCGCCTTCTAGGCAGAGTTGGGTCCCAGTCTGTTTTTTTGCCCATCTTAAATCATTTATTTTTAATTGGCCAGTCGGATATGGCTTTTTCTTTGCAACTCTGCCTAGAAGAGCAGCATCCCGGAGTCACTTCAACGTGCCATTGGAAGACAGGAGTGATGGTTGCTGATAATTGGCCTCTGTAGATATCCATAAAAATAAATCTGCTGTTTCCAGCTACAGTAGTCATTTACAACATTAACAATGTCTACACTGTATTTCTGATCAATTTGATGTTATTTAAAAAAAAGTGTTTCTTTCAAAACAAGGAAATGTCTAAGTTACCCCAAACTTTTGAACGGTAGTGCATGTTTCTTGGGGGGGAAATCAATACTTTGAGTCCCAAATAATATTGTGATATGTAACTAATCGACCCCCCCCAAGCTCACATATGATTGTGTTAATTACTTTCAATACATTTAGGAATTGCTTAGTGTGCATTAATACAATGAACAACTTTATTTAAATAATGTACACAAATACAAATATTGCAATCATGCACACAAATATAGCTATCCCCTTAACTTATTTCTTTGAACACAAGCTAACATTTAAGAGAAAAGCAAACAACCGAATATTAGTTAACGAAGTGCGTCTTCGGGGGTTTTCTGCAACATGTTTGGGTCCCAGTAAATTCAACATTAAAGTACCTGTATCTGTTTGTCTTCTACTGTAACGTGTACAGAATGTGGCCATAAGTATAACACACACACGCACAATATATTTTTAGAGACAAGCCAACCAACCAATCACATTTTACAGTTTGGTTGTCTCCAGTTTGATGTCAATGCAATACACTATACAGCGATTTCCCTGAGGCACTGGACATAACTTTCATAAGTAACACATTACTAAAGAACCAAACACGACTATACATATTTCTGTAAGGTAGATTCACACTTTGCTATACGGTTGTTAAAAGTAATAAATAACAAATACAAACTAATATTTCATGTAGCCTAAATACAGCCCATTTTTCATATTTTAAATTTGGAATTACATATCCACATTTCTTCAAACTGGGTTACAAGCAATTAAATACATTTCCTGTAAATAAATAAAAAAGCTTGTTCAAAACCTTTCCAACCATTCTTTACATAAAGACTCACATTTCGTAGCTACAATATTGCAAACAAGCATGGTCTACCTTAACATATACAAATCTTACCAGGGTTTTCAGTATCACATGCTCTTAAGCAAGTATCATTACATATGCTGGCAGTGTACAAGTGACTAAAGTAGACCACATTAACTGGAATGACATTCACTCTCACAGGAGGGAAAAAAACAGCAACCTGAAAGTCACATCCCAATAAGTCACGCCTCCACCTCTTCTGATAGGCTGCGGCTGCTACAATGCCCCCACCACTATTCAATGAGCATGCAGTGTTGAAAGCAATTTAGAAGCTTTCATTCAATTTAAAAAATGTAATTGATCTGTTCAAAAAAAATAATTCTCAGGCAGATTTTATAGAATAGGTTGAACAAACCAAAGCATAATTTTCAATCATTCCAATCAGTAAAAGCACTTCAGATGAACAACAGCGTCATCCCACTTTTTACAGTGCATATATCATTTCTGCCTGCAAGATGAAAGAGCAATTCATTTATAGGCTTCCTCCTTCGCACATCTTGAGGAAATTGGATATATTGTTTTCCCTGGTATACTTGGTCTGTACAGCTCTATTGAATGAAAAATGTTTTTCCAGGACAAGTCCAAAGACCACTCTACGGGAGTACTACTGTTTGAAGTAATATGCAGATAAGTGTCTTATGGCTTAAAGTGAAAATCATGTCTGGCTGAATGCAAATGTAAGCAAAATGTGCTTTCTTACAGCACAAAAGTATTCAATGTACTCATTGTCAGCCAACAGATGAGGATAAAACAATGTTCTTAAGTAGGATTTATTCTAATCCTTCATATCATGCTTTCAGGATTGGCCGGACATGGGTCACCTCCACTGCTGTGAACTGTGAGGTAGTTGCTATAGCGGCAGGGTTTCTTGCCCTGTTCCTCCTCTGCCATCTGGCCAGTGTTGGTGGTCTGGCCTTGCTGGGTAAGCCGTGTCATGCGGAAGGAAGAGCACCTGAAGGAGCCGGTCAGGGTAGTGTTGTTCTCTGACTCACGGCTGAGCACAACTGCACTCTGACAGTAGCGCTTCAGGCCATGGCGGAAATGGATAGTGAACAGGCCGTAAGTTATTGGGTCCAAACAGGCATTGAAGAGGCCAAAAATAAAGAGCATATGAGTCAAAGAATGAGAGACCGTCTCATCCATATCGTCTGGGAAGAACCAGTACCACAGTCCCAACAGGTAGTAAGGGGTCCAGCAGACGATGAAGGAAGTCACGATAACAATGCTCATTTTCAAAGTCCTCATCCGTGCTTTTGGAATGTTGTTGTGGGAGCGTCTGAGATGTATCTCCTTAGAAGACACTGAAACAAGGAAATAAACCCTTTCTCCTAATCTCAACACCATATTTGTCAATATGTTTATATGACCTTTATCATCAATATGCAGTGCTCTTAGTAACCCCCTCATGAACAACTGTATACTACTACACCTAGAAATAACTACCATTACTGCCACAGGAATAGTACAATTGAGGGTAATATGTAATTTGACCTACTGTTTCCATGGGTCATACGACTGGATATCTCCACCAGGATCCGTGTGTAACAGACGATCATGATGATCAGCGGCAGCAGGAATAGACAGGCAAAGGTGAACATGTTATACATGGTTTCCTGCCAGTGTTGGACAAAGCTCCCACGGGTAGTGCACTGGGTAAACTTTTCTGGGACTGTGATGGTCACGCTGTGGAATATCAGCATCTATGACAACAAAGGAAACGTTTGTTTTTAACAAAAAAAGTATGGTCTTTAACCATAAATCTATTGCTTGGCTTAAGTGATATACTGCATAAAATACTAGTGTTTCATGCAGCAGAAAATTGCTCCTGCCGAATCTGCAATGTGACTAATACCATGTTTAATTGCTCATTTCACTGAATTTGCACAAAGGTGAAGAGGCAAGCGTTGAATGCTTGAAATTAATTGCAGGTAAGGGCTTCTTTCGGTGATTCCATTTCTCAAAGCCTATGTAGTTTAATGGATTTCATTGCAGAGCCTCCACATGTAAAATTACTGTCATAATCAGGAATCAGTAAATGATGGCCCTATTCACCAGTTATCAATCACAATTAAAGGTTAAACCATGAACAATATTGATTAACTGCAACACCTGTACTGAAATTCCCTTCAGGAAAGCGTTTAGTTTTCTTAGTGATTCCCATTACTACATTTCTAATTGCTGTCAAAAACAAAATGTTCTATTCTTGGTAAGTGAACCTGACAATGTGCATTAAGTCAGTAATGTGCTATAATGCTGCTGCAGGGTTATGTCATTTGATGTTTTACTTAAAACATTTAACATCACTGGGGTATACCAGAAGTATAGTTGTATCCTTGTGGTGGTGTCTTAAGATTGGGCTGAGGAGATAAAACATGAAACCTCTCTTAACCAGAGCCTCACCTGAGGAACAGATAGAATCACACTCATCGCCCACGCCACAGACAACATGATCTTGCTTCTCTTCTTGGCCTCATTGATGGCCAGTGGGTTGAGGATAGCAGACTGGCGGTCCAAGCTAATGACCACTGTGACAAAAGCACAGGAGTACATGGCAACAAGTTTCATGAACATCAGTAGCCTACAGGCGACGTCTCCTGCCTGCCACTGAACTGTGATATTCCAGACAGCATCAACAGGCATGACTATGAAAGTCACCAGCAGGTCTGCCACAGTCAGGTTAATTATTAATATCCTAACGTGGGACTTGCGCTTGCCGTTAGTATTGGCAGCCCACAGCACAGCTAGGTTACAGACAGCTGACATGGCACACAGAGTAAAAGTAATGATCACTCGGACTTTGGCTGCTGTGGAGAAGGTGGGCAGCTGTAGTGAGTCTCTACTTGCACTCTTATTGCAGATGTGGGCGAGTGCTTCACAGCTGGCGTTCTGGGCTTGTTCCATCATTTGGTGAAACATCATGATCTCAGGTGACATTCTCAAGCTGTCATTCATATCCCACAGGAAAGGCAGTGACAATATCTTCTCTGGTTGTTCTCCAGCAACGTGTTCATGTGAACACTGTGGTCACTCTGTAAGAATAAACGGTTGGAAAAGAGGGATGTTAATAAGAATGCAGTTTTTGCACTTGTTCACCCGCCCGCAATTGCTAATAACCCATCCACAACCGCCCGACTATGTGATGAAGTGAAAATCTGAGGCCAGCACCCAACCGTAACCCGTAAATATAGAAAATGCACAACATTGGAGTGATGTTTTTACAGGTCTTTTTTTATTTTTTACATAGGCCTGTTTCCAAGTCAAAATGTACATTTGGTGTATTATTTTACTCTAAGAAAGGCTTAATTCTGCAGGAGTTAATATTATATATTAGGCCAGTAGTCACAGAAAAGGTTAGTGTCAAGATCAATTCTGAATCAAAATCAAAGCCGAGATTTATTTAAAAACATGACTTAAAACGTAAGGCTATGCAACATGAACCTATTAAAAACAGTTCTATAGCAATGAGGTTTGTGCAGTAGGCTATAGGCCCAATACATTATCACTGCATAATGACTATGCTTGAATTGCCCTGTCAATGTTGTTCTCAAGACCATTTTGAAATTATAAAACTAAAGAAAGTCATATTCCTTGATATTAAAAAAGACAAAAGCCGCTAACAATAACAATGCAAGCTTATCGAAACACTTTGCTACTCATTAATTTCAGCTATAGTGGTGGTTGTAGCATGAGTGGAAGTACAGAGAATGTGCATTTTATGGCTTATAAATTAAAATAAAGTGTTGACAATGCTGAATAACTTATCTTAACTGCAGCTCATGGTTTTAAAAGCTTTGAAATCTCACAGTATCAACTTTGCTGTGCGCTCGAGGCTTCTTTTCACAGTCTATGGCACAAGGAAACTGCAGATAAGGTAATCTGAGCTATATAGCCATACAACTCTCCTTCCGTGGCCTCTAACTGCTCTTAAATGCAAGTTAAACTAAATGCATGCTCTTCAACCGATCGCTGCCCACACCTGCCCGCCCGTCCAGCATCACTACTCTGTACGGTTTTGACTTAGAATATGTGAACAACTACCTAGGTGTCTGGTTAGACTGTAAACTCTCCTTCCAGACTCGCATTAAGCATCTCAAATCCAAAATTAAATCTAGAATCAGCTTCTTATTTCGCAACAACGCAGCCTTCACTCATGCTGCCAAACATACCCTCGTAAAACTGACCATCCTACTGATCCTAGACTCTGGTGATGTCATTTACAAAATAGCCTCCAACACTCTACTCAACAAATTGGATGCAGTCTATCACAGTGCCATCCGTTTTGTCATCAAAGCCCCATATACTACCCACCATTGCGACCTGTACGCTCTCGTTGGCTGGCCCTCGCTTCATACTCGTCGCCAAACCCACTGGCTCCATGTCATCTACAAGACCCTGCTAGGTAAAGTCCCCCCTTATCTCAGCTCGCTGGTCACCATAGCATCTCCCACCTGTAGCACACGCTCCAGCAGGAGATCTCTAGTCACCCCCAAAACCAATTATTTCTTTGGCCGCCTCTCCTTCCAGTTCTCTGCTGCCAATGACTGAAACGAACTACAAAAATCTCAAACTGGAAACACTTATCTCCCTCACTAGCTTTAAGCACCAACTGTCAGATCAGCTCACAGATTACTGCACCTGTACATAGCCCACCTATAATTTAGCCCAAACAACTACCTCTTTCCCAACTGTATTTAATTTATTTATTTATTTTGCTCCTTTGCACCCCATTATTTTTATTTCTACTTTGCATATTCTTCCATTGCAAAACTACCATTCCAGTGTTTTACTTGCTATATTTCATTTACTTTGTCACCATGGGCTTTTTTGCCTTTACCTCCCTTCTCACCTCATTTGCTCACATTTTATATATACTTGTTTATACTGTATGTTTGTTTTACTCCATGTGTAACTCTGTGTCGTTGTATCTGTCGAACTGCTTTGCTTTATCTTGGCCAGGTCGCAATTGTAAATGAGAACTTGTTCTCAACTTGCCTACCTGGTTAAATAAAGGTGAAATAAAATAAATAAAATAAAATTCAATCCCTTTATAAGCATAAATAAGTTCAGTAGTAAAAATGTCACAACATAATACGTTTCATGGAATTTTGAATGATTACCTAATTTCTTTACCCCACACATAAGGTCCCGCAGTTGAGCAATGAATATCTAACACAGATTCAACCAAAGAGGTTCTCTGGTTTCCATTCTGTCGCATAGAAGGGCCCTATTGGTACATGGGTAAAACTAAAAAAGCAAACACTGACTATACAAACACATGACCAATTCTATGTGCTTGTCGGACATTTCATTCCAAAATCATGGGCACTAATATGGAGTTGGTACCTCCTTCGCTACTATAACAACTTCCACTCTTCTGGGAAGGCATTCCATTAGATTGTGGTACATTGCTGCGGGAACTTGCTTCCATTCAGCCACAAGAGCATTAGTGATTTTGGGCACTGATCTTGGACGAGTAGGCCAGGCTCGCAGTCGGCGTTCCAATTCATCCCAAAGGCGTTCAATGTGGTTGGATTCAGGGCTCTCTGCAGGCCAGTCACGTTCTTCCACACCGATCTCGACAAACGATTTTTGACTCATTTCAGGAAATTAGGCGTATGTCGAGAGAGCCATTTGAACATCCGTTTTTTTTTTGCCAGAAACACAATCTGGAACGGGTGAACTTTCATGTGCCTTAATAACAAACTTGTATGCCATCTGTAAATACAAATAAAATGGTTAAAATTACAAGCCTTGTTGGTTTAGCCACAGAAAAAGACAGTCAATCATAGTGGGAAGTGGGAAGTCTCCTAAGATAATGGCTGGGCTGGACATGCCGAGAGATAAGTTCGGATTGGACTGCCATATAGCATGCTTCTGTCTATAACATGAGCTGGTCAGTATATGTAGGCAATCCTTTCTAATAGTAGAACTGCAAAGGTGTTGCTCTCCACTTTCTGTAGGACTGAGTTCTGAAATCAGTGGAAAGCACGGTGGAATTAGAGTATGACAGCTGAGGAGATTCTGGCATTGGATTGCAAATTTGCAGACCGAGTTCAAAAGAGTACACACAGAAGGCTGTTGTATAAAACACCTGTCTCTGAACTACATCTTGAAAGTAAGGCAACCATGGCATCGGTGACAGAGGGAGATGCATCCCTCCATCCATGTATATGGGAAAAATAGTCTAGCTAGCTACATTTAGAAGATATTACACATTTCTACTTTTGTCAAAAAGTTGTTTTCATTTCAAGTTACAGTGTACTGTTAGCTAGCTAATATTAGCTGGCTGGCTCGCTAGCTAACGTGACATGTATGATATGTGCAGTGATATTATTCGAAACTCAGAGCCATTTGCGTTGCTAGCTGTAGCCTAATTGTAGCCTAATTTTAGCTAGCCAACATTGAACCTGTTTAGTTATTTACCTGCAGATTCATGCTGGGTGTCACGAACCGGCTCGAAGTTTGTAACAAAAAGGGAGACAATGTGGAGATAAAATATATTTTGTTATTCCTTAACTGAAGTAAACTAAATACAATTAACAATGGTGTGTGTAGTCAGTAATCAGAAGTGTAAGTGAGTGTTTTCGTGCATAAATGTGATAACGAGGGGGGGTTGAAAGGTGCCAAAGCAAACAAATGGCCACAACCTAAATCTATCAGTGTCTGCATGGAGAGAATCTCCCAATGAATGGGGAAGAGGTGTATTTATCCCGGGACACACCCGAGCCCAGGTGTGTCCCTTTCACTGACGACCCTCCCGGCTCCGCCCACCGACATCCTATTAAGGAAAACAAGAGCAAAGGAGACAGAATACGGCAGACAGAGTGGGAGGGTCGTCACACTGGGTAGTAAAGTTATGAGTTGGGATTATGGTTCATTGTTTAACTAGCTAGCTAAACAAAAAATGACACCACTATGCAAGTAATCATTTCAATAGATTGTTATGATGTCACTGCGACAACCTCTGGCTCTGTACTCTAATTTCAGAGCACTCGTCTGAGTGTGTCAGAGCGCAGAATAACTGACAAATTTACGAACACTCAACACCCGTTGAATATGCCCAGTGTGAGGAAATGTTGGCAATTTTTCAAAAATTAAATTGTTGCCAGCAGCACAATTGCAGTCCCCAATGCTTTGTAGAATATAACAGCTCTACATGGCCGAGTAAAATTGTCAGAGTGAGCTGTTCACTCATTTGTGTCTCCAACTTGCAAGCTAGCCAACATTAGCCAGTTAGCTTGGGTCCTTGACTACCGCTGTTAGGGTCAGAATGCTCAGATGCCCTACTCCTCAGCCCGAGCATCTTGTGTGTGCTCGGAATGCTCCGAGAGCGAAACGCCCTGAATTTACGAATGGACAATCTGACAACACAGTTTACGGACGCCCAGAGCATACTCTGGCACTCCACATTGGATTTACGAACACACCTGCAGTATAAACCAGCCTTTAGTCTTGAATTCTTTGGTTGTTTAGTACATGACCTCACATGTGAATCCTTCAAGACCTGGGTGGGGCTAAAACTTAAGAGGGTGTGAACAACACTGAATGGGTGTAGACAAAGAGCTCTCCATTAGGTATACCAAAACATTCAAGGGCCATTTTCTCAAAAGTGAGGTTACAAGTTTATCAACATTCAAAGCAAATTACTTAACTATTGTTCCTCAACAGTAGCGTATGATACACTTTTCTAGCTCTGACTCTCTCATTTTTGCTACATAAGACCGAATTGAGCCGGTTGATCACATTTCTGTATGGACCTCGCTCTTTGCACAGGGGCATTGTCATGCTGAAACAAGAAAGGGCTTTCCCCAAACTGTTGCCACAATGTTGAAGCACAGCAACGTCTGAATGTCATTGTATGCTGTAGCGTTAAGACTTCACTTCACTGGAACTAAGGGGCCTAGCCAGAACCATGAAAAATTGCCCCAGACCATTATTCCTCCTCCACCAAATGTTATAGTTAGCACTATGCAGTCGGGCAGGTAGCGTTCTCCTTCCATCCACCATACCCAGATTCGTCCTTTGAGTTTTTCAGGATAAAAAAAGGGGGGAAAAAAGGAATGGAGCTAAGCAAAGGCTAAATCCTAGAGGAAACCCTGGTTTAGTCTGCTGTCAGCAGGACAATAACCTAAAACACATGGCCAAATCTACACTGGAGTTAAAAGTTTTGACTTTAATCTACGGCAAGACCTGAAAATGGTTGTCCAGCAATGATCAACAACAAATTCAACGGAGCTTGAAGAATTTGAAAAGAACAAAAGAAAAATGGGCAAATGTTGCACAATCCAGGTGTGGAAAGCTCTTAGGGAATTACCCAGAAATATTCACAGCTGTAATTGCTGCCATAAGTGATTCTATTGACTCAGGGGTGTGAATACTTAAAGGAGATATTTCTGTACTCCATTTTCAATACATTTGCAAAATTGTAAAAAAAAAAATGTCTTCACTTTGTCCTTTTGGGGTATTCAAAATAAAACCTTACATTTGTCACATAAAACAAGTGCAGACTTTGCCATGGAATGCTTACTTACAAGCCCGTAACCAACAATGCAGTTCAAGGAGAAAATATTTACGAAGTAGACAAAAATAAAAAGTAATAATAAAAAGTAACACAATAAGAATAACGAGGCTATATACAGGGGGCACCGGTACCGAGTCAGTGTGCGGGGGTACAGGCTTGTTGAGGTAATCTGTACATGTAGGTGGGGGCGATGTGACTATGCACAGGTAACAAACAACAGCAGTGTACAAAAGGGACAAGGGGGGGCGGTGTAAATGTGAATTGCCCAGTGGTAATTTTTATGAATTGTTCAGCAGGCTTGGGGTTAGAAGCTGTTGAGGAGTCTTTTGGTCCTAAGCTTGGCGCACTGGTACCTCTTGCCGTGTGATAGCAGAGAAAACAGACTATATCTTGGGTGGCTGGAGTCTGATAATTTTATGGGCTTTCCGCTAACACCGCCTATTATATAGGTCCTGGATGGCAGGAAGCTTGGCCCCAGTGATGTACTGGGCTTTTTGCAATAGCCTCTGTAGTGCGTTACGGTCAGATGCCGAGCAGTTGCCATACCAGGTGGTGATGCAACCGGTCAGGATGCTCTCGATGGTGCAGCTGTAGAACCTTTTGAGGATCTGTGGACCCAGGACAAATTTTTTCTGTGTCCTGAGGCGGAAAAGGTTTTGTTGTGCCCTCTTCATGACCGTCTTGTTAGGGATCAGCGTGACAGATGTGTTGTTGCCTACTCTTACCACTTGGGGGTAGCCCATCAGGAAGTCCAGGATCCAGTTGCAGAGGGAAGTGTTAAGTCCCAGAGTCCTTAGCTTAGTGATGAGCACCATGGTGGGCACTATGGTGTTGAATGCTGAGCTGTAGTCAATGAACAGCATTCTCACATAGGTGTTCCTTTTGTCTAGGTGAGAAAGGGCAGTGTGGAGTGGGATTGAGATTATGCCATCTGTGGATCTGTTGGGGCGGTATGTGAATTGGAGTGGGTCTACGGTGTCCGGGAGGATGCTGTTGATGTGAGCCATGACCAGTCTTTCAAAGGCTCTTCATGGCTACCGACGTGAGTGTCACGGGGCAGTAATCATGTAGGCAGGTTACCTTCACTTCCTTGGGCACAGGGACTATGGTGGTCTGCTTGAAACATGTAGGTATTAGAGTCAGTCATGGGGTTGAAAATGTCAGTGAAGACACTTGACATTTTGGTCCGCACATGCTTTGAGTACACATCCTGATAAGCCGTCTGGCCCAGCTGCTTTGTGAATGCTGACCTGTTTAAAAGGTTTTGTTCACGTCGGCTACTGAAAACATTATCACAGTCATCCAGAATAGCGGGTACTCTCGTGCATGCTTCAGTGTTGCTTGCATCGACGCGAGTATAAAAAGGCTTTTAGCTAGTCTGGTAGGCTCGCGTCACTAGGCAGCTCCTGTCTGGGTTTCCCTTTGTAGTCAGTAATAATTTTCAAGCCCTGCCACATCCGACAAGCGTCAGAGTAGCAGGATTCAATCTTAATCCTGTATTTAAGCTTTTCTTGTTTGATGTTTCGTCTGAGGGCATAGCAGGATTTCTTATAAGCGTCCTGATTAGTCTCCTGCTCCTTGACAGCGGCAGCTCTAGCCTTTAGTTCAATGCAGATGTTGCCTGTAATCCACGGCTTCTGGTTGGGGTATGTACGTACAATCACTGCTGGTACGACGTCGTCGATGCGCTTATTGATGACGCCGATGGCTGAGGTGGTGTATTCTTCAATGCCATTGGATGAATCCCAGAACATATTCCAGTCTGTGCTAGTTAAACAGTCCTGTAGTGTAGCATCCGTGTGATTTGACCACTTCCGTATTATGGGAGTCACTGATAATTCCTGCTTTAGTTTTTGCTTGTAAGCAGGAATCAGGAGGATATCATTATGGTCAGAATTGCCAAATGGGGGGCGGGAGAGAGTTGTATGCATCTCTGTGTGTGGAGTAAAGGTGGTCTAGGATTTATGTTTCCCTGGTTGCACGTCACATGCTGGTAAAGGTTTGGTAAAACTGATTTCAGTTTGCAATAAATTCCCCGGCCACTAGGAACACCACTTCTGGGTGTGCATTATGGCCTTATAGAGTTGGTTGAGAGCGGTCTTAGTGCCAGCTTCGCTTTGTGGTGATAAAGACGGCTACGAAAAATACAGGTGAGAACTCTTGGTAGATAGTGTGGTCTACAGCTTATCATAAGGTACTCTACCTCAGGCGAGAAATACCTCAAGACTTCTTTATTATTAGACATCGCGCACCAGCTGTTATTCACAAAAATACACAACCCCCCACCTCTAGTCTTAACAGAGGTAGCGTCTGTTCTGCCGGTGCATGGAAAATCCTGCTAGCTCTATATTGTCTGCATCTTCGTTCAGCCATGTCTCGGTGAAACACAAGATATTACAATTTTTAATGTCCCGTTGGTAGAATAATCTTAATCTTAGGTCAACCATTTTATTTTCCAGTGACTGCACATTATCAAGACGAATAGAACGCAATGGGAGTTTACTCGCACGCCTCTGGATTCTCAGAAGGTTTCCTGATCTGCAGCCTCTTTTACAGCGTTTTTTTATTCACGCAAAAGGCGTGGGCCTGTTCCAGTGAAAGCAGGATATCCTTCTTGTCGGACTCGTTAAAGGAAAGGGTTTCTTCCTGTCCGTGGTGAGTAATCACTTTTCTGATGTCCAGAATTTATTTTTGGTCATAGAGACTGTAGCAGCAACATTATGGACACAATAAGTTATAATAAGTTACACAAAACACAAAAAAAGAAAAAGCACAATTGGTTGGGAGAATGTAAAATGTCAGCCATGTTCTTAGGCGCCATCTTCAAGATTGTGTGTAGATGGGTGAGAAAATATATTTTATAAATTTTGAATACAGAACAACCTCAATTTGTCGGGGCATGGACTCTACAAGGTGTCGAAAGCGTTCCACAAGGATGCTGGCCCGTGTTGACACCAATGCATACCACAGTTGTATGAAGTTGGCTGGATGTCCTTTGGGTGGTGGAACATTCTTGATACAGACGGGAAACTTGTGTGAAAAACAGCAGCGTTGCATTTCTTGACAATCGTGCGCCTGGCACCTATTACCACACCTTGTTCAAATATTGTCTTGCCCATTCACTCTCTGAACGGCACACACACAATCCATGTCTCAATTGTCTCAAGATTTTAAAAATCCTTCTTTAATCTGTCTCCTCCCCTTCCTCTACACTGATTGAGGTGGATTTAACAATTCACATCAATAATGGATCATAGCTTTCTGGAATAACCTAGTCAGTCTATGTAATGAAAAGTGCACATGTCCTTAATGTTTTGTACTGGAAGCTATTGAAAATGAGATCTGTACGTAATTAAATAACCAAAGTTGTAATAGGACAAATATTTGCAGGAAATCAAAAGGGAAGAATAAAAAATAAAAAAAGGTGTACCTTTGATAAGAGAGGTGAAGAAACGCACCGCCCTTGTCTATAGATCTGTGGCTCATGGATAGGAAGGTATTGAAAATTAGACATATCACAAGAAATATGGCTATTTAAAAATTCTAAATAATATATTTTTTTGTTAAATCAGGGAGGTGGTGAACTGGAATTCTAATTAATGTAGCATGGATGGGGTGAGTCAATGACTTCACATCTCTATTTTACCTGGATAGGAAGCTTTTGAAAACTCCAATTGTAAATTGGTTAAAAAATAGCACCAAGAGATGTGATGTGCATCTTTCCCTTTCAAAATGATTCGGGCTCCAACACGATATGTTTTTGTTTGAAATGATTCGGTTTGATTAGATGTAGATGCAATATGACGCATTCATTGCATGAACACGTTCACTTTCCATTCTAAATTACAATCTGCTGCTGTGCCTCTGACCTGACTTCTATGTGCATAAATTATATGTAGGCACCAGAGCTGAGCCAAAAAATAAACTGGTCATCTACTACCCAACTATCAGTTTTGGGGGGATGGAATGTTTGCTTTTTGCAGATTAAAAGTGTTAGAGCTAGTAGCTAATGTATCAATATTTATTTTTAAAAATGTGCTATGACATAACCAATGAATATATACTGTAGCACAACTTTGGATTTCACCCCAGTCTCATAATCGAAACAGTTTAGACCATTTGGAAGTTGACTCAGTGAGCTTCTCTTCTTCAACCATGCAGTCGCAGGTAGCATGTAAGTGCTGTCCTCATTATGAAATTATTAACTTTACACTGTATATCTCAAAAATGACCATATAAAGAACAGGTTTGGACACCTACTCAGTCAAGGGTTCTTTATTTTCCTATTTTGTACATTTCAGAATAATAGTGAAGACATCAAAACTAGTAAATAACACATATGGAATCATGTAGTAACCAGAAAAGTGTTAAACAAAATCAAAATATATTTTATATTTGAGATTCTTCAAATTGCCACCCTTTGCCTTGACAGCTTCGCATTCTTTAAACCAGCTTCATGAGGTAGTCACCTGGAATCCATTTCTATTAACAGGTGTGCCTTGTTGAAAAATGCATTTTTCACCCCTACTTAGTCACAATCAGTTGTGTGTTGACAAAGTAGGGGTGATATACAGAAAATATGGACTTTTTTACCAAATAGCCCTTTTATGACCACATCAGCTCAAATAAGCAAAGAGAATCAGTCCATTACCTTAACTTCTCTAGGGTAGGGGGCAGCATTCGGAATTTTGGATGAAAAGCATGCCCAAATTTCACGGGCTGCTACTTGGGCCCAGAAGATATGATATGCATATACTGGTAGATTTGGATAGAAAACACTCTATAACAAAACATTTAAAATAGTGTCTGCGAGTATAACAGAACTGATTTGGCAGGCGAACACCTGAGAAAAATCCAGTCAGGAAGTAGTTTCTTTTTTGGTTTTGTAGTTTTCTATTTAATGCCATTCCAGTATCCATTGACTTAGGACTCAAATTGCAGTTCCTATGCCTTCCACTAGATGTAAACAGTTAGAAATGATTTCAGGCTTGTATTCCGAAAAATGAGGGAGTAAGACCAGTCTGAATGAGTGGACCCTGCCGTGTCACAGAAATGTTTCATGCGCAATCCCGAGAGAGTGCATTTCTTGTTTACCTTTTATATTGACAACGTTATTGTCCGGTTGAAATATTATAGATCATTTAGGCTAAAAACAACCTGAGGATTGAATATAAACATCGTTTGACATGTTTCTATAAACTTTACGGATACAATTTGGATTGTTTTTGTCTGCTTGTTTTGACTGCGTTTGAGCCTGTGGATTACTGAACAAAACAGAGGTTTTTGGATATAAAGTGACTATTGAACAAAAGGAACATTTGAGTAAATTAATGTCATCTGAGTGCACCATATGAAGATCAAAGGTAAGGGATTAATTTTCTCTCTATTTCTGAGTTTTGGAACTCTTCTGCTTGGCTGGTTACTGTTTGTAATGATTTGTCTGCTGGGCTATGTTCTCAAATAATCGTAAGGTATGCTTTCGCCGTAAAGCATTTTTAAAATCTGACACCGTGGTTGGATTCACAAGAAGTTCATTTTTAAACCTATGTAAAATGTTTTGTTTTCTGAATTTTTACAAGTATTTCTGTATTTGAATTTGGCGCTCTGTAATCTCACTGGATGTTGGCCCGCGCCCCACATACCCTAGAGAGGTTAACTACACATGGTTGATGATATTACTAGTTTATCTAGCGTGATTTATCAAAAGAGCATTTGCGAAAAAAGCACAATCGTTGCACAACTGTACCTAACCATAAACACCAATGACTTTCTTAAAATCAATAAAAAGAAGTATATATCTTTAAACCTGCGAGAAATAGTCCTATAAATACTATATTAACTAAAACCTAAAACATCTTACCTTGGAATATTGAAGACTCATGTTAAAAGGAACCACCAACTTTCATATTGCTCATGTTCTGAGCAAGGAACTTAAACGTTAGGTTTTTTTTTTTTTTTTTTTTTACATGGCGGCAGCGTAGCCTAGTGGTTAGAGCGTTGGACTAGTAACCGGAAGGTTGCGAGTTCAAACCCCCGAGCTGACAAGGTACAAATCTGTCGTTCTGCCCCTGAACAGGCAGTTAACCCACTGTTCCCAGGCCGTCATTGAAAATAAGAATATGTTCTTAACTGACTTGCCTGGTAAAATAAAGGTTAAAAAAAAATTAAAAAAAATATTGCACTTTTACTTTCTTCTCCAACACTTTGTTTTTGCATTATTTATACCAAATTGAACATGTTTCATTATTTATATGAGGCTAAATTGATTTTTAGATGTATTATATTAAGTTAAAAATAAGTGTTCATTCAGTATTGTTGTAATTGTCATTATTACATATATATTAAACAAAAAAAACAAAATAAAAAATAAAAAAAATTGTCCGATTAATTGGTATCGGCTTTTTTGGGGTCCTCCAATAAACGGTATCGGTGTTGAAAAATCATAGTCAGTCGACCTCTAATATAAACCACTAATAAAAGTACATCAATAATAAGAAGAGACTTGCTTGAGCCAAGAAACACGAGCAATGGAAATCTGTCCTTTGGTCTGAGGAGTCCAAATTTGCGATTTTTGGTTCCAACCACCGTGTCTCTGGAAGACGCAGAGTAGGTGAATGGATGATCTCCGTATGTGTAGTTCCCACTGTGAAGCATGGAAGAGGTGTGATGGTGCTTTGCTGGTGACACTGTCATTTATTTAGAATTCAAGCACACTTAACCAGTACGGCTACGACAGCATTCTGTAGCGATACGCCATCCCATCTGGTTTTCACTTAGTGAAACTATAATTTGTTTTTCCACAGGACAATGACTCAACATATATAATAATAATAATATATGCCATTTAGATGCTTTTATCCAAAGTGACTTACAGTCATGTGTGCATACATTCTACAAATGGGTGGTCCCGGGGATCGAACCCACTACCCTGGCGTTACAAGCGCCATGCTCTACCAACTGAGCTACAGAAGGACCACATCTACAGGCTGTGTAAGGGCTTTTTGACCAAGAAGGAGAGTGATAGAGTGCTGCATCAGATGACCTGGCCTCCACAATCACCCGACCTCAACCCAATTGAGATGGTTTGGGATGAGATGAACCGTAGAGTGAAGGAAAAGCAGCTAAAAAGTGCTAAGCATATATGGGAACAAGCATTCCAGGTGAAGCTGGTTGAGAGAATGACAAGAATGTGCAAAGCTGTCATCAGGGCAAAGGGTGGCTACTTTGAAGATTCCCAAATATAATATTTGTTTAACAATGGACAATTTTGCTTACTAAATGATTCAAGGTGTTATTAGGTAGCTTTGATGTCTTCACTATTATTATACAATGTAGAAAATAGTAGAATCAAAGAAAACCCTTGCTTGAGTAGGTGTGTCCACACTTGACTGGTACTGTATACCGACTGCTGATGGTGAACCTGAACAATCTAATATAAGCCCGATCAGCATGTAGCCTACCTTTAGCCAGATGAGAGTTGTGTCTCTGGCGGTAGTATGGGCTACTTGTATTCCATTAAAATACAATTTAACACCACATTTGATTTTTAAAAATAACATAGCAATTTACATTGGTTGTTACTCAACTAATAATGCATAATATTGCACAAGCCATTTTACAAACATTTGAATACTGAAGGTGATCAGGAATAGACCTACCTCGTTGGGCAGTGCGCGAAGCTGCACACAGCGCGCAATTTGATTTGGCTGATGATATTGTCCGGGGATGTTCGGCATGTAAAATGACTGTCAACATAATTACGTGTTTAGTTTAACACTGAAGTAGAGGATGCGGATGTCACAAAATATCAGGTCGTTTTGTAAGGTTACGTTAGAAAGTAATTTGAGCAAAACAGTTACGTTAACAGGTGATTCGTAGCGTTTGAATCGATTTTCGGACCGATGGATGTTACATTTGGAAACGATGCAAACATTTGAACCTGGGATCGATGCGTATCGGTGAATGTTTCATCCCTAACTGCACCCTTAGTAGTTAGAGGGGTAGATGCACCTTGTTCACTACGGTCATATGACTATAAATACATCACTCACCCTAGGACATTCCATCGGGGAGCTATTATGTTACATATTCTGTTTAGAGGCGAATTGGCTCTGGCAGCCAAATCAGACAAATACTCCATGGAATCATTGTACGGTTCTAGAAACAGCCCTCCACTTTCATATCACAAATGATTTAACAAATACTAAATATACACTTACTGTATGTACCGGTTTTAACACAGTTGCAGCCAACAGTGTTTATCTGTGACGATACAATTGTGCCGTCCGATCTTCGTTTACACAGGTGTTCAGAGACGCATGAACGTTAATGAGCACAGTTAGTCGTCTGACTTCTGTTGGTTTTCCATAAACACGTGCTGTAACATGGAAATATGGCAGTGTGGGAACCCTAACCCTATAAAGTGGGTAGTAATTTAACCTTTTAAAGGCATTTATCGCTGATATGTAAGATACTTTCCTTATGTTTCCAAAACCGTACCGCAGGCAATGTTAACGTTTAGAGAAAGCGTTGGGGATCTTAACAAAATTCACCGACCAGAAGATAGCAATAGGCGCTAAAGGTAGTTGGCGTCTATGAATGGGCTAAGACGTCAATGTTCATTAAATTACAATGGCCATTTCCTCAGCGTAAGGAAGCTACCTCATTAATAATGTAGCATAACTCAATTAGTATGCATAAATAGAAATGTGGAACCAATCATCCTTAAAACTGGAAAATTGTGTGTGACCTTGAAGTAGTTTACTAATAATGAACTATTGGAATAACAGAAGAGTTTAATATGATTGTACTCTATTTTTCACCGATTTCAAGAATCCCCTAATACCACGTTTACCAACTGGACTGAATAAACTACTGACCTGTGAATTGGCTGACAATTCCCCATCAAAAACACATTCGTTTGTTTCTCGTAAATCGATTATTCCAAAGCCACTGCAGAAACAGTTTTTGCCTTATGGTAGTAGAACAGTGAAAAAGGAAACTGACACTTTTCCACCTGAGGTTGAAGCAGGTTTTAGAAAGGCTCCTTAAAATTGTTGCCTAAATTGCTTTTATAATAGAGAGAATGTTTAGTATTGGCGATAATCAGACTTCATCAATAGCAATGATATAACTCCATGATTCACTCCTTCCTCAGCATCTTTATCATCGCATATCGGATCCTGTAGCCTACTTGTCTGTGTAACATCCGTTCATTGGTTGTATGATTCAAAAGACCAAGTGAAAAGACGTCACATTTTTTCGTTTTTGGTTTCTGAATTTGAACAACAAAAACCGAAAATCGACTTGTTTTCTCAATTACTGTCAGAATTGGAGATGTAATAACGGAAAACTAAATCTATTTCATTTTTGATTAGTTTATACCCGGAAGTAGGCTTAACCTCTTCAACCTATGGGGGCGCTATGTCATTATTGGATAAAAAAACGTGCCCGTTTTAAGCGCAATATTTTGTCACGAAAAGATGCTCGACTATGCATATAATTGGCAGCTTTGGAAAGAAAACACTCTGACGTTTCCAAAACTGCAAAGATATTATCTGTGAGTGCCCCAGAACTGATGCAACAGGCGAAACCAAGATGAAACTTCAAACAGGAAATGAGCAGGATTTTTGAGGCTCTGTTTTTCATTGTCTCCTTATATGGCTGTGAAAGCGCCACGAATTAGCCTGCCCTTTCACACGTTTCTCCAAGTTGTCTGCAGCATTGTGACGTATTTGTAGGCCTATCATTGGAAGATTCGCCATAAGAGACTACATTTACCAGTGGTCTGCCCGGTGTCCTTTGTTGAAATTGTTGCGTAATCTCCAAGCTGCTCGCATTCATCCATGTGATTGAGACAGAGAGGAGACTTCCAGGAATGATATATCATGAAGAGATATTTGAAAAACACCTTGAGGATTGATTCTAAACAACGTTTACCATGTTTCAGTCGATATTATGGAGTTAATGTGGAAGAAAGTTTGGCGTTTGGATGAATTAATTTTCGTTTTTTTTTTGGTAGCCAAACATGACGCAGAAAATGGACCGATTTCTCCTGCACAACTAATCTTTCAGGAAAACTGAACACTTGCTATCTAACTGAGAGTCTCCTCAATGAAAACATCCGAAGTTCTTCAAATGTAAATTATTTATTTAATGTTTTTGCTGGTTTTTGTGAACATGTTGCCTGCTAATGCTAATGCTAAATGCTAACGCTAAATGCTAGTTTGCTATGGTTGAGAAACATATTTTTTTAAATCTGAGATGACAGTGTTGTTAACAAAAGGCTAAGCTTGAGAGCTAGCATATTGATTTCATTTAATTTGCGATTTTCATGAATATTTAACGTTGCGTTATGGTAATGCGTTATGTAATACAGCTTGAGGCTGTAGTCATGATCCCGATCCGGGTTGGCTCGACGCAAGAAGTTAAGAGGTGCGTTCACATCCTAGGTTGGCAGCACAAAGAATGGATTAGACTGTGTGAGTCTGACAGGAAGATACAAATAATAATGTTAGCTAAGATGCAGAATTCATCATGAAGTTAGCATGCCAATAGAACAAACTCGACAGCGGAACAAAGTTGGCTTGCATTTGCTGGCTAGATAGTACTGGCTGGCTGGCTACTGCTGTGTGTATGTGTGGTTCAAACTTTTTGCATACATTTAAGGTGTTGGTTTGACAGTCGTTAGATCCAGGTTCGAGTCCCGGTCGAGTCAACCCCCCCCCCCCAAATTCGCTACAATATACTTTCATGTTTGGTTAAAACTACCAATTGTTGCTACAACTACTGAGTCTGTTGGAGAGGATCAGCTTGAGCAAAGTGAATCACTGACCTACAAACGGTATTCCCTGCCATATAGGCTTTATTTGATTTAACCTTTATTTAAATAGGCTTTATTTGATTTAACCTTTATTTAAATAGGCAAGTCTGTTAAGAAAATCTTATTTGCAATGATGGCATACCAAAAGGCCTTCTGTGGGGATGGGGGCTGGGATTGAAAATAAAAATACACTACATAAAGAGAGACCTTAGACAACAGCATGGCAGCAACACAAAACATGGTACAAACATTATCGGGAACAGACAACAGCACAAAGGGCAAGAAGGTAGAGACAACAATGCATCAAGCGAAGCAGCCACAGCAGTCAATAAGTGTCTGTGACTGAGTCTTTGAATGAAGAAATTGAGATAAAATGGTCCAGTTTGAGTGTTTTTTGCAGCGTGTTACAGTCGCTAGTGACTTTTCAGCGAACTGAAAAGAGGAGCGACCCAGGGATGTGTGTGCTTTGGGGACCTTTAACAGAATTTATGTGATTAAGATTTGCCTCCCCTTTCATATGTGATCTCCCCACCAAACACACAAGCACAACCATCTGATGCAACCATTCATTGATTGGAGACAGCTTGTTTCAATTAAGTAACATTTCCTCGGATTTTCTACCTGCAGCAAACCTAGTGGATCATGCTGGAGATACCGGTAAACGCAAAGTGCAAAAAAACAAACATGGGGCCAATCCTTGGTCAAATCTCAAAATGGCTGAATTGTAAGTGTATGTACATAATACTCCTGTGTTGTACTGTATAAGACTAGATGGCAGTAATGTGCTTCCACCTCTACTGAAAGTTGAGATGTCATTTGTATGGAGTTCGCGGTTTCAAAGGGTAACGTGAGCAGAGCATTATTTTTTAAATATATACTTATTTGCAACTTCTCCTTGCCAAAATGTCCTTGCTGCTCTGACAGGATATCCTAATGATAAGTGTCCACCTCTGAAAGTAGAGATTGTGTTTAAAAGCTCTCGTAAGGTGTTTGACATTACAATTTTGGTGGGTGCTATGCTGGCCCAAAGGTTCCATGGCCACAATAAAACAAAATTTTGAATTAATGTAATTTTAATGCCACACTTAATGATCTTCATAGAGCATTTTGGGTTAGATAGACGATCAGTTTTGTTTTTCTCAGCAGCAGCACTTGGACCTGATGTCATCAATAAACATTTTATTTTTGTATCCCTTTTGCTTCCCTTTGTTGAGGCGTTATTCTGTAACGTGTATGCTGGGAGGCAGGAAGCATGTACAGGGAGTGAATCATTTTATAAATAAACAAACATGGAATAAAACAAGAAACACAAAAAGTGTACAGACATGAAACAGAGTAAATAACACCTCAAGAAAGAACCAAGGGTAGTGACAGATATAGGGGAGGTAATCAGGAAGATGATGGAGTCCAGGTGAACCTCATGAGGCGCAGGTGCGCGTAACGATGGTGTAAGGTGTGTGTATTAATCTGGCTACTTCGAGCGCCGGAGAGGGGGCGCTGGTGTACACGTGACATACGGCTTATTTTGACACGGTAGAAACTGAAAAGATAATAATAATATAACCAGACACGTGTGCATGTGAAATGATTTGCTGTATTCCGAAACAAAAGCACCAGTGCATGAACAATAATAAAGGATGAATTGCATAAACAAATATTTGTGGAAATATATTAATGACAAAATGTAAAAACAGTCATTTTTATTGGGCCCTTATGCCCATGTCTTTACACATGAATCAATCTCATCTTCTCTTTATGCTTCGGGTCCACAGTCAGCACACAGATTCAGGACATTGTGTGAGCAAGCCAACAAACAAATCGGTTGCACTCCACACAGTTTTCGTGGGCCTTGTTTCGTGTGTACAATGTCAAGTCGGCAGGTATCTTCTTTTTCCAGAGTGGGAGCTGTGGTGCTTGGGGAAGAGGGAGAGCAGGAGGTCCTGCTGCCTTGGCGGACTGCTTGGTGGCTGTAGCTTCTTTGTTGTCGTTCATGTGGTTCTCACTAAACTCACATGCCAGATCCATGATGAAAACTCTCTTAGACTGTTTTGTCAAGGCATTGTTTGTACAACACGTGCGCAATGCTAGCAGCCATGTCGAACACATTATAGAACACAATAACAGGCCAACAGCGAGTACCTCCTTTTACAGTGTACAGTCTTGCCATCTGGTCAAGTGCATCCACACCAACCTATTGCATAAGATAAAATAGAATCAAAGGTTAGAATTACATAGAATAATAGTTATAATAGTAATAACAATATTAATTTAATATAATAAAAGGAGATAATATTTGGTGTTTGGAAAGGCTATCCATATATGGCAGAGATATTTTCCTTCGTGCGATAGTAGTCTGTCTCCGGTTTCTTCTTCTGGTCACTGCTGGTGGCAACAGTGGGATGCATGGTGTTGAGGATGCAAACACCCTTATTTCTTTTACACCTGTACACCGTGAGTGTTGTTTTAGAGTCTCAATTAAACGGATCACACACGAGAGGTATGTGGCAGGGTCTACAGTCAATCATGGATGACAAAAACTGAACCAGCCCCGTCGAGGACCCCTTTGTCTTGCTTCCAGATAATCTAAACAACTTCTTTGTTTAACTTTGAGGACAATACAGTGCCACCGACACGGCTCGCTACCAAAAACCTGCGGGCTTTCCTTCACCGCAGCCAACGTGAGTAAAACATTTAAACGTGTTAACCCTTGCAGGGCTGACGGCCCAGACGGCATCCCTAGCCGCGTCCTCAGAGCATGCGCAGACCAGTTGGCTGGTGTGTTTACGGACATATTCAATCAATCCATATCCCAGTCTGCTGTTCCCACATGCTTCAAGAGGGCCACCATTGTTCCTGTTCCCAAGAAAGCCAAGGTAACTGAGCTAAATGACTATTGCCCCATAGCACTCACTTCCGTCATCATGAAGTGCTTTGAGAGACTAGTCAAGGATCATATAACCTCCACCCGACTTGACACGCTAGACCTACTCCAATTTGCTTACCGCCCCAATAGGTACACAGACGATACAATGGCAATCAGAATGTACACTGGCCTAACCCATCTGGAAATGAGGAATACCTATGTAAGAATGCTGTTCATCTACTACAGCTCAGTATTTAACACCATAGTACCCTCCAAACTCATCAATAAGCCCGAGACCCTGGGTCTCGACCCCGCCCTGTGCATCTGGGTTCTGGACTTTGATGGGCCGACCCCAGGTGGTGAGGATAGGAAACAACATCTCCACCCCACTGATCCTCAACACTGGGGCCCCACAAGGGTGCATTCTCAGCCCTCTGCTGTACCCCCTGTTCACCCATGACTGCGTGACCATGCATGCCTCCAACTCAATCATCAAGATTGCAGATGACACTTATAATTTTGTGGAAATGTGAATTGAATGTAGAAAAATATAATAATTTAAATATATAAACTTGTTGAAAATGCTATTGAATATGTACTGCTATGCATAACAGTTGTGGCTCCGTCAAGTAGGATTTGCAATGGCGAATGAACCTCTTTTACGCCAGAGTTTACGACAAACGTATAACCATTACATATTTCCGTTTACCTCAGCTCATTGCCTATCTTCCAAGCTATATTTCAAGATGATCAGTGGTCATTGGGCCAAAATTCAGTCAATCAACGATAGACCGGTCCTACCATTGGTGTGCAATTAGGTCATTGATTGGTGTCTTCCATCGTGTATGGTTGGGTTAGCATCAACCAGAGGATTGCAATGAAACCAACCATGACTGGAGAAATGTTTGTTTAGTGTGTGTAATTACCACGAACGCTTCGTCCAAAGTAGAATGAGACGGAAATCACGACGCAACCAGTTTACAAATGTTTCGTGTTAGACTATAAAAATTGATTTTATCAAAAATAATGAACATTCACTGTGTAGTTAGGACACCTGACATTGCCACCAGAGGAAGATCTTCAATGATAAGCAATTTTTTTATTGTTATTTCTGACTTTTGTGACGCTAATGCGTGTGGGGCGCCGTCCTCAGAAAATAGCATGTTTGCTTTTGCAGTAAACCTTTTTGAAATCTGACACAGCGGCAGAATTAATAAATTATGTAATTATGTCATCTTTTAAATTATGTAAGATACATGTATTTACAAGAATGTTTAATACAACGAATGATATATTTAAAATGTTAGCTCTCTGTATTTTCACCGGATGTTGGCCTGGTGGGACGTGAGCGTCTCCTGTGCCCTAGAGGTTAACATCCTTCATCTTAGCAGCTCTCTATAGGCGACCAGGAGATCCTCTCTACCATATGCAAATGCCTCCCACTTTTCCCTCCCACTCTCCCACTTAAAAAGATGAGAGAGGCCTGTAATTTCCATCATAGGTACACTTCAACTATGACAGACAAAATGAGAAAAAAAATCCAGAAAATCACATTGTAGGATTTTTAATGAATATATTTGCAAATTATGGTGGAAAATAAGTATTTGGTCACCTACAAACAAGCAAGATTTCTGGTTCTCACAGAACTGTAACTTATTCTTTAAGAGGCTCCTCTGTCCTCCACTCGTTACCTGTATGAATGGCACCTGTTTGAACTTGTTATCAGTATAAAAGACACCTGTCCACAATCTCAAACAGTCACACTCCAAACTCCACTATGGCCAAGACCAAAGAGCTGTCGAAGGACACCAGAAACACAATTGTAGACCTGCACCAGGCTGGGAAGACTGAATCTGCAATAGGTAAGCAGCTTGGTTTGAAGAAATCAACTGTGGGAGCAATTATTAGGAAATGGAAGACATACAAGACCACTGATAATCTCCCTCGACCTGGGGCTCCACGCAAGATCTCACCCCGTGGGGTTAAAATGATCACAAGAACGGTGAGCAAAAATCCCAGAACCACACGGGGGGACCTAGTGAATGACCTGCAGAGAGCTGGGACCAAAGTAACAAAGCCTACCATCAGTAACACACGACGCCGCCAGGGACTCAAATCCTGCAGTGCCAGACGTGTCCTCCTGCTTAAGCCAGTACATGTCCTGGCCCGTCTGAAGTTTGTAAGAGAGCATTTGGATGATCCAGAAGAAGATTGGGAGAATGTCATATGGTCAAATCAAACCAAAATATAACTTTTTGGTAAAAACTCAACTCGTCGTGTTTGGAGGACAAAGAATGCCGAGTTGCATCCAAAGACCACCGTACCTACTGTGAAGCATGGGGGTGGAAACATCATGCTTTTGGTCTGAACAGGGCTCCGGGCAGCCGAGCGGAAATGGAGGAAAACTCGCCTCCCTGCGGACCTGGCATCCTTTCACTCCCTCCTCTCTACATTTTCCTCCTCTGTCTCTGCTGCTAAAGCCACTTTCTACCATTCTAAATTCCAAGCATCTGCCTCTAACCCTAGGAAGCTCTTTGCCACCTTCTCCTCCCTCCTGAATCCTCCCCCCCCTCCTCCCTCTCTGCAGATGACTTCGTCAACCATTTTGAAAAGAAGGTCGACGACATCCGATCCTCGTTTGCTAAGTCAAACGACACCGCTGGTTCTGCTCACACTGCCCCACCCTATGCTCTGACCTCTTTCTCCCTCTCTCTCCAGATGAAATCTCGCGTCTTGTGACGGCCGGCCGCCCAACAACCTGCCCGCTTGACCCTATCCCCTCCTCTCTTCTCCAGACCATTTCCGGAGACCTTCTCCCTTACCTCACCTCGCTCATCAACTCATCCCTGACCGCTGGCTACGTCCCTCCCGTCTTCAAGAGAGCGAGAGTTGCACCCCTTCTGAAAAAACCTACACTCGATCCCTCCGATGTCAACAACTACAGACCAGTATCCCTTCTCTCTTTTCTCTCCAAAACTCTTGAGCGTGCCGTCCTTGGCCAGCTCTACCGCTATCTCTCTCAGAATGACCTTCTTGATCCAAATCAGTCAGGTTTCAAGACTAGTCATTCAACTGAGACTGCTCTTCTCTGTATCACGGAGGCGCTCCGCACTGCTAAAGCTAACTCTCTCTCCTCTGCTCTCATCCTTCTAGACCTATCGGCTGCCTTCGATACTGTGAACCATCAGATCCTCCTCTCCACCCTCTCCGAGTTGGGCATCTCCGGCGCGGCCCACGCTTGGATTGCGTCCTACCTGACAGGTCGCTCCTACCAGGTGGCGTGGCGAGAATCTGTCTCCTCACCACGCGCTCTCACCACTGGTGTCCCCAGGGCTCTGTTCTAGGCCCTCTCTTATTCTCGCTATACACCAAGTCACTTGGCTCTGTCATAACCTCACATGGTCTCTCCTATCATTGCTATGCAGACGACACACAATTAATCTTCTCCTTTCCCCCTTCTGATGACCAGGTGGCGAATCGCATCTCTGCATGTCTGGCAGACATATCAGTGTGGATGACGGATCACCACCTCAAGCTGAACCTCAGCAAGACGGAGCTCCTCTTCCTCCCGGGGAAGGACTGCCCGTTCCATGATCTCGCCATCACGGTTGACAACTCCACTGTGTCCTCCTCCCAGAGCGCTAAGAACCTTGGCGTGATCCTGGACAACACCCTGACGTTCTCAACTAACATCAAGGCGGTGTCCCGTTCCTGTAGGTTCATGCTCTACAACATCCGCAGAGTACGACCCTGCCTCACACAGGAAGCGGCGCAGGTCCTAATCCAGGCACTTGTCATCTCCCGTCTTGATTACTGCAACTCGCTGTTGGCTGGGCTCCCTGCCTGTGCCATTAAACCCTACAACTCATCCAGAACGCCGCAGCCCGTCTGGTGTTCAACCTTCCAAGTTCTCGCACGTCACCCCGCTCCTCCGCTCTCCACTGGCTTCCAGTTGAAGCTCGCATCCGCTACAAGACCATGGTGCTTGCCTACGGAGCTGTGAGGGGAACGGCACCTCAGTACCTCCAGGCTCTGATCAGGCCCTACACCCAAACAAGGGCACTGCGTTCATCCACCTCTGGCCTGCTCGCCTCCCTACCACTGAGGAAGTACAGTTCCCGCTCAGCCCAGTCAAAACTGTTCGCTGCTCTGGCCCCCAATGGTGGAACAAACTCCCTCACGACGCCAGGAAAGCGGAGTCAATCACCACCTTCCGGAGACACCTGAAACCCCACCTCTTCAAGGAATACCTAGGATAGGGTAAGTAAGGGTAAGTAATCCTTCTCCCCCTTCTCCCCCAAAAAAAAAAAAGATTTAGATGTAAGTGGCTGTTCCACTGGATGCCATAAGGTGTATGCACCAATTTTGTAAGTCGCTCTGGATAAGAGCGTCTGCTAAATGACTTAAATGTAATGTAAATGTAAATGTTTTTCTGCAAAGGGACCAGGACGACTGATCCGTGTAAAGGAAAGAATGAATGGGGCCATGCATTGTGAGATTTTGAGTGAAACCTCCTTCCATCGGCAAGGGCATTGAAGATGAAACGTGGCTGGATCTTTCAGCACGACAATGATCCCAAACACACGAAGGAGTGGCTTCATAAGAAGCATTTCAAGGTCCTGGAGTGGCCTAGCCAGTCTCCAGATCTCAACCCCATAGAAAATCTTTGGAGGGAGTTGAAAGTCCGTGTTGCCCAGCAACAGCCCCAAAACATCACTGCTCTACAGGAGATCTGCATGGAGGAATGTGTCACGCCTTGGTCTTAGTGTTTTGTGTTTTCTTTGATTGTTTGGTCAGGCCAGGGTGTGACATGGGTTTGTTTTGTTGTATTTCGTATTGGGGTTTTGTGGTTATTGGGATTGCGGCTGAGTAGGGGTGTTGTATGGGCTTGGCTGCCTGAGGCGGTTCTCAATCAGAGTCAGGTGATTCTCATTGTCTCTGATTGGGAACCGTATTTAGGTAGCCTGGGTTTCGCTTTGTATTTCGTGGGTGATTGTTCCTGTCTCTGTGTAGTTTCACCAGATAGGCTGTAATTAGGTTTTCACGTTCCGTTTGTTGTTTTGCTTTTGTATAAGTTATTTCATGTATCGCTCTTCATTTATTAAAGACATGAGTAACCACCACGCTGCATTTCGGTCCGACTCTCTTTCTACAAACGAAGAACGCCGTTACAGAATGGGCCAAAATACCAGCAACAGTGTGTAAAAACCTTGTGAAGACTTACAGAAAACGTTTGACCTCTGCCATTGCCAACAAAGCGTATATAACAAAGTATTGAGAAACTTTCGTTATTGACCAAATACTTATTTTCCACCATGCTAATAAATTAATTAAAAATCCTACAATGTGATTTTCTGGATTTTTCCCCCCTCATTTTGTCTGTCATAGTTGACGTGTACCTATGATGAAAATTACAGGCATCTCATCTTTTTAAGTGTGAGAACTTGCACAATTGGTGGCTGACTAAATTATTTTTTGCCCCACTGTATTTTGGCGGTTCACAATACCGGCCATACAGATATGGAATGCGGGTTGAGGAAGCCAGCCGTGCCCAACCAGGTGCAGTCATATTGCATTTCATGACTGCATCTCATGACTGGAAATGATATCTGTGATGTTTAAATTATGTCTTACACTCAGTGAGAGTACATCACCTCTAGAAGATCTCCTTACTGAGGGTGGCGTTGCTCGTGCACTGCTTCTCGTGGGGTGAGCCTAATTTTTCGCATGTCATGCCTCATGTCTAAAACATAGAGAAAGGGAGACAAAGTCCATTTTGATGCATCTACACATGCAATGTTTTACACAATATTGTATTATATTTGATGAGTTAGTGACCTGTCCGTCCACAGGCTCGATGTGCAGTTGTCACGACTTCTGCCGAAGTCGTTGCCTCTCCTTGTTCGGGCGGTGCTCGGCGTTCGACGTCACCGGTCTGATCCTTTTTTCATTTTCCATTGGTTTTGTCTTGTCTTCCCACACACCTGTTTTCTATCCCATTCATTACCTGTTGTGTATTTAACCCTCTGTTTCCCCTCATGTCTTTGTCAGAGATTGATTGGTTGTCAGTGTAGTGTGATTGTTTGTATAGGTGCGCGTCGGGTCCTCGTACCCATGTTTTGTTTGTACATTTATTGTTATGGAGCATACTCTTGGAACTTTATTAAAAGACTCCATATTTACACTCAATTTGACTCTCCTGCGCCTGTCTTCCCTGCCACCTATTACACCTATGCATGACAGAATCTCTGACCAATATATATGAAGTCGGCAGGAGAAGACACTATACCCATGGACCTGGAGGAACGCGTTCAGGAACAAGCAAGGGAGCTTGACTGTATCAGCTCCGTCATGGAGCACATTGTCCAGAAAATGGATCGCTGGGAGAGACAGGGAGTTTCTCCAGGGCCACCACCACCACAACCGGAATCTCCCGTGAACGTTTTTTCCTCTCCGGAATCGAGGATCCATTTATCCCTACCCACGGGATACAACGGAGATACTGCCGGCTGCCAGGGTTTCCTCCTCAAGCTAAACTTATATCTAGCCACGGCCTCCCCAGTACCATCTGACCATGAGAAGAGTTACGCCCTTGTCTCATGCCTCACCGGGAAAGCCCTGGAATGGGCCAGCGCTGTGTGTAGAAGGGAGGATGCGGCGTTGGACCATTTTGAGGAGTTCACCCGCCAATTCCGGATAGTATTCGATCACCCACCTGAAGGCAAAGCAGCGGGTGAGCTCTTCTTTCATCTGAGGCAGGAGACGAGGAGTGCACAGGATTTTGCTTTGGAGTTTAGGACCTTGGCTGCCGGCGCTGGATGGAGCGACAGGGCCCTGATCGACCATTACCGTTGTAGTCTACGTGAGGACGTCCGTCGGGAGCTGGCCTGTAGAGACACCACCCTCACCTTCGACCAGCTGGTGGACATGTCCATCAAGCTGGACAACATGCTGGCTACTCGTGGATGTCTAGATCGGGGTCTGGTTGTTCCATCCTCCCGCACCCTCTCTCCCGAACCTATGGAATTGGGAGGGATGGTGCGCAGGGAGACCGGAGGGGGTTCCCGCTGGAGCACATGCAGAGGGCACACTGCTGGTCGGTGCCGGGTTGGTTCCTCTGGGAATAGAGAGGGCAGGCAGGGCATTCTGGCGTCACCCCAGGTGAGTAGGCACCATTCTCATCCAGAGCCCTCTGCTGCATTAATGTTTGTCTCTGTCTCTTTTCCAGATTTTTCACTGCATTCCCAGTATAAGGCACTAGTAGATTCAGGTGCGGCTGGGAATTTCATTAATAAAAGTCTAGCTCATAGTTTAGGGATCCCTATTGTTCCTGTGGATATGCCTATCCCTATTCATGCCTTAGATAGTCGACCATTAGGGTCAGGGTTTATCAGGGAGGTTACCGCACCTTTGTGTATGATAACGCAGGAGGGTCACAAGGAGAAGATTAGTCTTTTCCTTATTGATTCTCCTGCGTATTCTGTGGTGCTAGGCCTACAATGGTTAGTTTGTCATAACCCCACTGTTTCTTGGCCACAGAGGGCTCTCACGGGGTGGTCGCGAGAATGCTCAGGTAGGTGTTTAGGGGTTTCCGTTGGTGCTACTACGGTGGAAAGTTCAGACCAGGTCTCCACCGTGCCCATTCCCCCCGAATATGCCGATTTGGCTCTCGCCTTCTGTAAAAAGAAGGCGACTCAATTACCACCCCATCGACGGGGGGATTGTGCGATAGATCTCCCGGTAGACGCTGCATATCCCAAGAGTCACGTGTATCCCCTGTCGCAAGCGGAGACGGAGGCTATGGAGACATATGTCTCTGAATCCCTGCATCAGGGGTTCATTCAGCCATCCATTTCACCCGTCTCCTCGAGTTTCTTTTTTGTGAAGAAAAAGGATGGCGGTTTACGCCCGTGCATTAATTATCGAGGTCTTAATAAAATCACAGTGAAATATAGCTACCCGCTACCTCTGATCAATACGGTTATTGAGTTAATGCACGGGGCACGTTTTTTCACAAAATTGGATCTCAGGAGTGCGTACAATCTGGTGCGTATTAAGTAGGGTGATGAGTGGAAGACGGCATTTAGCACTACCTCAGGTCATTATGAGTACCTGGTCATGCCATATGGGTTGATTAATGCTCCATCAGTTTTCCAATCATTTGTAGATGAGATCTTCAGGGACCTGCACGGGCAGGGTGTAGTGGTGTATATCGATGATATTCTGATATACTCTGCTACACGCGCCGAGCATGTGTCCCTGGTGCGCAGGGTGCTTGGTCGCCTGTTGGAGCATGATCTATATGTCAAGGCTGAGAAATGCTTGTTTTTCCAACAATCCATCTCCTTCCTAGGGCATCTTGGCCGACTCCAACCACGGTAAAGGAGTTGCAGCGTTTTTTGGGGTTTTACAATTACTACCGGAGGTTTATCCGGGGTTTTGGTCAGGTGGCAGCTCCCATTAC
The DNA here is from genome assembly GCF_023373465.1 of Oncorhynchus keta. NCBI lineage: Eukaryota > Metazoa > Chordata > Actinopteri > Salmoniformes > Salmonidae > Oncorhynchus > Oncorhynchus keta. Next base: position 25,286,674 of record NC_068442.1, read on the forward strand.
CTCACTGCTAAAGGGGGGCCCGGTGCGCTTGCAGTGGTCGGCTGAGGCGAACAGGGCTTTTGAGCACCTGAAGACTCTGTTTACCTCGGTGCCTGTGCTGGCTCATCCGGATCCCTCTTTGCCATTCATAGTGGAGGTGGACGCATCCGAAGCTGGGATAGGAGCAGTGCTCTCTCAGCGTTCGGGTACGGCACTGAAGCTTCGCCCCTGTGCTTTCTTTTCGAAGAAGCTCAGCCCAGCGGAGCGAAACTATGATGTGGGGAACCGAGAGCTGTTAGCTGTCGTAGAAGCCTTGAAGGTGTGGAGGCATTGGCTTGAGGGGGCTAAACACCCTTTTCTCATCTGGACTGACCACCGCAATCTGGAGTACATCCGGCAGGCGAAGAGATTGAATCCTCGCCAGGCAAGGTGGGCCATGTTTTTCATTCGTTTTGTGTTTACTCTTTCTTACAGACCAGGCTCCCAGAACGTTAAGGCAGACGCATTGTCTCGGCTGTATGACACAGAGGAGCGGTCCATGGATCCCACTCCCATACTCCCGGCTTCGTGTCTGGTGGCGCCGGTAGTGTGGGAGCTGGACGCGGACATTGAGCGGGCGTCACGTGCAGAGCCTTCTCCCCCTGAGTGTCCAGCTGGTCGTCTGTACGTTCCGTCTGCTGTCCGAGACCGATTGATATATTGGGCTCACACGTCACCCTCCTCTGGTCATCCTGGGATAGGTCGGACGATGCGCTGTCTTGAAGGAAGGTACTGGTGGCCCACTTTAGCTAAGGATGTGAGGATTTATGTTTCTTCCTGTTCGGTGTGCGCCCAGTGCAAGGCTCCTAGACACCTGCCCAGAGGTAAGCTACAACCTCTACCCGTTCCTCAACGGCCATGGTCGCACCTGTCGGAGGATTTTTTTGACTGATCTTCCACCTTCACAGGGTTACACCACGATCCTGGTCGTTGTGGATCGGTGTTTTCAAAGTCCTGTCGTCTCCTCCCTTTGCCCGGTCTCCCTACGGCCTTACAAGCTGCAGAGGCCCTGTTTACACACGTTTTCCGGCACTATGGGGTGCCTGAGGATATAGTGTCTGATCGGGGTCCCTAGTTCACATCAAGGGTCTGGAAGGCGTTCATGGAGCGTCTGGGGATCTCAGTTAGTCTTACCTCAGGTTTTCACCCCGAGAGTAATGGGCAGGTGGAGAGAGTTAACCAGGATGTGGGTAGGTTTCTGCGGTCTTATTGCCAGGATCGGCCGGGGGAGTGGGCGAAGTTCGTGCCCTGGGCAGAGATGGCTCGGAACTCGCTACGTCACTCCTCCACTAACCTTACTCCCTTTCAATGTGTATTAGGGTATCAGCCGGTTCTGGCTCCTTGGCATCAGAGCCAGACCGAGGCACCTGCGGTGGACAATTGGTTTCGGCACGCTGAGGAAACCTGGGAGGCAGCCCACGTCCACCTTCAGCGTGCCATAAGGCGCCAGAAAATTGGCGCAGACCGTCGCCGCAGTGAGGCCCCAGTGTTCGCACCAGGGGACAGGGTCTGGCTCTCGACCCGAAACCTGCCCCTTCGCCTGCTCTGCCGGAAGCTGGGTCCGCGGTTTGTGGGGCCGTTTAAAGTCCTGAGGAGAGTGAACGAGGTATGTTATAGGTTACAACTACCCACTCATTACCGTATTAATCCCTCTTTCCATGTGTCTCTCCTCAGGCCGATGGTGGCTGGCCCGCTCCAGGAGGCTGAAGTGCGTGATGTTCCTCCGCCTCCTCTAGACATCAAGGGGGTTCCGGCGTACTCTGTTCGATCCATTTTGGATTCGAGACGTTGGGCGAGGGGCCTTCAGTACCTCGTGGACGGTGAGGGGTACGGGCCGGAGGAGAGATGCTGGGTTCCGGTGGAGGACGTGTTAGATCCTTCCATGTTATCAGAATTCCACCGTCTCCATCCGGATCGCCCTGCACCTCGCCCTCCGGGTCGTCCCCGAGGCCGGTGTCGACGCGCAGCTGGAGCCGCGCGTCAGGGGGGGGGGTACTGTCACGACTTCTACCGAAGTTGTTGCCTCTCCTTGTTCAGGCGGTGCTCGGCGTTCGACGTCACCGGTCTTCTAGCCATCATTGATCCTTTTTTCATTTTCCATTGGTTTTGTCTTGTCTTCCCACACACCTATTTTCTATCCCATTCATTACCTGTTGTGTATTTAACCCTCTGTTTCTCCTCATGTCTTTGTCAGAGATTGATTTGTTGTCAGTGTAGTGTGATTGTTTGTATAGGTGCGCGTCGGGTCCTCGTACCCATGTTTTGTTTGTTTGTACATTTATTGTTATGGAGCATACTCTTGGAACTTTATTAAAATACTCCATATTTACACTCAATTTGACTCTCCTGCGCCTGACTTCCCTGCCACCTATTACACCTATGCATGACAGCAGTATTCTCCACATCTGGATGCTTGTCTCTCTGATCACACTGGCACAGGATGTCCATACACTAGATGGTCTGAAGGATGCACTCCTGTTGGACTGGAAAACAAAGTGACATTTGGTCAGTTGTAGGTCTTTTTCAATGCTTTATCACCATCTTTATCTGGACAGAAAACACATTGTTTATCACCATGCCACCCTGGACAATGTGACAAGTGGTCCAGCAACACCCAATCGTCATGCCTCATTGTTTGTTTTTGTTTCCCAATCAACAGTCTGGATCTCGCTCTTATGCCATGGTAGGAGAGATACCTTTTCTGGAAAATACAGGGGCATTTCTCTTTCCCACCGGACAATGACAGCTACAGACCTGATAGTTGTCACTGGGTTTCCAGTCCGCCCATCTGAAATAGAGAAAAATAACTTTTACTAGCTAGCTAAGTTGATTACTAAAATGGTAACATCTATATTAAAATACCATAACCCACAGACTTGATTATAGTAATGGTAAAATAGACAGACCAAAGCTCAATCTGCACATCTAAAATCCTACTACGTTGATGGGACTTTTCTGCGGGGATGGTGTCATTATCTGGAATGCTCAACTAGATGATCAGGATAGTCTAGGGTACTATATTCCCGAATTGGTGAGGTATTGCAATGAGCTACTGTATACGTGTAACGGTTTTCTTCCGTTGAAGGAGAGGAGGACCAAAATGCAGCGTGGTTAGTGTTCAACATGTTTAATAAGGACAATAAATGTGAACACTACAAAATACAAAACAACAAATGTGAAAAAACCAAAACAGTCCTATCTGGTGCATAGACACAAAGACAAAAGACAACCACCCATAAAACCCAACACAAAACAGGCTACCTGAATATGGTTCCCAATCAGAGACAATGACAAACACCTGCCTCTGATGGAGAACCATATCAGGCCAAACAACAAACCCAACATAGAAACACAAAACATAGAATGCCCACTCAGCTCACGTCCTGACCAACACTAAAACAAAGAAAACACAAAAGAACTATGGTCAGAACGTGACAATATGATTGTACTTCTGACTAATTCTCAAGAGGAAAGTTACAACCCTCAGCCGTGAGGTCACTGAGGAGGACCAACCGCAATAAGGAGATTGTCTGAAAGGGACTTACATGCAGGGATGTACCATAAGGATTCTGGGCACTGGCCAGCAGACCACGATTTCTACATTCTAAATCTGTTTCATCGGAAGTTTGTAAAGGCAAGATTTCACTGCTGTGTCAAGCTAATTTGGCACATTGTCTACTAGCCCAGTCTGAAAAGTACTGACCTCGGGCTGTTGACATTTCTAACTGACTTCATAGGTCATTTGATTAGTCATGTACAACAGATGCACTCGTGGAAAAAACAGTACATTTTCTGTATGGGAATAGATTGAGTCCACAAGCTAATATATCTAACTAGCCAACCAAGGTGCCTAACTAGCTAGCCCACCAGGGGATATTTAGCTAACTAGCTAGTTAACATTAGCTCACCATTCATTTAGTCAGACTTTTCTAACTCTAGCAAACTATCCGTACATGGTGCCGGCCTAAAGTTAACTAGCAAGTCTGACTACACGAACTGGTGGGTGGGGTTATATCCTTCCTGTTTGGCCCTGTCCGGGGGTGTCATCGGATGTGTCATCGGATGGGGCCACAGTGTCTCCTGACCCCTCCTATCAAATCAAATCAAATACAGTTTATTTTAAACCTGAACTTTGTTGCAATTTCTTCATAAGCACAATCAAGACCCAAGGAATAGTCAAAGTTGTTTAAATCCTTCCTTCTCCACTGTCTGAACAGGGACCATGTCCTTGGTGACATGTACAGTTATTGAATCGGTAATGTCCCTCCAACTTTTGCATTTCTTGTCGTACGGGCATCCACTTGAAAATGGCGCAACCAGTGTGCTTTGGTTCAAATTTGATGTCGTTTTAGGCCTGGTACCGGTTGGACGTTGGAGTTTTTTACGGTTCTTCATACTTTCACCATATACGACCACATGGAAGATTTTTAGGTGGGTATAGAGACTACTCGTGTTTCCCCCTTTTGCAACCCCAGACCTCTTGCATAACTTGCAAATTATGTTTTTAAAACCAAACCATGTCCACACTATCGACGTTGTACCTGTTTTAAACCACAAATTCTTCAATTGCTGCGGGAATTGGCAGATTATCTTCAAACTTTATTACTTGCATCCTCCATCGTGTTTTTCTTCCACCACTAACTGACTTCTAGGTGTTTGTTTCCCACGTGTGTTTGTTTGCATCAACTGGCATTAACACGTAGTGCGCGTTTTTTTTTCTCCCAATGTTGGTAGGGGAGATTATTCTAATTTGATGCAGCTGGCATAATACATTTAACATAGAAAACAATAAAATACCAGTACAGAAGGTAAAGTATAAATCCAAACCAGTACATAAATGAAGACCAGTATAAAGTTTTTTCCCCGGTATACCGCCCAGCACTAATCTGGGGTATAGTGTACCAGGTCCGTGAGGTACAGTGTTCCCAGCCGGACCCTTGGTGGGGTGGTTGGGAGCTAACCGGATGTTTGTCCCAGACAGACTTGCCTACCATCCTGACTCCCGTCGGACCCTGGACATTGTACGACAACGTTTTTGGTGGCCCACCATGGTTCCTGACGTCTCCGCGTTCGTCACCACCTGCACTGTGTGTGCTTAGAATAAGATCACCCGGAAAGCTTCGGCTGGCTTTGTTCAACCACTCCTTGCTCCTCACTGCCCCTGGTCCCATATATCCCTGGATTGGTCACTGGTCTCCCTCCATCAGGTGCCAACACCACTATCCTTACAGGGGTGGATAAGTTTTCCAAAGCTGCCCATTTCATTCCCCTTCCCAAGTTACCCTCAGCCAAGAAGACGGCCCAGCTCATGGTGCTGCATGTCTTCCGGATCCATGGCCTTCCAGTGAACATCGCGGTCCTCAGTTCTCATCCCGGTTCTGGAAGGTGCTCTGCACCCTCAATGGGTCGTCGGCTAACCTGTCCTCCGGTTTTCACCCCCAGTCTAACGGCCAGTCGGGACTAGTTGCCTCGTCTCCGCCAACCCCACCACCTGGAGCCAGCAACTCGTTACCGACCCCTGCCTGACCTGGACCTGCCATTTCCCTCCTCCTGTTTTGTAATAAACATCTGAGATTCAAACTCTCTGCATCTGGGTCTTATCCTGAGTTGTGTTATAATGGAAACATAGCTACTGCCTGCTTTGGTAGCCTACTCTATGGAGCGATTTCAGTGCCAACAGAAATTGTATTTGAATTCGATAATTTAGAATTTGTATTAGGATGTTGAATTAGAATTTAATATTTGTATTTGTAATGCACAAATTCAATCATTGAATTCATAAATTGTACTTTTATTTTGTGATTTAAAACTGAATTGAGTGAACACTGCATTCAGTTTTAATATTCTATTTGAAAATTAATATTCAATATATTTATTCAGTTTCAATATGGTAGATATTGCATTCATTGTCTGTGTATCAAGTTTACAAACTATAATTTCAAGTTGGTCAAAGTTCAATATATTCAACTTCTCAAATGCATTCAGAATAAGTTTTCAAATTCAGTTCTCTAATTTCAGATTCAAACCCAGACACAACATTTTGGTTCTTTGCCAGCCAGGAAAAGTAGAAGAGAAAAGACATAAATAAACACTCACTGTGGTAAATAGAAGCTTTTGGCGGTTCTGAAGCCAATGTGGCATGTTGAATTTACTTTCGTCCCTTGAATTTGGCTCTAGTGTTAAAATAGTTTCAGCTCACATCAACACAGTTATCCCAGACACACAGGACCTACTCCAATTCGCATTCCGCCCTAACATACCCACAGATGATGCAATCTCTATTGCAATCTGTTGGATTCTAGCTTGAAATATACTTATTCATGTTACAATACTATAACTTATTGATTAATTTACATGTATAAGGAATGTACTATATATGTTGGGGTCAATGAATGGTGGATAGGAATTTGGTGTGTCGTGTCTATGGCTTAAGTGATTAAGTGATATGACATGCTATTCTATAAAATAATTTCTCCGTAATTAATATTACCTGATTGAGCTAATCATGTAAATGTAATTAACTAGAGAGTCGGGCACCACAAAATAATATTTATAGAGCTGTTATCTTCTGAATAAACCTTTAAAGACCTAGTCATATTTTACATCAATAGCAGTCAATATTAATCGTCACCTTAATTTAGTCTCATCTGAAAGTTGTAAATTCTTCACGAACCCTGGCTAAGAAGTTGAATCAGCAATGCAAAATTGGGTTTAATTATTTATTTACTAAATACCTAACTAATCACACAGTTACACATAAACATAATTAATCATAACTTTTTTTGATTACAAATTACGTCATAAAGGAAAACGTCCCTAGCGGGCGGAACAGATATGACAGCTTGTGACACAAAAGAAAAGGAGCTGGGTTTGAGTGAAAGAGCAGGAAGACTGAGTAACAAAGGAAGAAGCTGTGCTATCGTAAATACAGTATCGTATGCATTCTAAATTACTGTCCATTTGGAAAAGGAAAATGCAATAAATATTTACTCTGAGCTGAGCTTCAGTAGGTTGGTGGTAGATGGAAGGCCGTGTTGCCAAACCGAGTCCTTTGTCCTTTGAATAATGTCTCTGGTGGTCAATTGGATATGTTGTAGTAACGTAGTTGTGTGATAGACGGAATACTCTGTCTGTTCCTTCCTAACCCTCGTATGCAGCTGCTGTTGCTAACTCAACGGCTCGGAGGTATCCGTTCTGTAGTGAATAAGAGTTCAAAGTTCATACCATTCGCAACCAAAGCACACGCTGATGTTGGCTTTGTTCTGTAGTTATTATCTGAACCATTCTGACATCAGACCGTCATCCTCACATCCTCGGAACAGGAAGTTATATTGTCGTCAAGGCTTTAAATAGGAAGGGAGAGGAGGGCGTGTTTGACAAGTTGTATAGCCCATGTCCCTTCACAGGGGCGGGCCACTGATTGAGCAGAGCCCTAACCTTATGAAAACCCATATCTCACATTTTAGAAGCTAAAATCAAATTTCTTCCCATAACGAATAATTTCATATTCAAACATTTAAATTGAACAACAATTCCATGTGAATCCGATAACTCTGATGTGTAGACTTTCCACTGTAGAGTTTATGTCATCTTATCATTGATGAGAATGTCTCAGATGACAACCGAACTGACATCATATCCATTAAGTACCACTGCATATGTTCAATTGGTCGGATTACCAGAATATAGTTCATTTCTCCCCACCTTCTGATTTTCCCATAATCTCTATGTTAACCAAAGGGTTTGCAAATGTAACATCAATAGGGTAGTGAGAGGAAAAAGGGGGGAAGAGGTATTTATGACTGTCATAAACCTAACCCCAGGCCAACGTCATGACAGCCCCCCCATGTTGGGTTCAATCTTGCGATTAACCTGCATGTTGCAAACCAACATAAAAATGACCGTGGGTTGTCCTGGTTGTGAACCATCATTGTGGTCCCCATTTGGTGGTCGACCCGGGTAGGGTTTCTGCGAAAGAAGTCCGCTCCATGGCTGGACAGCAGATGTCCAGTTGGTGATCTCTGTTGCAGTCCCCCCTCTGGTGTGGTCGACCCGAGAAAGAGTGTCTGCAAATTAAGAAGTCCGCTTCATGGCTCGGCAGCGGATGTCCAGATTGGGAGCGCCGTTGCGGTCCCCCTCTGGTGTGATCGACCCGGGTAGGGTGTCTGTAAAAAAATATGTCCGCTCCATGGCTGGGCAGCGGATGTCCAGATTGGGATCGGCATTCCGGACCCGTCATCTGGTCGTCCAGACTGGAAGATCTGGGCAGTAACTTAGGCAGATGTTAACTGACTTACCTAGTTAAGTAAAAAAAAAAAATCAACATTCATGAACATACAAGTGTCTAACATAATTTAAAAACTTAATTTCTTGCTAATCCAACCGCGTTGTCAGATTTCAAAAAGGCTTTACTGCAATTATCTGAGCACAGCACCCCACATCAAAATATGTTTTCAACCAGCACCGGCTTGGCTTCACAAAAATCACAAATTGCGATAAAATAAATTACTTCACTTTGAACATCTCTCTCTGTTTGCAATACCAAGGGTCCCAGCTACACACTGTATGTTTGTTTTGTTCGATAAAGTCCTTCTTTTTATCCAAAAAGTCTGTTTAGTTGGTGCCATTGATTTCAGTAAGCCACTCCTTCAACATGCATACAAAGGAATCCAAAAAGCTACCAGTAAACTTCATCCAAACAAGTCAAACAATGTTTCTAATCAATCCTCATGTACCCTAATATGTAAATAAATTATACTATTTCAGACGGAAAGAACAGTGTTCAATAGAAAAGGAAAATAACAAAGAGCTCGCCCTGTTTCACGTGACAAAAGTCTGCCTGTCCTGATGAGAACACCTTGGATAAACTACTTGTTTGTTTTTCAAGAAACAAACCTAAAACCCTGTCTAAAGACTGTTGACGTCGAGTGGAAGCCATTGGAACTGCAATCTGGGAGCTATTTTTTTGTATCCCATAGGCCTGCATTGAAATGGCCTGTGATCTGAAAAAATAAGTAGTTCCTGATGGATTTTCTTCGGGTCTTCGCCTGCCATATCAGTTCTGTTATACTCAGTCATTAGTTTAACAGTTGTAGACACGTCAGAGTGTTTTCTATCCAATGTTACCAGCATCTTCACAAGGTCCTTTGCTGTTGTTCTGTGATTGATTTGCACTTTTCGCACCAAAGTATGTTCATCTCTAGAAGACAGAACGCATCTCCTTTCTTAGCGGTATGATGGCTGTGTGGTCCCATGGTGTTTATACTTGCCTACAATTGTTTTTTACAGATGAAAGTGGTACCTTCAGAACGTTTGGAAATTGCTCCCAAGGATGAACCAGACTTGTGGAGGTCTACAATTATTTTTCTGAGGTCTTGGCTGATTTCTTCAGATTTTCCCATGATGTCAAGCCTAGCGGCACTGAGTTTGAAGGTAGACCTTTGAATACATCCACAGGTACAACTCCAATTGACTCAAATTATGTCAATTAGCCTATCGGAAGCTTCTAAAGCCATGACATAATTTTCAGGAATTTTCCAAGCTGTTTAAAGGCACAGTCAACTTAATGTATGTAAACTTCTGACCCTTGCGCTCGCGCCTTGTGCCTTTAGAATAGTGAACTAAACGTGTGAACAAAACTGAGGTATTTGGACATACATATGGACGTAATCGAACAAAACGAACATTTGGAATTGTGATACAGTGAATTATAAGTGAAATAATCTGTCTGTAAACAATTGTTGGAAAAATTACTTGTGTCATGCACAAACTAGATGTCCTAACTGACTTGCCAAAACTATAGTTTGTTAACAAGAAATGTGTGGAGTGGTTGAAAAACTAGTTTTAATGACTCCAACCTAAGTGTGTGTAAACTTCCAACTTCACATTTACATTTAAGTCATTTAGCAGACGCTCTTATCCAGAGCGACTTGCAAATTGGTGCATTCACCTTATGACATCCAGTGGAACAGCCACTTTACAATAGTGCATCTAAATCTTTTAAGGGGGGTGAGAAGGATTACTTTATCCTATCCTAGGTATTCCTTAAAGAGGTGGGGTTTCAGGTGTCTCCGGAAGGTGGTGATTGACTCCGCTGTCCTGGCGTCGTGAGGGAGTTTGTTCCACCATTGGGGGGCCAGAGCAGCGAACAGTTTTGACTGGGCTGAGCGGGAACTGTACTTCCTCAGTGGTAGGGAGGCGAGCAGGCCAGAGGTGGATGAACGCAGTTGTAGGTCGTGGATGTCAGGAAGCTTGGTCCCAGTGATGTATCTGCCCGTATGCACTACCCTCATTAGTGCCTTACGGTCAGATTCTGAGCAGTTGCCATACCATCCGTTGATGCAACCAGTCAGGTTGCTCTCAATGGTGCAGCTGTAAACCTTTTTGAGGATCTGGAGACAGAAGCCAAATCTTTTTAGTCTCCTGAGGGGGAAAAGGTGTTGTCGTGCCCGCTTTACAACATGTCTTGGTGTGTTTTGACCATGATAGTTTGTTGGTGATGTGGATACCAAGAAACTTGAAACTCTCGACCTGCTCCACTTCAGCCCCGTTGATGTTAATGGGGTCCTGTTCGGCCCTCCTTTTCCTATACTCCACAATCAACTCCTTTGTCTTGCTCACATTGAGGGAGAGGTTGTTATCCTGGCACCACACCGCCAGGTCTCTGACCTCCTCCCTATAGGCTGTCTCATCATTGTTGGTGATCAGGCCTACCACTGTTGTGTCGTCAGCAGTCGTAGGTAAACAGGGAGTACAGGAGGGGACTAAGCAAGCACCCCTGAGGGGCCCCTGTGTTGAGGATCAGCGTGGCAGATGTGTTGTTGCCTACCCTTACCACCTGGGGGCGGCCCGTCAGGATGTCCAGGATCCAGTTGCAGAGGGAGGTGTTTAGTCCCAGGGTCCTTAGCTTAGTGGTGAGCTTTGTGGGCACTATGGTGATGAACACTAAGCTGTAGTCAATGAACAGTATTCCCACATAAGTGTTCCTTTTATCCAGGTGTGAAAGGGCAGTGTGGAGTGCGTTTGAGATTGCATCATCTGTGGGTCTTTTGGGGTGGTATGCATATTGGAGTGGATGAAGGGTTTCTGGCATGATGGTGATGATGTGAGCCATAACCAGACTTTCAAATCACTTCAAGGCTACCGACATGAGTGTTACGGGGCGGTAATCACATAGGCAGGTTGCCTTCGCTTTCTTTCGCACAGGGACAATAGTGAATGAGAGATTTTTAAATTACTTTTTAAAGCACTTCTGATTCTCTTAAAAAAAGATGACATAAATTACAAAAGACAAAACATTTTTTAAAACACTTCTGATTCTTTCCAATTGTCCCGCTCCCCCCGTTCCTGTTTTTCCCGCATTCTCTCTCTCTCTCTTCCTACCTCTCTCATTCTCTTTTTTTCACACACACAGACACAGCAAACAAATAAAACGTTTGGTCAGGCTAACAAAAATAAAATGGAAACAGTTTGCAATGCCCCCTCCTACTCAAATCTTACACCTAATGTCATGTGCTCATAAGCCACATTGTTTGAGGCTTTGTCTATACAAAAGTGTATTGAAAATAAACAACCATGTTTTTTTTGTGCATTCATACAGCATAATAAATTACACCATGGCTCTTGAATAATCTGTGGATGAGACGGTTGGGTGTAGTTGCTAGATTGCCACTCTTACCCCTTGTCAGGATATGATGATCATCTGTGCTGCAGTGTACTAACACAGAGATAATGGCAGAGCAGCTTTAAATAACCACCCCTCTTGTAAGTTATTGTATGCAGAGGGATGGGGGTGGGATTTTTATTTTCCAATGCAAGAATGACAATGGCAGTTAAAACACTTTATCTAAGAAAGAGCATAAAAAAATTGGACTGCAAATAATTTTCTCTAATTCCATGGTTCCATTCTATTGCAAGGGTATTAATGGATATGTAAGTGGCCAAATAGCACCGTTATGTAAGAGGTAAGGTCCTCTGGCAAAGACCATTACAACAATTACCCAATTGGTCTCAATTTACAAGTCATTTTAATTCAGATAAAACCTTAAACGGTTCTATAATAGGAAAGACTGTGATTTCTTTCCATTGCAGTTTGAAATGAGTTTATTTGCATGAAATATAAAAAACAAAACACCATGAGAACTGTTGGACACATGTAAAGAACAGGACGGCCTGTTGATGCTCCCAATTCACCTCTTTATTGGCTACTTTTCGATCCAAAACTGATGTTCATCAGGTCAAAAAGACTGTGTGCTCACATCCCAAAATGTACACATTTCACCTCATATGACCATTACGCCCATGACACATGGTGTGTGTGTAAACAATTCAATTAACTTTTGCACATAGCCAATCATAATTAATTACAGAGGTACATATGGTCCTAAAGGATTATACACATACAAATGGGTCCAAGTTAAAAACCTAGGCAACAGTAAAACATATTATGTTAGAATACCTGCCCATATGACCATTACGCGCCAGACACGGTGGCCGTAGATGGCTGTAGATTTAATTACAGTGGCCTATATCAAAAACAACTTTTGTTCTTCTAATGATTTGATATCAATGAGATGGGCACATGTAGTAGTTACAAAAAAATCTAATATATGTGCAAAATGACCAAGTTGGACACAACCATGGAAACAGTGTGAAATGTGATGGTGATCCTCAATACCAGTCAAATTGTGTAAACTCATTTGAATATATATATATATCTCCTCATAAATACTTTATATACTGTACATATAAAATGTATTTCTGCCAATGTGTTGCAATCTTCGGAAGCTATGATTGGGCCAAGAAGAGTCTATTGATACAGCATGTACACATTTGGTACCACTTTACTTGACACCCAGCATCGTAACACATTATTACACAGTCATAATGTCATAATATGTCATAACAGCTGACATAACCTGTTATAATATGGTCATAACACTGTCATGACACATATTTAGATCTGTTGTGACATACAGTACCAGTCAAAGTTTTGGACACACCTATTCAAGGTTTTTCTTTAGTTTGACTATTTTCTACATTGTTGAATAATAGTGAAGGCATTAAAAATATGAAATAACACATATGGAATCATATAGTAACCAAAAAAGTGTTAAACAAATACAAATGTATTTTATATTTGAGAATCTTCAAAGCAGCCATCCTTTGCCTTTGACAGCTTTGCACACTCTTGGCATTCTGTCAATCAGCTTCACCAAGAATGCTTCTCCAACAATCTTGAAGGAGTTCGCACAAATGCTGAGCACTTTTTGTCTGCTTTTACTTCACTCTGTGGTCCATCTCATCCCAAACCATCTCAACTGGGTTGAGGTCGGCGGATTGTGGAGGCCAGGTCATCTGTTGCAGCACTCCATCTCCTCTCCTCTGTTGTGGGTCATTGTCAAATTGAAAAACAAATGATAATGGACTAGGGAAATCAAGATTTTGCTGGAAGTGGTGTTCAGGGGTCAGCAGAGGAGAACCCATAGTCTTGGGGTGGTGTCTTTGAGAAAGAAGTCAAATCGATAAAGCAACATTCCGTTGAAATAATTAACAAATGTGCTTTATCTGAAAAAATAATCTCGCTCTTATTTTTCTCTTCATAAGTCCCTCTCCCTCTCAGACCCACCCACTCTCTCTTAATTAAACACAGATAAACACTTGTAATATGTTCTTAGAATCAACTGGGAAGCTCCTATCGTATTGTACAGTACTCTGTCTTTTGACACCCATTGCCAGCCAATTTCCTAACAGTGTATTTATATTACACAAATGGTCACAATACATTAGTAAGGAATTAGGAACTAGCATTCCACGTGTGGACAGCTTGGAAGAAAATTGTCTCATTTTTGTGTAAATTAATAAGTTCATAGCCTGGTTTGAAATATCATGAAAAGGAATAACGCAAGGAGGTTGAGATTAATTTAATCCATGCTCGAAAGTGCAAGATGCTATATGCTATATATTTAAATTAAAAGGAACGGAGCATATGTTTCGGCTTTATGCCTTCATCAGTTCTGTACAAACAAATTGAGAACTGCTGTGCGTAACAGGCGCAACAATATCCAAAATGTATGTACAGCACTTAACTTTTTAGTGTATTTAGTGTCTGAACTGTCTATTCATTGTCATTTCATTCAAGTACTGATCTCAGTAGAAACATATGAATGCATAATCAAATCAAATTTTATTTGTCACGTGTCGAATACTACAGGTACCTTACAGTGAAATGCTTTCTTATGAGCCCTTGACCAACAATGCAGTTGTAAGAAAAATAATAATAATAAAAGAAAAGTAACAAATAATAAAAGAGCAGCAGTAAAATAACAATAGCGAGGCCATATACAGGGTACCGGTAAAGAGTTAATGTGTGAGGGCACCGGTTAGTCGAGGTAATTGAGGTAATATGTACATGTAGGTAGAGTTATTGAAGTGACTATGCATACACAATAACAGAGAAGCAGCAGCATAAAAGAGGGAGGCGTGGTAATGCAAATAGTCTGGGTAGCCATATGATTAGATGTTCAGGAGTCTTATGGCTTGGGGATAGAAGCTGTTTAGAAGCCTTTTGGACCGAGACTTGACACTCAGGTACCGCTGCCGTGCGGTAGCAGAGAGAACAGTCTATGACTAGGGTGGCTGGAGTCCTTGACCACCTTTGGGGCCTTCCTCTGACACCGCCTGGTATAGAGGTCCTGGATGGCAGGAAGCTTGGCCACAGGGATGTACTGGGCTGTACACACTACCCTCTGTAGTGACTTGCGGTCAGAGGCCGAGCAGTTGCCATACCAGGCAGTGATGCAGCCTGTCAGAATGTTCTTGATTGTGCAGCTGTAGAATGATTTGAGGAACTGAGGACCCATGACAAATCTTTTCAGTCTCCTGAGGGGGAATAGGTTTTGTTGTGCCCTATTCATGACTGTCTTGGTGTGCTTGGACCATGTTAGTTTGTTGGTGATGTGGAAGCCAAGGAACTTGAAGCTCTCAACCTGCTCCACCTCATCCCCGTCGATGAGAATGGGGGTGTGTTCGGTCTTGGTTTTCCTGTAGGCCACAATCATCTCCTTTGTCCTGATCATGTTGAGGGAGAGGTTGTTGCCCTTGCACCACACGGTCAGGTCAGTGACCTCCTCCTTATAGGCTGTCTCATTGTTGTGGGTGATCAGGCCTACCACTGCTGTGTCATAAGCTAACTTAATGATGCTATTGGAGTTGTGCCTGGCAGTGCAGTCATGAGTGAACCGGGAGTACAGGAGGGGACTGAGCATGCACCCCTGAGGGGCCCCTGTGTTGAGGATCAGCGTGGTGGATGTGTCATTACCCTTACCACCAGGGGGCGGTCCGTCAGGAAGTCCAGGATCCAGTTGCAGAGGGAGGTGTTTAGTCCCAGGGTCCTTAGCTTAGTGATGAGCTTTGAGAGCACTATGGTGTTGAACGCTGAGCTGTAGTCAATGAACAGCATTCTCACATACAGTAGGTGTTTGTTTTGGCCAGGCGGGAATGGGCAATGTGGGGTGCAATAGAGATTGCATCATCTGTGGATCTGTTGGGGCGGTATGCAAATTGGAGTTGGTCTAGGGTTTCCGGGATAATGGTGTTAATGTGAGCCATGACCAGCCTTTCAAAGCACTTCATGGCTACAGACTACAGGTCGGTAGTCATTTTACCGTAGTGTTCTTGGGCACAGGGACTATGGTGGTCTGCTTGAAACATGTTGGTATTACAGACTCAGTGAAGACACTTGCCAGTTGGTCAATGCATGCTCAGACTACACGTCGTGGTAATCTGTCTGGCCCTGCGGCCTTGTGAGTGTTGACCAGTTTAACTTCTTGAACCTCTGGGGGCAGTATTTCATTTTTGGATGAAAAACGTTCCCGTTTTAACCTGTTGATCCTACCCTCTACTTTTTCAAATATTCTGTTAAAAATTAAAAGATGTCAGCGCCCTGCTACTCATGCCAGGAATATAGTATATGCATATGATTAGTATGTGTGGATAGAAAACACTCAGACGTTTCTAAAACTGGTTAAATCACGGCTGTGACTATAACAGAATGTGCGTTTCATCGAAAAGCGCAGGAAAATCTGATCACTGAAAACTGGAAAATATATCAATGCGCCACTTGAATGTATTGTTGAATAGAAACCACATTACCTGGAGCCGAGGTTGCAATACCTACAGCTTCCACACGATGTCAACAGTCTTGTCATTTGCCTAGGATTTGTTTCTTGGTCAAACGGATGAGAGGCAGCCCATTTCTTCCGGTCTCCGACCGGATATTTTGGTTGAGATTTATCCGGACATTATTTCAAGACGTACAGCTATAGAATATACATCGCCTAATGATACATTTGATAGATTATTAATACCTAAAGTTGCATTACTGTAACGGCGTTCGTTCGTCGAAAGAGAGTCGGACCGAAATGAAGCGTGGTGGTTACTCATGTCTTTAATGAATGAATCGCGATACATGAAATAACTTAATAAATATAAAAACAACAAACGGAACGTGAAACCTAATTACAGCCTATCTGGTGAACACTACACAGAGACAGGAACAATCACCCACGAAATACACAGTGAAACCCAGGCTACCTAAATACGGTTCCCTATCAGAGACAACAAGAATCACCTGACTGATTGAGAACAGTCTCAGGCAGCCAAGCCTAAACTAGACACACCCCTAATCAACCACAATCCCAATACCTAAAAAAAAAACAATACGACAACACAATAAACCCATGTCACACCCTGGCCTGAACAAATATATAACGAAAACACAAAATACAATGACCAAGGCGTGACAGACCCCCCTCACAACCATAGGGAGGGTCCGGGTGGGCGTCTGTCCATGGTGGCGGTTCCGGCTCGGGACGTGGACCCCACTCCATTAATGTCATAGTTCCTCCCCTTCGCATCCTGGGATAATCCACCCTCGCCGCCGACCCTGGCCTAATAGTCCTCACCCAGAACCCCACTGAACTGAGGGGCAGCTCGGGACTGAGGGGCAGCCCGGGACTGAGGGGAAGCCCGGGACTGAGAGAAAGCCCAGTACTGAGAGAAAGCCCAGTACTGAGATGAAGCTCAGGCAGGTAGTAGGCTCCGGTAGATCCTGGCTGGCTGGCGGATCTGGAAGATTCTGGTTGACTGGCAGATCTGGAAGAGACTGGTTGACTGGCAGATCTGGAAGAATCTGGTTGACTGGCAGATCTAGAAGATCATGGCTGACTGGCGGCTCTGGCTGCTCCATGCAGACTGGCAGCTCCTTGCAGGCTGACAGCTCTTTGCAGACTGGCAGCTCTTTGCAGACTGGCAGCTCTGGCTGCTTCATGCAGACTGGCAGCCCTGGCTGCTTCATGCAGACTGACAGCTCTGGCTGCTTCATGCAGACTGACAGCTCTGGCTGCTTCATGCAGACTGACAGCTCTGGCTGCTTCATGCAGACTGACATCTCTGGCTGCTTCATGCAGACTGACATCTCTGGCTGCTTCATGCAGACTGACAGCTCTGGCTGCTCTATGCAGACTGACAGCTCTGGCTGCTCCATGCAGGCTGACAGCTCTGACTGCTCCATGCAGGCTGGCAGCTCCTTGCAGACTGGCAGCTCTGGCTGCTTCATGCAGACTGGCAGCTCAGGCTGCTCCGAACAGGCAGGAGGCTCCGGCAGCACTGTAGAGGAGGAAGGCTCTAGAAGTGCTGAACAGGCGGGAGACTCCGGTAGCGCAGGAGAGGAGAAAGGCTCTGATAGCGCTGAACAGACAGGAGACTCCAGCAGCGCTGTAGAGGAGGAAGGCTCTGATAGCGCTGAACAGGCGGGAGGCTCCGACAGCGCAGGACGGAAGGAAGGCTCTGGCTGTGCTGAACAGGCGAGGCACACTGAAGGCCTGGTGCGTGGTGCTGGAACTGGTGATACTGGATTGAGGACACGCACAGGAAGCCTGGTGCGGGGAGCTGCTACCGGAGGACTGGTGCGTGGAGGTGGCTCTGGATAGACCGGACCGTGCAGGCGCACTGGAGCTCTTGAGCACCGAGCCTGCCCAACCTTACCTGGCTCGATGCCCACTCTAGCCCGGCCAAAACGAAGGGCTGGTATGAACCGCAACGGGCTATGCACCCGCACTGGAGACACTGTGCGCTCCATAGCATAACATGGTGCCTGCCCGGTCTCTCTTGCCCCCCGGGAAGCACAGGGAGTTTGCACAGGTCTCCTACCTGGCATAGCCATACTCCCTGTAAGCCCCCCCCCCAATACATTTTTGGGGCTGACTCTCAGGCTTCCATCTGCGTCGTCGTGCTGCCTCTTCATACCAGCGCCTCTCCGCTTTAGCCGTCTCCAGTTCCTCCTTGGGGCGGCGATATTCTCCAGGCTGTGCCCATGGTCCTTTTCCGTACAGAATCTCCTCCCAAGTCCATTTCTCCAAGTAGTGCAGCCTCTCCCACTGTAGTTGCTGCTCCTCACGATTAACAGGGAGAGTTGGCTCAGGTCTATCTCCAGACTCTGCCACTCTCCCTCTGAGCCCCCCCCCCCCAATACATTTTTGGGGCTGACTCACGGGCTTTCCTACATTTACATTACATTTAAGTCATTTAGCAGACGCTCTTATCCAGAACGACTTACAAATTGGTGCATACACCTTAAGACATCCAGTGGAACAGCCACTTTACAATAGTGCATCTAAATCTTTTTAGGGGGGGGTGAGAAGGATTACTTACCCTATCCTAGGTATTCCTTGAAGAGGTGGGGTTTCAGGTGTCTCCGGAAGGTGGTGATTGACTCCGCTGTCCTGGCGTCGTGAGGGAGTTTGTTCCACCATTGGGGGGCCAGAGCAGCGAACAGTTTTGACTGGGCTGAGCGGGAACTGTACTTCCTCAGTGGTAGGGAGGCGAGCAGGCCAGAGGTGGATGAACGCAGACACCTGAAACCCCACCTCTTTAAGGAATACCTAGGATAGGATAAAGTAATCCTTCTCACCCCCCCCCCCCTTAAAAGATGTAGATGCACTATTGTAAAGTGGCTGTTCCACTGGATGTCATAAGGTGAATGCACCAATTTGTATGTCGCTCTGGATAAGAGCGTCTGCTAAATGACTTAAATGTAATGTAAATGTTAAATGTTCCATACACACAAAATGCTTACGTTTCTCAAATGTTGTGCACAAATTTGTTTACATCCCTGTTAGTGAGCATTTTTCCTTTGCCAAGATAATCCAGCCACCTGACAGGTGTGGCATATCAAGAAGCTGATTAAAGAGAATGATCATTACACAGGTGCACCTTGTGCTGGGAACAATAAAAGGCCACTAAAATGTGCAGTTTGCCCCAGATGTCTCAAGTTTTGAGGGTGCTTTCAATAGGGATGCTGACAGCAGAAATGTCCACTAGAGCTGTTGGCAGAGAATTGAATGTTCATTTTTCTAGCATAAGCAGCCTCCAACATCGTTTTAGAGATCATAGCAGTACATCCAAACGGCCAAAAAAACGCAGACCATGTTTGGCATAGTGAGGCCGAGCGGTTTGCTGATGTCAACATTATGAACAGAGTGCCCCATGCTGAAGGTGGGGTTATGGTATGGCCAGGCATAAACTGCAGACAACAAACACAGTTGCATTTTATTAATTGGAAATTTGAATGCACAAAAATACTGCAACGTGATCTTGAGGCCAATTGTGAGGCATTTATTTTTTTAAGTAATTTATTTATTTCAATTGACTGATTTCCTCATATGAACTGTAAAATTGTTGCATGCTGCGTTTATATTTTTGTTCAGTATAATATTGACTTGCATCTTCTTTTGCCCTTCAGAACAGCCACAATTTGTCGGTGCACGGACTAAAAGGTAATAAAAGCGTTGCAAAGAGACAATAGCCCATGTTGACTTCAATGCTTCCCACCATTGTGTCAAGTTGGCAAGATGTGATGGACCATTCTGGATACACACAAGAAACTGTTGAGTGTGAAAAACCCAGTTGCTTTGCAGTTCTTAATTACTCAACCTGATGCGACTGCCACCTCAATCAAAAGCACTTCAATCTTTTGGCTTGCCCATTCATCCTCTGAATGACTCAAACACAATCCAAGTCTCAATTGTCTCAAGGTGTAAAAGTCCTTCTTTAACCTTCTTCTTCTGTGGGTTTTATGGTAGACTACAACCGTGAACGCTGTATTGCTGCCACCAATTGGATGGGTTGAAAAAACAAAAACAAGGTCAAAAGAAAGTCCATACGTAATAGGGAATGGCTTGATACGGCTTGTGATAATATTCCATATAACTTCTCCAGCGGAAAAAAAATTCAGTCCCAGGAACCGCTCCACCGCATCCACAATGATATCTTCCTGGACCTTCTCTCCACCTTGGTAGGGCCATTAATCACCATAGCTACTGTATAAAGGCCACAAAGTCCATATTCTTAACCTTTAAATTGTCAGGATCTTGCTGTTGAAAGACAACCCCTGCAGTGAAGGCATATCCACCACCATGGACTCCTCAGGTGCACCATTCAAACTCTCAACCCTGTTAACTTCTTGCGTCGAGCCATCCCGGATCCGGTATCGTGACTACAGCCTCAAGCTCATTACCATAACGCAACGTTAACTATTCATGAAAATCGCAAATGAAATGAAATTCATCTATTTGCTTTCAAGCTTAGCCTTTTGTTAACAACACTGTCATCTCAGATTTTCAAAATATGCTTTTGAACCATAGCTAAACAAGCATTTGTGTAACAGGATTTATGCCTGGCTTTCAGCATGCAACATTTTCACAAAAAAACAGAAAAGGATTCAAATAAAATCATTTACCTTTGAAGAACTTCAGATGTTTTCAATGAGGAGACTCAGTTAGATAGCAAATGTTCCGTTTTTACAAAAAATATTATTTGTGTTGACAAATCGGTCCGTTTTCTTCATCATTCTTCATCACGTTTGGGTAAAAAATAAAACAAAAATTAAGTCATTAAAACAAACTTTTTTCCAAATTAACTCCATAATATCGACAGAAACATGGCAAACCGATGTTTAGAATCAATCCTCAAGGTGTTTTTCACATATCTATCGACGATAAAATCCTTCGTGGCAGTTGACTTTCTCTTCTGAAGAAATGGAACGTGCATGGACCTACAGATTACGCAATAATTTCGACACAGGTCACCGGGCGGGACACCAGGTAAATGTAGTCTCTTATGGTCAATCTTCCAATGATATGCCTACAAACACGTCACAATGCTGCAGACACCTTGGAGAAACGACACAAAGTGCAGGCTCATTCCTGGCGCATTGACAGCCATATAAGGAGACATTGGAACACAGCGCCTTCAGAATCTGGGGCATTTCCTGTATGAAACTTCATCTTGGTTTCGCCTGTAGTATTAGTTCTGGGGCACTCACAGATAATATCTTTGCAGTTTTGGAAACGTCAGAGTTTTGTCATTCCAAGGCTGTCAATTCCATGCATAGTCGAGCATCTTTTTGTGACAAAATATTGTGTTTAAAACGGGCACGTCTTTTTATCCAATAATGACATAGCGCCACCATAGGTTGAAGAGGTTAACAGCTGCGCAAATGAAATGCTCTGGACAGCCCTGACTTTGGCCACATCATTCTCTTTCACCCTGGTCGGGCATTCCAAAGAATTGGCTTCATGGTTCCCACCACAATTGCAACATTTATCACTTTTAAAACACATCACATGATCTTTTCCACAACTAGGACATCTCAGCTTCTCCCTTCTGCAAACACTTGAAACATTACCAAAAGCTTTACAGTGATCTCACTGCATTGGTCTTGGTATAAATGCTCTGACTCTGTAGTTGATATACCCCAACTGCACATGAGTAGGGAGAGACTCCATATTCAAAAACTAAATAGCAGATAGACTCTTCACTTTCTCTAAACTCACAACACGATTCATCCGATGTGCATCAATCACTCCAGGAATATTTTTTAATCTCTTCAACATAGACTTCCCACGAGACGCCAGATATAAACCCCTTGAGGGGTGCCCTGTTCCAAAGAGACACACATGACACTTCAAACTTATCAAATCGGCTGAGACGCAACACACATTCCTTCTGATCCACAGAAGCACAAAAAATCAAAACAAAGCCCATCTCTCGTGATCCTCACAACCGTCACTTTACCCAGCACTCTCTCCACCAGTTTGGATATCTCAAATAGATTCTTCAAGATTGGTAATAGGATCAGCTACTCCTCATTACCAAACTGTACTCCTACAAGATAAGAAGGGACATTCTCATCACTGTACACTACTTTTCTCCGTTTTCCAATCTTTTGGACAATATTTCAATTCTCCTTGATTCTACCTGCATTAGATTCAGAATCGACTTCATCGTTCGCTTTCACCATCTTTCCTCGAATGGCGAACATGCTGACACTCACCTCGGGCCTTGGTTGCCACCGTGTACTTCCTGTCTTTAACCTGTCTCCACCCCTTCATCTACACTGATTGATGTGGATTTAACAGGTGACATCAATAAGGGATCAGAGCTTTTACCTGGATTCACCTGGTCAGTCTGTCATGGAAAGAGCATGTGTTCCTAATTTTTTGAACACCCAGTGTATATTACTTCTGGGGTTACTGACAACCAGATCACCATATCTATTCATAATGTATACTGAATTTTTAATTATGTATGCCTTGGGTTTTTCACTGTGTAATACGGCGGTCAACTGTCGTTATTTTACCCAATCCTGTTGGTCTTTGCTCTAAGAAATGTGTTTAAGATCCATATGCAATATATGTTCAATAAATAAAAACTGCAGATCTGTAGCACTTGAAAACACTATAAGGTGTTGTGTACAGTCATGTCTGTATGTCTTGTGCATGTGTGTGTACACGTGAAATTGATGTTGAAGCCTTCATGGATAGATGCATGTGTAAATAAGGCATGCAGTAGAAATGATTGCAGACCTGAAGAGGGCTTGGAAATATAAGTGGAGGGGCCTGTTAGCCCCTGCTGCTTCGCCGTTTGAGGTTTCAGCAGGAGAGACACCAAAGTGAGGTGATCCACATTAATGTGAACATGCTGCAGGGGTGGCAGTGGGGAGTCTGCCCGAGGAAAGACTCATGTGTCAGCTTCATTATTAAACTATGAAAGAATGAGTCTATTAATAGATGGGTGAATTAAGCGATTTTCAGATTAGCTCTTCTTTTGTAACAGTAACAACTATTTTGTAAAGTTTGGCTGTTTAAACAAATATATCATAATTAAATGTGGAATGTGAACAAATGTAATTATTCCCAGTTTTGGTACATACATGTGTGCAAGAAGACAGAGAAGATTAGTAAAAATATGCAGGAGATTCACTTCAGGCTTTTCATTGCTATAATGAACCAGGCTAGCTGACACACACTATTCAGATAAGCAGTCAACAGCAAAGATGAGATATGCGTAGATGTCCTTGCTTGTTACATTCCTGTAATTGTGATCAGATTGTTGCCCCCCCTCCTTGGATTGTGCCGTGGAGGAGATCTTTGCGGGCTATACTCGGCCTTCTCTTAGGATGGTAAGTTGGTGGTTGAAGATATCCCTCTAGTGGTGTGGGGGCTGTGCTTTGGCAAGGTGGGTGGGGTTATATCCTTCCTGTTTGGCCCTGTCCGGCGGTATCACCGGATGGGGCCACAGTGTCTCCTGACCCCTCCTGTCTCAGCCTCCAGTATTTATGTTGCAGTAGTTTGTGTCAGGGGGCTAGGGTCAGTTTGTTATATCTGGAGTACTTCTCCTATATTATCCGATGTCCTGTGTGAATTTAAGTATGCTCTCTAATTCTCTCTTTTTTTCTCTCTCTCAGAGGACCTGAGCCCTAGGACCATGCCTCAGGACTACCTGGCATGATGACTCCTTGCTGTCCCCAGTCCACCTGGCCGTGCTGCTGCTCCAGTTTCAACTGTTCTACCTGCGGCTATGGAATCCTGACCTGTTCACCGGATGTGCTACCTGTCCCAGACCTATTATTTGACCATGCTGGTCATTTATGAACATTTGAACATCTTGGCCATGTTCTGTTATAATCTCCACCCGGCACAGCCAGAAGAGGACTGGCCACCCCTCATAGCCTGGTTCCTCTCTAGGTTTCTTCCTTGGTTTTGGACTTTCTAGGGAGTTTTTCCTAGCCAACGTGCTTCAACACCTGCATTGCTTGCTGTTTGGGGTTTTAGGCTGGGTTTCTGTACAGCACTTTGAGATATCAGCTGATGTACGAAGGGCTATATAAATACATATGATTTGATTTACTTTGTCTTTTTGATGATGCTTTATTCATCATCTTAATTCTAATGTTGTGTCATCATGGCATATTGTTCAAGACTAGGACCAGGAGTTTCTCTGACCATATGACCTGACTGGGTAAAATGGCAGAATGTTGTACCCAGAGTTTTTCCTAATTGAGTCATCTAGTCAGGAAAAAGTAATTTCCCTAGTCATGACAACCAAACTACCAAAAAGCAATTAATGTACTTGTAGATCTGACATCTTGCCCACTTGGATGTTACATTTTGTGGCAATCAGAGCCGCCTCTTCCTATTTTCAGACTACGCACTGCGTGTATGACCTCATGGCCGCTCCCAAAGACCAAAATAAGATAAATAAATATTAGGTTGAGTGCACTTGAAATATGCAGCGTGCAACACAAATTGATTGTATGAAGATGTATCTCCATTAACCATTTAGCCAAGGTATTGAAAGCTAGTTTGACTAGCCTAGCCAGCTACATTAAATGTCAATTTGTGTTTCATTAACTCTGTCAGTGAATTACATGTTTTAATCATGTTTTGGCATGATTATACATCTCACTTCAAGTAACTAGCTGCAGGCTTAAAGAAACAGTCAATCATATACTTTGCATAGCAACCCAAATAAAACCATGTAGATAGAAAGGTGTGTGTGCAGCCCTGTATGTCACGTATGCTAGAAAGGAGGTATAAAAACGACAGCTGTATATGCATATTAGCCAATACATATGGCATAGCCTACACATACATGTATAGCATACCTTGTAATATAATATTTTCTAAAAACAGTTGTGCAATGTACTCTCCAAAAAAGAAGTCTGATTTCTAAAGCAGATGAGTTCTCAAATACCAGCTGCCCAATACTATGGTGGACATGCATAATGTTGGATGCATTGGGAAATAAGGTATGGAGAATGATAAAGAGTCTGTAGGATTATAGAAAAAGCTGTTTGAGTTTCAAATACCAAATTTTCAGTGAATGTAAGTATATTTAGGTGGTTTAAATGATTAACTGTGCCAAAATCTTGCTAATCCATCCATTATTCTACTAACTATGACTGAGTGTGAGACATGTTGTCCCTAATGTATGTATCATGTATATACATTTGAACAAAGAACACCATTACAAATAGTGTTTCACCATTTATTAAGTACGGAAACAGCAAAGGTGTCTCAGGTATTATTCTCCGTATTTAAATATGGTGTAACCTACCAATCAATGTACAGTATTTCAAGGGTCGTGGAGAGCACAATCTTACAATGTTGCAGCCCAGAAATGTGAGCTTTACCATCTATGCCAAAAGCTTGGGCCTCTGATGGAGACTGTAGAACTGTCATTAACGTATGCTTCAGTATCCCCCCTTCTTTCTAGGCGCATTTGTGCGCACAGGCCCCATAGACCTATCGAAAGGATCCCACCCTGGTCACCGGTGTAGCTGACCAAAGTAGGGAGAGAGACAAGTGCCTTTGCAGAATGCAGTCTAAAGCGTGTGTGGTCCAGAGATGAGAATTCTACCATCTATGGCAAAAGGCTGGACTCCTGACAGGGACAATACAATTCTCCCCAATGCATGTTACAATAGCACAATTATCTGTGTCAGCTGTTAACACTAGAACTGCTAAAGCAGTCATTTTGACTGCTAATTAATTTTGTATTTATTACTCTTCCATTTAAGTCATGCTGCCGATAATTGCCTCGAAACTGAACCTAAGCTATACCGAAACTAATTTCACACATGACAACAGAATAAATAAATAAAGTTAAGAATGATTCGGAGAAAGGGGGAGAATGGGTGAGTTGATGAGGTAGAAGAAGCTAATTATGCTTAATTATGTAATTACCAATTGTGAATGTTGAACAGGGTGGGCCATTATATTGTATTGATCCATTCTAATTAAAATCTTACAATGGTATGTAACCTATGTCAGTCTACTGAATCAAAACAGTCTTATCACTCTACTCTGGCCGTCTTGGACCAGGCTACACATTGATAACGTCCATAATTGTACCTGCTGAATTGCATTCAATATCTGGAAAAATATCCACATCGGGCAACAGGTGAGCGAGTGTGTCGGATATCTTCCTTTTGCAAGGGGAGAAATGTCACCATGGACAATTTTTTAACCTCACTGTCATTGGCGAACAATTTGCTTGCAAAGAAAACAAGTCTGGCTGGCACCATGAACAAAGTGAAACAGGATGTCCCTCCTTCTGAGCAAAATAAGGCACCTGCACAGCGGTTGTACTTCACAAACCAAACAAAGGTATGTCAAAGTGTGTCAAGCAAGTGAAAGTTATGTAAATTGTGTCAACTGTTAGGACAAGAGATAACAGCTAAATAAAATCCAACTGATGCCATTGCGTGAATATTCACACAATATAAGCAATAGCTGGCAATAATTGACTATTTTTGATTCATGTCATATCGACACATTCATTATAATGCCATTATTGCTTTCGTGCCGAGTTTCACTATTTATCAAGGCCATTTGGTTCTTATAATGATGTTAAGGCTACTGATCTCATAATTTGACCGTGCATCTTTTGACTGTACTTATTGGTGGTTAGGGTATTTTTATTACATCAATATAAAAATATGTTGTGATCGTGTTCCAACAAATATGCTTTCTGTGGCACTCCAAAAATAAAATGTATTGTACACCTGAATGTATTTGAAATAAACAAATCATATTCTAATGTCACCCCAGGCCTTCATAAACACAACAAAATGGTTATTTTTGCAATAGCGTATATTAAATATATTAAGTACACTGCTAGAATGTTGCAGTCATTAGCTTCAAGGGGGGTCCAATCGAGGCCCAGCTGTTCTAGTATTAAACTGATTCTACATTTAATTTAGTCTTTGAGATGCTCAAACAAGCACGTGTATCTGAGTTGGTGTTCTTCATCTCTAAAATGCACTAGATTGTGTAAGAGAAAACTCAAAGAAAAGACAACAGGCAAATCCATGTGGTCCCAATGTCCAAATAGTGATGGCAGGGCTAGTTCAAACTGCAGTACGATGGTTCTCCTCACAAGTGACTGAATCAGCCAATGCTCGGTGAATAGCACTTGGTTGATCTTTGGGAGCAGAACACAGGAGACCTGAATAGATCATGTGAGACAAAAGTGAGAGACAATAATTAATTAAATAAATCACAGCAAATGAATGTAGTTTGTGAGCTAGAAAATGAACACCCTGAGTCTAAGGCCGGGAGACCGTTTTGGAAACTTCAGAGTGTTTTCTATCGGTCAATTATATGCATATTATAGCATCTGGGCCTGAGAAATAGGCCGTTATTTTTCCAAACAATAAAATAGTGCCCCCTAGCTGAAAGAGGTTAACAAACTAAATAGCCTTCCTGTATTTAGTTTCAATCCAAGCACATTCTGCCTAGTGGCGAAGGGAGACTTTTAAAGTCCAGGTATCAGATAATGGACCCTAACAGATATGTATGTAGTTGGTGCTGTATATGAAATAATATGCATGGGTTCTAACTGAATATATACAGTTGAAGTCAGAAGTTTACATACACTTAGGTTGGAGTCATTAAAACTCATTTTTCAACCACTCCACAAATTTCTTGTTAACCTACTATAGTTTTGTCAAGTCGGTTAGGACACCTACTTTGTGCATGACACAAGTATCTTTTCCTACAATTGTTTACAGACAGACTATTTAACTTATAATTCAATGTATTACAATTCCAGTGGGTCAGAAGTTTACATGCACTAAGTTGACTGTGCCTTTAACTTCTTGCGTGGAGCCATCCCGGATCTGGTATCATGACTACAGCCTCAAGCTCATTACCATAACGCAAAGTTAACTATTCATGAAAATCGCAAATGAAATTAAATGAATCTATTTGCTCTCAAGCTTAGCCTTTTGTTAACAACACTGTCATCTCAGATTTTCAAAATATGCTTCTCAACCATTGCAAAACAAGCATTTGTGTAACAGTATTGATAGCCTAGCATAGGATTATGCCTGGCTTTCAGCATGCAACATTTTCACAAAAAACAGAAAAGGATTCAAATAAAATCATTTACCTTTGAAGAACTTCAGATGTTTTCAATGAGGAGACTCTCAGATAGCAAATGTTCAGTTTTTCCTGAAAGATTATTTGTTTAGGACAAATCGCTCCGTTTTCTGCGTCACGTTTAGCTACGAAAAAAACCTGTATCCAGGATTGTGTAAATCTATCCGCAAGCTCATTAGCATAACACAACGTTAACTATTCATGAAAATCGCAAATGAAATGTAATGAATCTATTTGCTCTCAAGCTTAGCCTTTTGTTAACAACACTGTCATCTCAGATTTTCAAAATATGCTTTTGAACCATAGCTAAACAAGCATTTGTGTAACAGTATTGATAGCCTAGCATAGGATTATGCCTGGCTTTCAGCATGCAACATTTTCACAAAAAACAGAAAAGGATTCAAATAAAATCATTTACCTTTGAAGAACTTCAGATGTTTTCAATGAGGAGACTCAGATAGCAAATGTTCCGTTTTTACAAAAAATATTATTTGTGTTGACAAATCGCTCTGTTTTGTTCATCACGTTTGGGTAAGGAAAAAAATAAAATAAAAAAATAAGTCATTAAAAACGCAAACTTTTTTCCAAATTAACTCCATAATAAATCGACAGAAACATGGCAAACCGATTTTTAGAATCAATCCTCAAGGTGTTTTTCACATATCTATCGATGATAAATCCTTCGTGGCAGTTGACTTTCTCTTCTGAAGAAATGGAACGGCATGGACCTACAGATTACGCAATAATTTTGACACAGGACACCGGGCGGGACACCAGGTAAATGTAGTCTCTTATGGTCAATCTTCCAATGATATGCCTACAAACACGTCACAATGCTGCAGACATCTTGGACGAAAGGCAGAGCGCATAAGCTTGTTCACAGCCTTATAAGGAGACGATAGTAAAACAGAGCGTCAAAAATCCTGCTAATTTCCTGTTTGAAGTTTCATCTTGGTTTCGCCTGTAAGATCAGTTCTGGGGCACTCACAGATAATATCTTTGCAGTTTTGAAAACGGCAGAGTGTTTTCTTTCCAAAGCTAGCAATTATATGCATCGTCTTTTCATGACAATATATTGCGCTTAAAACGGGCACGTTTTTTTATCCAATAATGACATAACGCCCCCATAGGTTGAAGAGGTTAAACAGCTTGGAAAATTCCAGAAAATTATATCATGGCTTTAGTAGCTTATGATAGGATAATTGACATAATGTGAGTCAATTGGAGGTGTACCTGTGGATGTATTTCAAGGCCTACCTTCAAAATCAGTGCCTCTTCGCTTGACATCATGGGAAAATCAAAGGAAATCAGAAAAACATTATAGACCTCCACGAGTCTGGTTCATCCTTGGGAGCAATTTCCAAATGCCTGAAGGTACCACATTCATCTGTACAAACAATAGTGCGCAAGTATAAACACCATGGAACCACGCAGCCGTAATACAGCTCAGGAAGGAGACGCGTTCTGTCACTACTTTGGTGCGAAAAGTGCAAATCAATCCCAGAACAGCAAAGGACCTTGTGAAGATGCTGGAGAAAACAGGTACAAAAGTATCTGTTATCCACAGTAAAATGAGTCCTATATCGACAACCTGTAAGGCCGCTCACCAAGGAAGAAGCCACTGCTCCAAAACCGCCACAAAAAAAATTCAGACTACGGTTTGCAATTGCACATGGGGACAAAGATCGTATTTTTAGGAGAAATGTCCTCTGGTCTGATGAATTAAAAAAATAACTGTTTGGCCATTATAACCATCATTTAGTTTGGAGGAAAAAGGGGGATGCTTGCAGACTGAAGAACACCATCCCAGCCGTGAAGCACGGGGGTTGCAGCATCATGTTATGGGGGTGCTTTGTTGCAGGAGGGACTCGTGCACTTCACAAAATAGATGGCATCATAAGGTAGGGAAAATTGATTGAATATATTGAAGCAACATCTCAAGACATCAGTCAGGAAGTTAAAGCTTGGTAGGAAATGTGTTTTCCAAATGGACAATGACCCTAAGCATACTTCCAAAGTTGTCAAAATGGCTTAAGGACAAAGTCAAGGCATTGGAACGGCCATCACAAAGCCCTGACCTCAATCCCATAGAACCTCTGTGGGCAGAACTGAAAAAGCGTGTGCGAGCAAGGATCCTACAAACCTGACTGAGTTAAACCAGCTCTGTCAGGAGGACTGTGCCAAAATTCACTTATTCAACTTATTGTGGGAAGCTTGTAGAAGGCTACCCAAAACGTTTGACCCAAAACATTTGACCCAAGTTAAAAAAATTTAAAGGCAATGCTACCAAATACTAATTGAGTCTTCTGACCCAATGGGAATGTGATGAAAGAAATTATAGCTGAAATAAAATCACTCTCCCTACTATTATTCTGACATTTCACATTCTTAAAATAAAGTGGTGATCCTAACTGACCTAAGACAGGGAACATTTACTAGGATTAAATGTCAGAGTTTAAATGTATTTGGCTAAGGTGTATGTACACTTCCGACTTCAACTCTCTATATTTTTTGTTTACAATTGTCGAATGTATACTCCCCATATATATATAAAATCCACAAAGACTGCCTGAAGATTGTAATTTCTATGACTAACACGGTGGACCAACATTGCCTCAATCAATCAATCAATCAAATTTTATTTGTCACATACACATGGTTAGCAGATGTTAAATGCGAGTGTAGCGAAATGCTTGTGCTTCTAGTTCCGACAATGCAGTGATAACCAACAAGTAATCTAACTAACAATTCCAAAACTACTATCTTATACACAGTGTAAGGGGATAAGGAATATGTACATAAGGATATATGAATGAGTGATGGTACAGAGCAGCATACAGTAGATGGTATCGAGTACAGTATATACATATGAGATGAGTGTGTAGACAAAGTAAACAAAGTGGCATAGTTAAAGTGGCTAGTGATACATGTGTTACATAAGGATGCAGTCGATGATGTAGAGTACAGTATATACATATGCATATGAGATGAATAATGTAGGGTAAGTAACATTATATAAGGTAGCATTGTTTAAAGTGGCTAGTGATATATTTACATAATTCCCATCAATTCCCATTATTAAAATGGCTGGAGTTGGGTCAGTGTCAATGACAGTGTGTTGGCAGCAGCCACTCACTGTTAGTGGTGGCTGTTTAACAGTCTGATGGCCTTGAGATAGAAGCTGTTTTTCAGTCTCTCGGTCCCAGCTTTGATGCACCTGTACTGACCTCGCCTTCTGGATGATAGCGGGGTGAACAGGCAGTGGTTCGGGTGGTTGATGTCCTTGATGATCTTTATGGCCTTCCTGTAACAACGGGTGGTGTAGGTGTCCTGGAGGGCAGGTAGTTTGCCCCCGGTGATGCGTTGTGCAGTCCTCACTACCCTCTGGAGAGCCTTACGGTTGAGGGCGGAGCAGTTGCCGTACCAGGCGGTGATACAGCCCGCCAGGATGCTCTCGATTGTGCATCTGTAGAAGTTTGTGAGTGCTTTTGGTGACAAGCCGAATTTCTTCAGCCTCCTGAGGTTGAATAGGCGCTGCTGCGCCTTCTTCACGACGCTGTCAGTGTGAGTGGACCAATTCAGTTTGTCTGTGATGTGTATGCCGAGGAACTTAAAACTAGCTACCCTCTCCACTACTGTTCCATCGATGTGGATAGGGGGTGTTCCCTCTGCTGTTTCCTGAAGTCCACAATCATCTCCTTAGTTTTGTTGACGTTGAGTGTGAGGTTATTTTCCTGACACCACACTCCGAGGGCCCTCACCTCCTCCCTGTAGGCCGTCTCGTCGTTGTTGGTAATCAAGCCTACCACTGTTGTGTCGTCCGCAAACTTGATGATTGAGTTGGAGGCGTGCGTGGCCACGCAGTCGTGGGTGAACAGGGAGTACAGGAGAGGGCTCAGAACGCCCTTGTGGGGCCCCGTGTTGAGGATCAGCGGGGAGGAGATGTTGTTGCCTACCCTCACCACCTGGGGCGGCCCGTCAGGAAGTCCAGTACCCAGTTGCACAGGGCGGGGTCGAGACCCAGGGTCTCGAGCTTGATGACGAGCTTGGAGGGTACTATGGTGTTGAATGCCGAGCTGTAGTCGATGAACAGCATTCTCACATAGGTATTCCTCTTGTCCAGGTGGGTTAGGGCAGTGTGCAGTGTGGTTGAGATTGCATCGTCTGTGGACCTATTTGGGCGGTAAGCAAATTGGAGTGGGTCTAGGGTGTCAGGTAGGGTGGAGGTGATATGGTCCTTGACTAGTCTCTCAAAGCACTTCATGATGACAGAAGTGAGTGCTACGGGCGGTAGTCGTTTAGCTCAGTTACCTTAGCTTTCTTGGGAACAGGAACAATGGTGGCCCTCTTGAAGCATGTGGGAACAGCAGACTGGTATAGGGATTGATTGAATATGTCCGTAAACACACCGGCCAGCTGGTCTGCGCATGCTCTGAGGGCGCGGCTGGGGATGCCGTCTGGGCCTGCAGCCTTGCGAGGGTTAACACGTTTAAATGTCTTACTCACCTCAGCTGCAGTGAAGGAGAGACCGCATGTTTCCGTTGCAGGCCGTGTCAGTGGCACTGTATTGTCCTCAAAGCGGGCAAAAAGTTATTTAGTCTGCCTGGGAGCAAGACATCCTGGTCCGTGACTGGGCTGGATTTCATCTTGTAGTCCGTGATTGACTGTAGACCCTGCCACATGCCTCTTGTGTCTGAGCCGTTGAATTGAGATTCCACTTTGTCTCTGTACTGACGCTTAGCTTGTTTAATAGCCTTGCGGAGGGAATAGCTCCACTGTTTGTATTCAGTCATGTTGCCAGACACCTTGCCCTGATTAAAAGCAGTGGTTCGCGCTTTCAGTTTCACGCGAATGCTGCCATCAATCCACGGTTTCTGGTTAGGGAATGTTTTTATCGTTGCTATGGGAACGACATCTTCGACGCACGTTCTAATGAACTCGCACACCGAATCAGCTTATTCGTCAATATTCCCATCTGACGCAATACGAAACATGTCCCAGTCCACGTGATGGAAGCAGTCTTGGAGTGTAGAGTCAGCTTGGTCTGACCAGCGTTGGACAGACCTCAGCGTGGGAGCCTCTTGTTTTAATTTCTGCCTGTAGGCAGGGATCAGCAAAATGGAGTCGTGGTCAGCTTTTCCGAAAGGGGGTGGGGCAGGGCCTTATATGCGTCGCGGAAGTTAGAGTAACAATGATCCAAGGTTTTACCACCCCTGGTTGCGCAATCGATATGCTGATAAAATTTAGGGAGTCTTGTTTTCAGATTGGCTTTGTTAAAATCCCCAGCTACAATGAATGCAGCCTCCGGATAAATGTTTTCCAGTTTGCAAAGAGTTAAATAAAGTTCGTTCAGAGCCATCGATGTGTCTGCTTGGGGGATATATACGGCTGTGATTATAATCGAAGAGAATTCTCTTGGAAGATAATGCGGTCTACATTTGATTGTGAGGAATTCTAAATCAGGTGAACAGAAGGATTTGAGTTCCTGTATGTTTCCTTCATCACACCATGTCCCGTTAGTCATGAGGCATACGCCCCCGCCACTCTTCTTACCAGAGAGATGTTTGTTTCTGTCCGCGCGATGCGTGGAGAAACCCGTTGGCTGCACCGCCCTGGATAGCGTCTTCCCAGTAAGCCATGTTTCCGTAAAGCAAAGAACGTTACAGTCTCTGATGTCCCTCTGGAATGCCACCCTTGCTCGGATTTCATCAACCTTGTTGTCGAGAGACTGGACATTGGCAAGAAGAATACTGGGAAGTGGTGCGCGATGTGCCCTTTTTCGGAGTCTGACCAGAACACCGCCGCGTTTCCCTCTTTTTCGTAGTCGTTTCCTTGGGTCGCTGCAAGCGATCCATTCCGTTGTCCTGTTTGTAAGGCAGAACACAGGATCCGCGTCGCGGAAAACATATTCTTGGTCGTACTGATGGTGAGTTGACGCTGATCTTATATTCAGTAGTTCTTCTCGACTGTATGTAATGAAACCTAAGATGACCTGGGGTACTAATGTAAGAAATAACACGTAAAAAAACAAAAAACTGCATAGTTTCCTAGGAACGCGAGCGAGGCGGCCATCTCAGTCGGCGCCGGAAGTCAAATAGACACTTTTTAGCATGGACAATGGTTGTGAAGATTTTTCAAAATATTCACAACATAGACACAATTACAATTTTTATAGAATAGAATAAAAGCCTGGCTCTGGGGCTTCTGAAATCCAACCAGATCCATGATCGGATCCATGGCCGAAGCATCGCATTTCAGTTAAGCCAGCACTCGGCAGACTATATAGAAAACTCCCCCAAAAACACAGAACGGCAAATTACCGCAACACACAGCCCCACAAATGCCTTGAAAACTTTCTCTATATGGTAAGTGACCTCCTTCCCGGCCAAAATTACTCTTTCCCGTAGGCTACTTTTAAACTCAGACAAAGCAGAGATGCCATTTCTAGGTTCCAAGAAACAAAGATATCTGCTGTTTGATTTGACAATAAATCTTGATGGTTGTATAGTTGTCTCAAATAAAACTGAAGGACCTCGACGTTACTCTGGACCCTGATCTCTCTTTTGATGAACATATCAAGAATATTTCAAGGGAAGCTTTTTTCCATCTTCATAACATTGCAAAAAATATGATACTTTTTGTCCAGAAATGCAGAAATGCTAATCATTGCTTTTGTCACTTATAGATTTGACTACTGCAATGCTCTACCCTCTGGCTAACTGGATAAAATGCTAAATAAACTTCAGTTTGTGCTAAATACGTCTGATAGAATCTTGACAAAACTAGCCTGTCTATGCTGGCTTCATGTTACAGCTATGGCTGATTTCAATGTTTACTGCTAATCTATAAAGCATGACATGGACTTGCTCCTACCTATCTCTCCAATTTGGTCCTGTCGTACGTGTCTACACATACGCTACGGTCACAAGACGCAGGCCTCATTATTGTCCCTAGAATTTCTAAGCATCCAGCTGAAGCCAGTGGATTTTCTCCTATAGAGCTCCATTTTTATGGAATGGCCTGCCTATCCATGTGAGAGTTGCAAACTCCGTTTCGATCTTTAGGTCTTTACTGAAGACTCATCTCTTCAGCGGGTCCTATGATTGAGTGTAGTCAGGTTCAGGGGTGTGAAGGTGAACAGCAAGGCACTGGAATGACGAACCCCCCTTGCTGTCTCTGCCTGGCCAGCTCCCCTCTCTCCCCTGGGATTCTCTTCCTCTGACCATATTATGGGGGCTGAGTCACTGGCTTACTAGTGCTCTTCCATGCCATCCCTAGCAATGCCGGTCAGTGTCGTTTAAGATGATAAAACAATTATCATGAGCATGGCCCCTATTTCTATTACAGCATATCAAATCAAAATATATTTTTCACTTGCCGAATACAACAGGTGTGCTTACTTACAGGCTCTAACCAACAGTGCAATTCTTAAGTAAAAAAATAGGTATTAGGTGAACAATAAATAAGTCAATTTAAAAAAAAATAACAGTAAAAATACTGTTAAAAATTACAGTAGGGAGGCTATTTATTCTACATGATACTCAAATGTTCCCTATACCCATCATGAGGTTGCTTCAACCTAGCCTATGAATGAAAATGTACAATATTGGTGCACACAAGTTGAAAGACACGAGGTGACAGACAGTGACACATTAACAGACAGTGACATTTAATATCACCTTTCACTCTTGCCTGCATCTATCTGATATAGGGTTTAATAAATCATTCAAATTTCAACAGAATTGGACAAATTAATACACCCCTAATCATGGGTAAAACTGTTCACTTTCATAGCAGCCACGTTGTATTCCTTCTCGCATCTATGTGCTCTCCTCCTCTCACCTCTTCACCTTGCTTGTGGACTTCAATGCACAAACACATCAGCTGTATGTGACCAGACAACAAAGAAATCCAAGTCAAACCGCTGCACACAACCTACATCATTGTCACCATATTAGCTAAAATAAAGTCAGTCAGTATATCTAATAGAACTAAAGCGTTGGTAAACTTGCTACAATCATGCAGTAACGTTAGTGTATAGTCAGTAAGCAGTTACACCGGTGGGCCCCGGTGGCAAGACATTTGTAATACCAAAAGCTTACCTTGACTTGGAAGAGTTCCAGTGTTGTGTTGGAAAGTCATAGCTAGCTAACATAGCATACCTATGTTTGAGCAGGGTTTCAGTAGGCTAAACTAGTAAGTGAAACTGAAAAAAATGAAGAAATCTCTTTTTCTCTTGCTTCTTCATTTTGGAAGAAATGTATTTGTTCAATACTGTTCACCCATAGTCTTTCTCTCTTTGAGTCAACTACTCACCCTTTTTTTTACACTGCAGTGCTAGCTAGCTGCAGCTTATGCTTTCAGTACTAGATTTACTCTCTGACCCTTTAATTGGGTGGACAACATGTCAGTTCATGCTGCAAGAGCTCTGATAGGCTGGAGGACATCCTCTGGAAGTTGTCATAATTACTGTCTAAGTCTATGGAAGGGGTGAGAACCATGAGACTCCTAGGTTTTGTATTGAACTCAGTATACTATCTAAGGGGTTCAATGTCCTGAACTTGTTTAGCATTATCTAGTCCAAATATGGCATGATTCCACTATTTGTATCAGCTTGAATCACTTTCAATATGGGACATTTATTTTGAAGGTGAACCAAAAAAAATCCACTATTGTATCAGCTTGAATCACTTTTAATATGGGACTTTTATTTTGAAGGTGAACCAAAAAAATTCTACTATTGTGGCTAATCCTTAGTGGGGCTATCTTCACACAGGTATCCAACACATGGCAGAGTTGTTAGTTTAGTAGCACTGTTGATCAGCCCGCATGTGCATTAAAATGTCAAGGAGATTGAAGGAGATTACTGGAATGTATTATGAATGTTAAACTGATTTGTTTTCTGATGCTAGCAAGCATGTATTTCAAATCAAAATCCAATCAAATGTTATCTGTCACATACACATGGTTAGCTGATGTTAATGCGAGTGTAGCAAAATGCTTGTGCTTCTAGTGCAGTAATATCTAACAAATTCACAACAACTGCCTTATACACACAAATGTAAAGGGATGGAATAAGAATATGTACATACAAATATATGGATGAGCGATGGCCATGCGGCATAGGCAAGATGCAATAGATGGTATGAAGTACAGTATATACATATGTAGGATACGTAAACATGACTAAAGTGGCGTTATTTAAAGTGACTAGTGATACCTTTATTAAATCCATTTATTAAAGTGGCCAGTGATTTGGGTATGTATGTTGGCAGCAGCCTCTATGTTAGTTATGTCTGTTTAACAGTCTGATTACCTTGATAGAAGCTGTTTTTTAGACTCTCAGTGCAAGCTTTGATGCACGTTAACTGACCTCGCCTTCTGGATGATAGCGGGGTGAACAGGCAGTGGCTCGGGTAGTTGTTGTCCTTGATGATCCTTTTGGCCTTCCTGTGACATCGGGTGGCTTTATGAGTAAATGAGACTGGCTTTATGAGTCTGCCAACTCTGGACCTAGTGACAGCGGGGCCAGGGGTATTAGACCCTTCTTCGTCAACAGGTCCCATCTCTGACCTTGCTTTGTTCTGTTTCTGGACTGGTTCTTGTCCATCTGACATTTCAACAAGTTCGGATATTCTTCATAGTCGGGCAGTACGGTTTCCTGTTCTTCACTTGATATTCCTTCTATTTCTATATGGTCTCTGAGCGAGCTTGTCTCCAGGTCATCCAATCCATTCTGGTAAATTGCGTAATTCTGTCAACAATGGCTGACACTTAAACAACGTGCCATAGAATTCTGCAGCCCCCCGCAAGCAATGCTGCAGAACGCCACAACTTTTAAAGGAAGAACTACTGTAATAGCCCATTTTTTGTTTAGATAACAGTTACCTTTCAAAACGAGCTGTTAAGGGTGGAGTTTGGGACGGGATGAGTACTGGAAAGGTGACTTTCAGGTTACAATAGGCCATAAGTATACAGTAGATCGCCGATTGGCTTCACTTTGAATATGCTGAAACATACTGTAGCACCATGACCAGCATCTCTATTCATTTAAGTGAAGAGATTAGTGCTTTCAGGAGCTAAATTTACTGGAGACATTTTGAAAATACTGGTGGACTTGGGGATCTTGGTCACGGGACAGTGCTATTTGAAAACACAATCATCAGATTGTGAACCCCAGGAAAATTTACAGGTACAGTAGGCTACAACAATACTGTAAAGTAGGCCTAAAAATGCTAAAAATATTGCTTAAATAAATTGACTGCTGGTATTTACTGCTGCACAGTTTTACATTGTATTCCGTTTCCAGTGAACGACTCACTAATGGATGAAGATGACGAGCGCTCGGCAAAGGCCATCTGTAATCTGCTGGCATCACGGCACAACATCTACATCGCTCTAATTACTGTCAGAAGACAGTTGAAGAAAGTTGTGTGGACTTATTTAAAGGCTCGGTAAGACATACACATATACACATACACACACACTACCGGTCAAAGGTTTTAGAACACCTACTCATTCAAGGATTTTTATTTCTTTACTTACCTACGCACACACACCTTTTTTCCACACTAGTGGTGTCACGATCGCCGTATGGATTAGACCAAAGCGCAGCGTGGTTAGAATACATTCTTCTTTAAGGGAAGAACACGAAGAACACTTAAACAAAACAATAAGACAACCGTGACTGCTAATGAAACAATGTGCTAACGTGCAACATACCATAGACAATAACCCACAAAATACACAAAGTTGGCTGCCTAAATATGGTTCCCAATCAGAGACAACGATAAACACCTGCCTCTATTTGAGAACCAATCTAGGCAACCATAGACCTACATAAACACCTAGATGGAAACAGCTCAGGACAGATGGGAGACTCTAGCAGCTCAGGACAGACGGGAGACTCTAGCATATGGAGTATGGAGTAGACCAAAGTGCAGCGTGGTTAGAATACATTCTTCTATATTACAAGAAGAACACATACAAAACGATAAGATGAACGTGACTGCTAATGAAACAATGTGCTAACGCATAACATAGACAATAACCCACGAAATACCCAAAGAAGATGGCTGCCTAAATAAATCTACAAAACCCCTAGACAGTACAAAAACCCTAGATGAGAAAAAACACACATACCACCCTCGTCACACCCTGACCTAACCAACATATATTTAAAAAACAAAGAATACTCAGGTCAGGGCGTGACAATTGGTTAGAGCCTGTAAGTAAGCATTTCACTGTAAGGTAAACACCTGTTGTATTCGGCGCACGTGACAAATACACTTTGATTTTATTTGATTTGAAGATGCTGGAGGAAACAGGTACAAAAGTATCTATATCCACAGTAAATCGAGTCCTATATTGACATACCTGAAAGGCCCCTCAGCAAGGAAGAAGCAATTGCTCCAAAACCGCCACAAAAAAAGCCAGACTACGGTTTGCAACTGCACATGTGGACAAAGTTGGAGAAATGTCCTCTGG
The DNA here is from genome assembly GCF_023373465.1 of Oncorhynchus keta. NCBI lineage: Eukaryota > Metazoa > Chordata > Actinopteri > Salmoniformes > Salmonidae > Oncorhynchus > Oncorhynchus keta. The sequence goes on from NC_068442.1 coordinate 25,326,465, forward strand.
TCTGATGAAACAAAAATAGAACTGTTTGGCCATAATGACCATCGTTATGTTTGGAGGAAAAAAGGGGACGCTTGCAAGCCGAAGAACACCATCCCAACTGTGAAGCACAAGGATGGCAGTATCATGCTGTGGGTGCGCTTTGCTGCAGGAAGGACTGGTGCACTTCACAAAATAGATGGCATCATGAGGTAGGAAAATTATGTGGATATATTGAAGCAACATCTCAGGACATCAGTCAGGAAGTTAAATGGGTCATCCAAATGGACAATGACCCCATGTGTACTTCCAAAGTTTTGGCAAAATGGCTTAAGGACAACAAAGTCAAGGTATTGGAGTGGCCATCATAAAGCCCTGACCTCAATCCTATAGAAAATTTGTGGACAGAACTGAAAAGCGTGTTCGAGTAAGGAGGCCTACAATCCTGACTCAGTTACACCAGCTCTGTCATGAGGAATGGGTTAAAATTCACCCAACTTATTGTGGGAAGCTTGTGGAAGGCTACCTGAAACGTTTGACCCAAGTTAAACAATTTAAAGGCAATGCTACCAAATACTAATTAAGTGTATGTCAACCTCTGACCCATTGGGAATGTGATGAAAGAAATACAAGCTGAAATAAATAATTATCTCTACTATTATTCTGACATTTCACATTCTTAAAATAATGTGGTGATCCTAACTGACCTAAGAAAGGGAATTTTTCAGGAATTGCGAAAAACTGAGTTGAAATGTATTTGGCTAAGGTGTATGCTTCTGATGACCAGGTGGCGAATCGCATCTCTGCATGTCTGGCAGACATATCAGTGTGGATGATGGATCACCACCTCAAGCTGAACCTCGGCAAGACGGAGCTGCTCTTCCTCCCGGGGAAGGACTGCCCGTTCCATGATCTCGCCATCACGGTTGACAACTCCATTGTCTCCCAGAGCGCCAAGAACCTTGGCGTGATCCTGGACAACACCCTGTCGTTCTCAACTAACATCAAGGCGGTGGCCCGTTCCTGTAGGTTCATGCTCTACAACATCCGCAGAGTACGACCCTGCCTCACACAGGAAGCGGCGCAGGTCCTAATCCAGGCACTTGTCATCTCCCGTCTGGATTACTGCAACTCGCTGTTGGCTGGGCTCCCTGCCTGTGCCATTAAACCCCTACAACTCATCCAGAACGCCGCAGCCCGTCTGGTGTTCAACCTTCCCAAGTTCTCTCACGTCACCCCGCTCCTCCACTCTCTCCACTGGCTTCCAGTTGAAGCTCGCATCCGCTATAAGACCATGGTGCTTGCCTACGGAGCTGTGAGGGGAACGGCACCTCAGTACCTCCAGGCTCTGATCAGGCCCTACACCCAAACAAGGGCACTGCGTTCATCCACCTCTGGCCTGCTCGCCTCCCTACCACTGAGGAAGTACAGTTCCCGCTCAGCCCAGTCAAAACTGTTCGCTGCTCTGGCCCCCCAATGGTGGAACAAACTCCCTCACGACGCCAGGACAGCGGAGTCAATCACCACCTTCCGGAGACACCTGAAACCCCACCTCTTTAAGGAATACCTAGGATAGGATAAGTAATCCTTCTCACACCCCCCCCCCCTTTAAGATTTAGATGCACTATTGTAAAGTGACTGCTCTACTGGATGTCATAAGGTGAATGCACCAATTTGTAAGTCGCTCTGGATAAGAGCGTCTGCTAAATGACTTAAATGTAAATGTAAATGTATGCAAGCTTCCGACTTCAACTGCACTTCTGAGCCTTCTCTGAAGCAACACATTACGCACACTAACATAAATTGATATCAATGTCATCCAAGAAACACCTCAAGTTATACAGTATATTGTTTAGTAGACATAGAAGCTTGTCTTAGTTTATACCAATTGAAACATTGTTCTGGATGGGATGAAACAAGTGGCATACGATTTTTACTCTACATAGTTGAGGTTGTAATGCTTTAAATGAAGCATTCTCAATTCAGTTCAGAATCTGTGGAGGGGTGTTTTGCATCACGTAGTCAGTTAACACAAATTGGCCTTTTGCTCCTCCAGCATGACAATCTGGAAGAGAACCGCAACAAAGATTGGATGCAGCAGGGATCTTCGGCGTATCAGGCACTGACCCAAATTGTCTTGAATGCATGTTGGCTGAAAATTATCAAAGTGCCTCAACTTTAGGTGATATAGAGTTATTAATTCTGCCGAATATCCTCCTTCTCCAATGATCCAAAGAAGACTTACTAAACTGAATATATTTGCCCTGGAAATCAAAGACTAATGGTCATTAAAGGCAAGTCTGTCACAACCTTCACAACCATCGGCCGTCCATGGAGAATGTGGAGGGCAAGAAGATGTATGTCTTTGTTATTGTCTCGCTTGTGAAAAATATTTGCATGATGTAGAAACCCAAAATATGTCCATTATATGGATGCAGGGGGACGCAGCAAGGCTCTAGGTGGGGATCATAGACATTTAGCATGGCAGTCCTTACCCCAGTAGGTGTAGTAGGTGTCCCGTGGATCAGGAGAGTAGTGGGTTATGTAGCGCTGGCCACTGGTACCCTAGGATAAGGATATTCTCGGCAGCTGTGATCAAAAGAAAACTAAGAGTCTAAGTGATTCACCCCAACCTGCAGTAGAAAGGGCTTGGTCTGACATTCCACCTGACCGGAGCCAATGGGGCGTCCATCGAGGGCTTGAATCTGCCGATGGATGGGAGATTTCACAGGGGATTTGTAATTCTCTTGCGAAGGCTTGATCAATGAAATCATCTGCGGCCCCAGAGTCCACGAAAGCTTGAATCTGGTGCTGACGGTTGTCCCAGTGGAGGGTTGTGGGTAGTGACAGACAGTGACTGGATAGCTGGTGAGTAACTGCACAGCATGTCAGGGTCTCCCCTTGTCCTGGCGAGCCCTGGCGTTTCCCGTCAGCTCTGTGCATGTAGCACGGAGATGGACAATACCTCCACAGTGGAGGCAGCAGCCTTCGCGCATGAGCCTGTCAGACTCCTATGGGCTCAGACGTGTGCGACTCAGATGTTTAAGTCCCAACTGCATTGGGCTCCTCAATGCTGGGTTCGGGGGGCTTGGGGTGCTAAGGAACCCGGGATACTGGGGTGGTGTCAAAAAAGCTCTGTCTCATACGTTCTCAGAGGCAGTTGTCGATCCTGTTTGCCAGCGTTATCAGTGACTAATGGTCCTCTCCCAGTTCCTGAGAGGCCAGTTCATCCTTGACAGAGTTAGACAACCCCTGGTGGAAAGCGTTGACCAGTGGAAAAGCTTTGACCAGTGCCTGTGTATTCCACCCACTCTCGGCGGCGAGGGTGTGCGGAACTCAAAGGCAAAGTCAGTCACTGGTCTGGCCCCTTGGCAGATGTTGAACAGTCGGCTGGCCGCTTCTCTTCCGCCGACTAGCTAGTCGTAGTCTCGTCACAGTGAAGGCTAATATGGAGCTGCAGGATGGTGGCTGCTGTTCCCACACTGCCGTTGCCCATGCCATGGCCTTGCCTGAGAGTAGAGAGATTATGTAGGCGATCTTGGCCTGATCGGTGTGGAACGAGGAGCACTGTAGCTCGAACATTAGAGAGCACTGAGTGAGGAACCCCTTGCATCCTCCCGGGGGCCTGTCATACCGCTCAGGGGGCTGGGTTGATTCCCTGTGCAGGTTCCCTTGAGGATCTACGGTGACGCCTGTAGCACTGGGTGATGAGACTTGGGCATTGGCTCCTCCTGGGTTGGGGTTGGACTGTGGTTAGAGGGAGTCGGTAAGTGCCCAGAGTGTTTCTGATATCTGGAAGAGTTGTTCTTGCTGCTGCTCCAGCAGTGCTCCTTGGTGGGTTACAACATTCTTGATCTGGGTGATCTCTGGTGGGTCCATGTTGATGGGCTGAAGCTTGCTGTGACATGGTGAGGTTGGGACCCAGGTGCAGAGAATAGACCAGACGAGGAATCAGCGTTTAAGGATAAACATAAACATTTATTGAGACACAGTAAAGGAAGGATCAGAGTAACACTGGGAAAACAACAAACACTAAGTCTCGAAAACTCCCTCAGAAGACAAACACACACAGCACATAATTCAGGTTGGTTTCAGCAAAGGACAACGTAAACACACCTCTTTGAACAGGCAAAACATAATGAGGTCATAGGACACAACTGAGTGTCATTAATGTCTTTAGGACGGTATCTGCCACTCTCTGGAGACAGGTGGAACCATGGCAAAAGGAGGATTTGTGGCAGGGTCAAAAAAACTTCCCATCTGGGCTGGCACCAAGGTAAGGAGCATCTGGGTGTATCACAAAGCCACAAGATGACACACTGACATTATACATTTCAGAGTACTGCTCTAACATCTGGCTCTACATCCCCTTTTCATTTGACTGGTTTGCCGTACCCCCTTAATCTCGTTTACACAGAAGTGTGCAGGCCATTGAGTTGGTATCCAACATGGCATTGACTGTGATCTGACTGTTAATTTTGACTGGCGTGTAAAAGAGGCTATATGAGCTATCAACACGCTGTGTGTTCTGGAGACTACTTTGGGAGACTCTTGGGAAATTTCATTAAGTGATGAATAAACTGACTCATAATCAGGTACTTCACTGAGGGATTTTTCACTGTTACCTTCACTTCTCCTCTCCGAATGCAGCCAACCTAGTTTCCTGAGCTGGTGGATTCTGGCTGGCTCGTCACTCGGGCAGCCAGGGTCTTAGATGCGGCTATATGGCAGTCTCTCTAACATGACCTATGGAATGACATCTGAAACATAGTCGACTAGACTGACATTGGGAGAATGTGGTGTGTGCTGTATCTTTACACACATGGCATGCCTGTTCAGGGGCACTGTTGTTGTTTACACAAAAATATTTTAGCCATTTAGCAGATACTGTTATCCAGAGCAAGGGTTAAGTGCCTTGCTCAAGGACACCAACAGATTTTTCACATAGTCAACTCAGGGATTTGATCCAGCAACCTTTCAGTTACTGACTGGCCCAATGCTCTTAATTACTAGGCTACCTGCTGGTATAGTGCTGCTTCAGAATGCCTTAGCCTACTCATCTTCTTCTCTGACTGGCTGGTTAATGGGACACTCCTTCTCTTCACGTCCATCCCCATCACATCAACCCATTCCAGAAAGTCACACTTGTCTGACCCATCCCCCTGAAGACTGGTGTATCCTTGGCATTAGATTTCAGGATTACATTCAACTGAGATAGATCTAGGTTTGTACCCTGTGGGCTGGAGTTGGCTGAGCCACTGTGACATCTGGAGGGCTGAGTTGCTTTCCCACATTCACCCTCAAATAGTAGTCTGGCTGTCACTGAGTCTCCTATGTGCTCGCCTAACTTCTCCATCAACACACCTAACTCTGTAGCTGGGTCACTAGAGGGCCTGGTGTTGAAGTGTACGGTGTCATATTCACAGTAGTTTCCAAGATCTGGTAAATCAAGGACTGAGCTAGGGTCAGCAAAGTGCACTGAGACTTTGGGCCTAGTGCCACCATAACCTTTACCTGGTCTGGTTCTATCAATACCTTCTGCCATGGTATTAATAGTAAAATATCCCAAATAAAATGTGTAAAATAATTGTTTTATTCAATGCTGGGTGAGAGACTGTTTAAAAATACGACTCAAATGACTGAGAAATATACTCTGAAAATAACAAATAGAGAAATTCAGAGAATTCAGAGAGAACTCCCTATAATACGAAAGGTACAAAAACGAAAGGAAATCCACTTGTGATGCCCTGGATACACGGCGATGCTGCAGATGTCCCTAGGCAATCGGCTGATCCGATTGTAACCAATTGTAACCTTTTGGTTCTGACTCCATTCCAAGGCAACTAATCAGCATGCACGGACACGATGGTACTGGAGCCCATGAAATTATTTTATTCTGGGACAGACAACACACGGTGTTAGTTGAGTTATTGCTTCTTTCACACTCCATCAGCACTTAACAGTCTGTTATGGTATTCTTGTTTTGATCAAATAGTATCTTTCATTTTTCTTTCATAATGCCTGAGCTCCATGTAAAATTATACAATAAAAATAGCCAACAATAATTACATAGAACAATTACAATTCTCCATAGACAACACATTCAATCACATACCTGGGACAGGCAATAACCAACACCATAGTGTTAGTTGACTTACGGCTTCTCTCACTCTCCTACAACATAAAATTATATTTTTTTAAATGCAAAAATGTCTAACCTTCTAGGTTTGAATGGCACACACATGTTGAAAACAAGCTATCTAACAGTATACATACAGTACATGTCTAACAGGACGAGAGCTAGCATAGCTAACAAGTTAGCATAAAAACTCAGTTAAAACAACCAAAATACATTTTACATTACAACAAACTACTTGTCATTACGTTGTACATTAGTTCATACACATTCTGTGACAGTTTGGACATAATTATATCAAGAGACCATGCCTTTAACTGGGAAAGTAGTAGAGAAGCATTTCCAACCTACCGTACACTCTATCAGCACAAAACAGTCGCAACAACAATAGAGCAGTCAGAGTGAAATATTGTCAACCAACTACACAATGTCAGTCAAGTGATGAATGGAATACAGTATGTCAATAGGAATCAATACAACTATATGGCATGTTTAAACAGAAACTCAATAACATGAATGCAATGCTTATTAAACTCATTTGGGCAAACAGGATATATTTTCTTACTCTGTTACACCTGCCATGCTGAGATGTGTTGTATGGAGCAGAATACATTTATGTATACATCAGTCATGTTTTGAACACTCATGAGCCCAACATGAATCCTTCCGAACATCATAAAGGAATCTACATGGCATATCCAGCCCCTTTGTCAAGAAGAGGTGTCATTTCCTAAAGGATGCTTATTGACACGCATACTTATTGTCAAGGGATTTGCTGTCAGCTCCATTGGATGAAAGCATTAATAAATTGAGTCATACACTGATCAATATCCAGACTATAATTTCTTTGGGGCTAACCTAAAAAAATACTCCTGATTTAGTCTGGGATCTTTCAGACCTGTCTTCTCAATAATATCCCTCATTGAGTGGATGTGGAGGGGACAAACTTGAAAAGGGAATTAGAACAATGCTTGGTCACTCCATCATCAGAGCCTTCTACACACATCGTAGACAAACGCTAGAACAAATATGAGGGGAAAATGTATGAAGACCCCAAAATAAATGTTTTAAAATTATTTGTTGCCGAAAACAACAAGAACATGGGAAGCAGCGTCTGTTGGAGTGGTGTAAAGCTTGACGCCATTGGACTCTGCAACAGTGGAAACGCATTCTCTGGAGTGTTGAATCACACTTCAAATCAAATGAAATCAAATGTTATTTGTCACATGCGCTGAATACAATAGGTATAGACCTTACAGTGACATTCTTACTTACAAGCTTTTAACCAAAAACGCAGTTTTAAGAAAAATAAGTGTTAAGTAAAAAATGCAATAAAAATAAAAGTAACAAATAATTAAAGAGCAGCAGTAAAATAACAATAGCGAGGCTATATACAGGGGGTACCAGTACAGAGTCAATGTGCGGAGGCACCGGTTAGTCGAGGTAATTGAGGTAATATATACATGTAGGTAGAGGGGGGTGGCAATGCAAATAGTCTGGGTAGCCATTTGATTAGCTGTTCAGCAGTTGTATGGCTTGGTAGAAGCTGTTAAGACGTCTTTTGGACCTACAGGCCCAGGATGGAAGGAAGCGTGCGCCCAGTGATGTACTGGGCCATATCACTACCCTCTGTAGTGCCTTGCTGTTGGAGGCTGAGCAGTTGCCATACCAGGCAGTGATGCAACCAGTGCTCTAGATGTTGAATAACTTTTTGAGGATCTGAGGACCCATGCCAAATATATTCAGACTCTTGAGGCTGAATAGGCTTTGTAGTGCCCTCTTCACTGTCTTGGTGTGTTTGGACCATGATAGTTTTTTGATGTGGACACCTAAGAACCTGAAGCTCTCAACCCGCTCCACTGCAGCCCCGTCGATGAGAATGGGGGCATGCTCAGTCCTCCTTTTCCTGTAGTCCAATATCATCTCCTTTGTCTTGATCACGTTGAGGTCTCTGACTTTCTCCCTATAGGCTGTCTCATCGTTGTCGGTGATCAGGCCCACCACTGTTATGTCATCAGCCAACTTAAAGATGGTGTTGGAGTCATGCCTGGCTATGCAGTCATGAGTGAACAGGGAGTAGAGGAGGTGACTGAGCACGCACCCCTGAGGTGCCCCCTTGTTGAAGATCAGCATGTCGGTTATGTTGGTACCTACCCACCTGGCAGTCCGACGGATGAATCTGGATTTGTACGATGCCAGGTTAATGCTATCTGCCCCGAATGCATAGTGCCAACTGTAAAATTTGGTGGTCTGGGGCAGTTTTACATGGTTCGGGCTAGGCCTCTTAGTTCTAATGATGGGGAATCTTAACACTACAGCATACTTTCTAGATGATTCTGTGCTTCCAACTTTGTGGAAACAGTTTGGGGAAGGCCCTTTCCTGTTTCAACATGAAAATGCCCCCATGAAGAAAGCGAGATCCATACAGAAATGGTTTGTTGAGATCGGTGTGGAAGAACTTGACTGGCCTGCACAGAGTCTTGACCTCAACCCCATCGAACACATTTTGGATGAATTGGAATGCCAACTGCGAGCCAGGCCTAATCAGCCAACATCATTGCCCGACCTCGCTAATGCTCTTGTGGCTAAATGGAAACAACTCCCCGCAGCAATGTTCCAACATCTAGTGGAAAGCCTTCCCATGAGTGTGGAGGTTGTTATTGCAGCAAAGGGGGGACCAAATCCATATTAATACCCATTATTTTGGAATGAGATGTTAGACAAGCAGGTGTCCACATACTTTTAGTAATGTAGTGTATCTGTGACCAACAGATACATATCTGTACTCCCAGTCATGTGAAATCTATAGATTAGGGCCTAATGTATTTATTTCAAATGACTGATTTACTTATATAAACTGTAACTCAGTAAATTCTTTGAAATTGTTGCATGTTGCGTGTATATTTTTGTTCAGTGTAGTTTAGTGGAGTTTGCCCTCTCCCCCTCTCTCTCCCTGGAGTGCAGAACTGAGACAGCTGAAAAAAGGGGTCACATGATTTGTGACATTGCTGGATGCAGGCCTCACTCTGCTCTGTTGTCAGCGAATGCATGATTCACAAATCTGTGCCCTGTAAGCAAATACATTGTTTTATTGAAATGAGCTGTTTTTGTCTAAAAATACTTTTTTGAGTCACAATATGTTGACTTTTCCTGGTTAAATATTTGCGATAATTACATTTTTTATTTTAGGTAGCTGACTGACACAGAAGTGGAGATGGGTCAAATCTGTGCATGAGCGCCCTCATGGGGGAAACCCTTCTATTTAGAAATGTCACGATATGTCACGATATGCCCTTATATGGAGCTTGATTTCCAGCTTGATTTGGGGGGGTTGGAAATAGTGAGGATACTGAAGACAGCTCCATATATTGGCATATAATGAGTAGGGTTTTCCCTATGAGGGCTACATACAATAATAATAGAAAATAATCACAAATCTGGTTGAAAAGTGCCAAATGTACTTTTGACAAAAATAGCAAATTTGGCCGTACGAATTCAATAAAACAATGATTTTGCCAACAGTTTGCAGATTTGTAAATCATGCATTCACTGACAACGGAGAGGAGCGAGGACTGCATCCAGGAATATCACGAGTCACATGACCTGTTTTTGCAGCTGTCTCAGTTCTGCAATCCAGGGAGAGAGAGGGGAACTCCACTGAAATAGTTTCAAGGTTTGGAACCACTTGGGAGATTCTGGATTTTGGGTAGACTTCTCCTTTAAGTGGGCGTGATGAGCAGGCTTTTTCCCCAGGTTGTATCTGTATAGTTCTTCTGTCCCTCACCAAATTAAATGTGCCACGGTCTTCAGCGGGACTCAACACTAGACGGTTAGTTTCTATTCATATTACATTTGATTTTTTTAAATTTCTGGTTTATGTAGTAGTAGCCTAATAATATATTCAATATAAAATGTTTCTACAAGTCAATATGCTGGTAGTAGTTCCAAACTTGCTTCAGGTGCAACAATGATTCATCATTATGTTATTCACATAGGCCTAGTTGATCAGTCATGGCTCCAGAGAAAACAGCATCCACTAAAGCCCAGGAAAAGGTAAGGTTTCCAAACAGTTTACAACTACATGTTCATGCCCTGATGTAACTGTAACATAATTCCACTACAGTACAATATCCTAACCCTCATCTGTAAATCTCTGACAGACTATAATAACAGTTATGTATATATGTAGCCTACTACAGTAGGTATGCACATTGACAGAGTTGAGCATGTCTGTCTCAGCTTGAGGAGTGAATTGTTGTTCCATGTCTCTCAGGACAATGTGTTTGTCAGACTCCTAAGCCTACCTGCAGTGAGCTCTACCTATGAGGTTATTGAGAGGACCTACACTAGCACCAAGCAGACCCACCCGCTCCTCTGCTCTGTGTGTGGGGTGTATGAGAGGGGGGCCAGGACCGCCAGCAGTCTGGCAGTGTGGAGCATCCAGCCTGCCATCGACCGACTGGAGACCCAGAGTGAGCACACTGATTCCCTGCCTTAGTGCTAACTGTCATCAATTGCTGCACTGCAAAAATTGTTAGTCACCCTGCCACCAGTCCAGACAAATAGATAGGCTGTGTAATCAGTTCATTAACCATATGTTCAGCTACTACAGTACAATAGTCTATACTGCTTCACACTGCAGTACCATTACCTGATTGTGATGTCCATCTACTACAGTAACCTGAACATGCAGTACCTCCAAAAGTAATCCTTCAATACATGTAGATGCTGTGAAGTGCAATACATGAAAAGGAGTAAATGAGCTCATTCTCACTGAGAGTGTTTGCTGTTTGTTTGATCATCTGTAGTGACAACAAATCCGTTGTGCTGTTGAGTCTGGGAATGTGTCGTGCCGTACGCCTGGGCTAGGGCCAGCTCTTAGTAGAGCCAGGTTTTGTATACTGAGCCAGGTCTACAAGACTTGGTTTGACTGTTTCTATGTTCTACTTGTTGATGGGGAGAACACACAGTTGTCATGAAACTCTCTCTTGGGATGTTACATTTCCTGGTTGTGAAATGTAATTTATATTGGATGAACTCTGTGTCCTGAACTCACATTCACGAATTGCAAAACTGTTCTCTGGTGACAAGTAGACTTTGAGATTTCATGATAAATTGGGCAATTTAAATATTTCATTGTCTCACGTTCTAGCTTACTTCACAAACATTTGAATAAACACGCATGAAGGAAAGTTTTGAATCTGGAAATGCAATACAGCTTTGCTCAACCCATTGGCAAGTGAGGAAAAGGGATCTGTTGTAATGAGTGCAATATAATGAAAGTACCAAGGCAGATTGCAGCTTGCATGTCACTAAGGTGTGCCACAGATATTCTGTCTCAGAGAGCAATGCCAAAATGACAATGATCTCATCTGCATTTTTGCTATCTAGCTCCTGGAGATGTTTAATAACGTATTATTTGTGATTAAATCATTTCACAGTGTAGAGAACATCTTTCAATGTGTTCAATACTCAGAGGTTATCGGCAGTGTAAAACACATAATGACCTTCTCTAAACTCAATATATTGTCTCTAGTTGTCGCTGCCAACAATCTGGCCTGTAAAGGGCTGGATCATCTGGAGGAGAAGATCCCAGCTCTGCAGTATTCCCCTGAGAAGGCAAGGAAGCTATTTTCTGAGTCAATTTAAAATGCTTGTTACACAGCATGACTTCTGCCCCTAAAACCTGTCTTTTTCCTCTGTTTCACACAGCTGGCGTCTGGCATAGTGGATGCAGTCACCTCTACAGTGCAGACAGCTAAGGAGGGCATCGCCAGCCCCATCGCTGGCACCTCAGACAAGGTGCTCAGCATGGCATCCAGTTGGCTCCAGTTGACCAGGAGTGCCTTCAGTGATGGCTTTAGCAATGTCCTGAACAGCAAGCCTGTCCACCTTGCAGGGGAGGGAGCAGACACTGCACTGACCCTGGCTGAGAGTCTGGTCAACTATGTTCTGCCTGGAACCTCTGAAGAGACTGGTATACTTCAAACCTAATATTTTTTTCTTCTTACTGTGTTGAGTTAGTTCAGATAAGGACATGGAATGGGAGCTAAACATTTACAAGGGTCGTTGCTATCCGTTGAGGGACGTCCCAAAGATCCCGGATCGCACTGACCCATTTTTAAACGGTATACTGTAGCTATTTCAACTTTCACCACAAGGTGGCAACCTACAATTGAGAAACAAAACAGTGGAGTGCTATGGTTTCATGGTTACAGCAGGCAAGCTGTAGTAGATGACTGGTGATAGGAGATGTTTTGTTTCAGGACACAGAAAGAACATAACAGAAAGAACATAACAGCAGGATTTAGACAAGTGAGATAAAGTGATAACATCTCTAAGCAATTCCTGAAGATGAGATGTTCTCTAGCACTTGCACTAGACAACCTCTTCACCCTCCACATGATGACTCATGCATGAGTCAGTCTGTTACAATCTAAGGGAAATATATTATATTCAACTAAATTAGCCAAATACATACTTGGCTTGCCAAATGGAACCGTATCTGGCTGTTAGAGAATGTGCTAGACCATAAGGAAATCTATAAAGAATTCCCATACCATACCTGTAGAACCGGGGTGTCAAACTAATTTCCCCTGCGGGTAGCATTCTGTCTTCACCGAGGTCTGGAGGGAAGCAATTAAAATGTATTATATTTCTTCGCAGTCAATGTGTAGAAAATTGTCCCATATCCATCGCTTTTGGAATTTGATCAGTGTTAGCATTTTACATTATTTGTCAGACACTCTTATCCAGTGACACTTACAGTACATAAACATACTCGTTTTTTTATACCGGTCTCCCATAGGAATTGAACTGATCTTCAGCAAGCTGGACAGAGTGAAGAGACTATACATGTAGAACCATTATCATTTCTACAGTTTCAATTTGGTTTTAGTCATTTCAATGTCAATTGAGATTATTCTAATAATCTTTTACTCAAACCCCCTGCCTGCCAGATTGAATGGGCTCTTGAGTTTGACTCGGGCTGTTGAACAATCTATTATTTGCTTTTATACTGTGCGAGGGGGTACAATGTATAAGCACTTCTGCCAGTCTGCAAGTGTTATTATTAAGTCAATGACCCCCATTTTATATAAGTGGTATTATCGGTTCTACCTGTGGCCCTGTCTGGCCAGACGAGTCACTCGGGTGTTCTCCAGACTAATCCTCCTGCTCTGGGAGTACAGGTGATCCCGTCCTCAGATAGGCAGGCAGAATAAGCAGTTGGCCCTGTCTGACCAAAGTGAATCAACCCTCACTACATCCATCCCACGCGCACCACTCACACAGTGTGTGGTATATAGGCTCTCTGAGCTGAGCAATCCCTTAGATACTCTGTACAGAGAACATGCTGTGCTGCTCTGATGATTAGAAGGCTGGTGTTAAGAAACAATTGTTATTTGGGAATTTCAGTACTTCCACTGAACATTACACACAAGTTCCCACCTGGTTCTCTTAACCTCTTCCATGTAAATTTCCTTGTTTCGGGGACCTGCGAGCTTCTTGTACTGGTTGCCCACTAACATTTTTGCTTATATCGATCTTTGGACACCGTAGATCAAAATGGCTTGCATTGAGCAGTAGCCCTGTGTCATGCCCTGACCTTAGATTCTCTGTTTTTCTATATATATTTTGGTTAGGTCAGGGTGTGCCTCGGGTGAGTACTCTAGTTGTTCTAGGTCTAGGGTTTTTATATGTCTATGTTGGCCTGATATGGTTCCCAATCAGAGATAGCTGTTTATCGTTGTCTCTGATTGGGGATCATATTTAGGTAGCCATTTCCCCGTTGTGGGATCTTGTCTATGTTTAGTTGCCTGTCAGCACTAGTTTGTATAGCTTCACGTTTCGTTTGTTGTTTTTGTTCATTCATTAAAAAGAGAATGTACGCATACCACGCTGCGCCTTGATCCGATACTTATGACGAACGTGATAGAAGATCCCACCACCAAAAATAGCCCAAGCAGCGTGTTCAAGAGGAGCAGGGATCCTGGGCCAGGGAGAAAAGTGAGTGGAGGACATCCTGCACCTGTGAAGAGGTAATGGCAGGGGACAAGATCCTGCCATGGATGCAGGCGGAGGCAGAGAAAGAGGAATGGCGACGATAGGGGGGGACGGCTAGCACGGAAGCCCAAGAGACAGCTCCCAAAAAGCAGTTGTTGGGGCACTCGTGGAGATTGGCAGAGGTAGGGTTGAGACTTGAGCCAACTCCCCGTGCATACCGTGGGGAGCATGTGCCTGGTCAGGCACCGTGTTATGCAGTGACTCGCATGGTGTCTCCAGTGCGCATTCATAGCCCGGTGCGCTCTATTCCAGCTCCCCACATTTGCCTCGCTAGAGTGGGCATCCAGCCAGGATGGGTTGTGCCGGCTCAGCGCTCCTGGTCTGCAGTACACCTCTTCGGCCCAGGATATCCTCCGCCGGCTCTACGTACTGTATCGCCAGTACGTTTTCACAGCCTAGTGCGTCCTGTGCCAACGCCCCACACGTATCAAACTAAAGTGAGCATCCAGCCAGGACGCATTGTGCCACTACGCTCCAGGTCTCCAGTGCACCTCCACAGTCCAGAACGTCCTGTGCCTCCTCCCCGCACTCGCCCTGAGGTGCGTGTCATCAGCCCGGTTCCACCTATACCTGTCCCACACATCAGATCTCCTGTGCGCCTCCCCAGTCCGGAGCTTCCGGCGACGATCCAAGGTCCGGTTCCACAAAAGCTGAGGGATCAGCGTAAGGAGGGGGGGTTGCGTCCAGAACCGGAGCCGCCACAGAGGGTAGATGCCCACCCGGACCCTCCCTATAGGTTCAGGTTTGCGGCCTTGGAGTCTGCACCTTTCGGGGGGCGGGTACTGTCATTACTTACATTCTCTGTTTTCTATATATTTTGGTTAGGTCAGGGTGTGACTAGGGTGGGTACTTTAGTTGTTTTTTGTCATCTAGGGTTTTTGTATGTCCATGTTGGCCTGATATGGTTCCCAATCAGAGAAGGCTGTTTATCATTGTCTCTGATTGGGGGGGGGATCATATTTAGGTAGCCAGTTTCCCCATTGTTAGTTGTGGGATCTTGTCCATGTTGAGTTGCCTGTAAGCACTAGTTTGTATACTTCACGTTTCATTTGGTTGTTTGTTGTTTTTGTTCATTAATTAAAAAGAGAATGTATACATACCACGAATGCGCCTTGGTCCGATCCTTATGACGAGCGTGACACCCTGACTCTCATGGGCACAGGAGTATGTCTCATCTGCCTTCTATAAAGGCACTAACAAAACATGTGGCTGTAATCCTTACATTGTAACCCAGCAGGGGAGAGTGGTTTTCTCACTGTAGCACATTTTTTTGAGACATTTTATAGCTAATCTAAAATAATGAATAGATTTTTAAACCTTTCTGTTTGTCATAGACGGACAAGATTGATATGAGATGAAGGGCGAGTTCCTATTGAGTTCTCTAAGCCGTTCACAGCGGAGGGGGGGACAAACGTTTTGATCAGGAAAGACCTTTAAGAAATATGTACATTTTCTCTGACACTAAATGTACAGATATGAATTTTTGAGTTTTATAAGGAAGGTGTAATCTTATTGTATAAATTGACTATACAATATTTTGAGAAAAAAAAGTATTTTCAAGCCTAATTTACACAATTTTGTTGAATAGGAAATGCATTATGATAAAAATGTAACATTTTATACATTTGTATTGTATACTTAAGCTTGTCCTCAAAAGAAAGTGACTACACCTCAGCAATAACTTTTTTTACCAGAAAGGTTAGATGGTAACCTTTTCTTGGAGTGTGCAGCATTACTAGTTATTGTTTTTGTCCCTCTCATGCCAAATAATTACTTTTGGGGATTACAAAGATTACATTTAGATACCTTTTGAGTTCTAAAGCTTCTTCAGGCTAGGGTCTTTTTTTCTACACTTCCTGTCTGACTGACGTGCCCAAAGTAAAGTGCCTGTTACTCAGGCCCAGAAGCCATGATATGCATATAAATGGTACCATTGGATAGAAAACACTGAAGTTTGTAGAAATTTTAAAATATTGTATGAGACTATAACACAATAGATATGGTCGGAGAAAATCTAAAGAAAAACCAAACGGAATTGTTGTTTTTTGAGACCCCATGCTCTTCCAATGGAATGTATAGGGTCATATCCAAATCCAGCTCCCAGATTGCAATTCCTATGGCTTCCACTAGATGTCAATAGTCTTTGTTCAAGGTTTCAGTCTTGTTTCTTCCCAAACGAGGAAGAATTTTGAGTTTTAGTACTGGGAGTCAGAGTTGGAAATCAGTCTGTGTGCGCGCGATGAAGAGGAATTTTGCTTTCCTGTTGAACATATTTCTCTCCGCATGAAAAATTATAGTTTAATTGCATTTTAGGGTACCTAAGCATTAAATAGAAATGTATTGACTTTTCAACAAGTTTAGAGGTAGTCTTTTGGATTCCTTTCTCTGCATGTTGAACGAGTGAATTACTCAAATCGATGACGCCAACTAAATAGACATTTTGGGATAAAGAAGGATTTTATCTAACAAAACGGTCATGCATGTTGTAGCTGGGATCCTTTGGATTGCAAATCAGAAGATTTTCAAAAAGTGAATATTTTAATCACCATTTGTGATTTTTGTGAAATCTGTGCTGATTGAAATATATGTTGATGTGGGGCGCCATCCTCAAACAATCGCATGGCATGCTTTCGCTGTAAAGCCTATTATAAATCAGACAATGCAGTTAGATGAAAAAGACTTTAAGCTTTTAACCGATATATACGACACTTGTATGTACCTAAATGTTTAATATCCACAATTTGTATGATTATTTATTTGAAATGAGCGCCCTCCAATTTCACCGGAAGTTGACGACGTTCTCAGAACGTTCAGAGACTGTATAATAACTATTTTGTCAGTTATTGGAAATATTCTGAATTTTTTATTGTGCACAGTAACATCAATAAGCTCTAAATTCTCAAACTTTCCATAAAAACCACAGGAACTTTAGGAAAGTTCAGAGAACATTCTAAGAATGTCATTTTAAAATAAGGTAGCAGTGTTATTAAAAGTCTTATTGAAACTTTCAGTAAAAGCTTTAAAGTAGTTATTCACTAACCTCCAAATGACCTATAATTTATGTTCTCAGAGTGTTAATAAAACCTCTAGGGGACACCTTATCAGAACCAGAATAAAACATTCTCAGAACCTCCCTGCAACCTGAAAATAATTGTTTCCAAAAAAGGCCAAATGTTCTCAGAACATAATTTTTTTTTTTAACTTCAGTTTTACTGGTCAGGAAGCTTATGGCTTTGTTCCCACAACCAATGTGAAACCAAAAACAAACATTCCCACCACTTCCAAGGACCCAAATGTGCTAGCTAGTGACCAACTACAGAATGTTACATCCCCATTCCACACAGTAAGGCCAGAAGTGTTTTCCCTACAACAAGACCAAAGGTTTGGCACCTACTCATTCCAGGGTTTATCTTTTCTTTTGACTATTTTCTACATTGTAGAATAATAGTGAAGACCAAAACAAAGAAATAAATCATATGGAATCATGTAGTAACCAAAAAAGTGCTAAACAAATCAAAAACATATTTGAGGTTCTTCAAAATATCCACCCTTTGCCTTGATGACAGCTTTGCACACTCTTGGCATTTGCACACTCAATTATTGTATGTGTGGTGCACAGAAATGGCGTAGTCAGTTAAAAATCATGTTAAACACCATTGCACACGGGAGTCCGTGCAACTTATTGGCTTGAACGGGTTGAATACATTTTGACTCAAGACCATTACAGACTTCCGTTTTTTATTATTTTGTAAAAATGTCAAACAATTCCACAGGTCAGTGACAAATCTAAATTTTAATTCATTTTAAATTCAGGTTGTAACACAACAAAATGTGGGAAAAGTCCAGATGTGTGAATACTTTCTGAATGCACGTACCTTCTTCGGAACTCATGGACATAAGACATAGTCACTCAAAGAGTGACCTTCTGCTCACAAGTCATGAACTGTAACATTGTCAGTAAATATGATACAGGATTTATGTAACAGCTATAGAAGTTTTGAATCTAGAAGTTCTTACAAGTTTGTTAGCTTTTTCTTAGTGAGGGTCCATCCTATTTGTCCTTCATCAGGAGTGGTCAGCTAATGATGATATGTGATGCTTTGAGTTAGGTTGTTGAGTGAAAAAGAGACATTTTGTATCCGTTTGTCCAGCCGTTGTGTGCTCTTTATCTGTCCCCCAGAGTCTGCTGCTTTGTGGGAGCAGGAGTCAGGTGTCAGTGCTCCTGGCCTTCCGCCCAGCTACCGGAGGCTTGGGGCTCTGGCCAGCACAGTGTGTCGACGTGCCTACAATCAGACAGCCGCAACGCTCCAACACGCCAAGAGTCAAGGTCAGGACCTGGTCACACACATCTCCGGTGTGTCTCCACTGGTAAGAGCCAGCTGTCTGTTTAGTCTCGGCCCCAGACACTAAATAATTGTGGAGAAATTAAATTAAAACATCAAATTTTCGCTGATGGGATGTAGATACAGTGGAATTGGCCAATCAAAATCAAATTTGGCAGCCCAATTAGGTACTATGGTCAGTACAAATAAGGGAAAATGTGTGAATTTTGACCTCTGTTAGCCTAATCGTAGAGTTGTTGTTGAGGTCATCACAGAGAGGGAAGAGCATGCCTGTGGAAAGACTCATATGAAATGTATTCCTATTACTTACAGCCAGCCAAAGACTGACAAAATTATATCCATCATTTTGACATGTGAATTACTTGATGTGTGTTCATTTATGAAATTAGGTATAATTATTTGGGTTATTACTAGAGTAAATGCATACTCTCTCGGGGAGGTTATGTCACACACAGTCTAAAGCCATAATTCATTCCAAATCCCTCTCTGGGAATCACATCAATTACAGTAGTTCTCGATAACAGCAGGGGTTACTGGAGTATGGCAGTTGAAATCCCAGCTGAAATAAGCATTGAAGAGAGAGCCAAGGAGAGACAGACAGCCAGAGGTACACTGAGTGTACAAAACATTAGGATCACCTTCCTAATATTGGGTTGCAATCTGTTTTTCCCTCAACAGTCTAAATTTGTCAGGGCATGGACTCTACAAGTTGTCAATAGCGTTCCACAGGGATACTGTCCCATGTTGACTAATGCTTCCAAAAGTTGTCATGTTAGTTGAATGTCCGTTGGGTGGTGGACCATTCTTGATATACACAGGAAACCAAGCAGCATTGCTATTCTTGACATACTCAAACCGGTGTGCCTTGCACATCCTACCATACCCCGTTCAAAGGCACTTAAATCTTTTGTCTTGCCCATTCACCCTCTGAATGGCACACATACAGGATCCATGTTTCAATTGTCTCATGGCTTAAAAGTATTATTTAACCTGTCTCTTCCCCTTAATCTACATTAAATAAAGTGGCTTTAACAGTTGACATCAATAGGGGATCATAACATTCACCTGGTCAGTGTCGTGGAAATTTCCTGTATTACCAAATCATGAGAGCAAACCACACACAAGTCAGAGTTATATCATAAAGTCCATATTTAATTATATGAGATTTACCATAGCCCTGTGACTCTCCGATCAATTCAGTGTCTATAAATGAATTCTCTGAGAATCCTTACAAAACAGTTCTTAGTATCATTTATAGCCAAGACACACCCATCTCAACTCACATGACGAAACACAGATCTCAGGATCATTACAAAGGAAGACTTTACTTGAGAGAGGAGTATCCCATAGCTAGATAGCATTTGCTATGAATTATCATTCAGTTTGCTCTCTTAGCTTCATATGGTATAGGGGACACTTGCGTCCCACTTGGCCAAAAACCAGGGAAAATGCAGCGCGGCAAATTTATATAAAAATCAAACTTCCATTAAATCACACATGTAAGATACTCAATTAAAGCTACACTCGTTGTGAATCCAGCCAACATGTCAGATTTTTAAAAGGCTTTTCGGTGAAAGCATAAGAAGCTATTATCTGATGAGAGCACAACATTAAACAAAGAGGGTAGCATATTTCAACCCTGCAGGCGCTACACATTTTTTTTAAATTGTACCTATATTTAACTAGGCAAGTCAGTTAAGAACAAATTCTTATTTTCAATGATAGCCTAGGAACAGTGGGTTAACTGTCTGTTCAGGGGCAGAACAACAGATTTGTACCTTGTCAGCTCGGGCATATGAACTTGCAACCTTTTTGGTTACTAGTCCGACACTCTAACCACTAGGCTACCCTGCCACCCCAAAATGCAGAAATAAAATATAAAACATGCCTTACCTTTGACGAGCTTCTTTTGTTGGCACTCCAGTATGTCCCATAAACATCACAATTGGTCCTTTCGTTCGATTCATTCCGTCCATATCAAAAATGTGAATTTTGATCCAGAAAAAAATAGCTTCCAAAATGCGCAATTGTCACTAAAATATTTCAAAAGTTGCCTATAAACTTTGTCAAAATATTTCAAACTACTTTTGTTATACAACTTTAGGTATTTTTAAACGTTAATAATCGATCAAATTGAAGACTGGTCTATCTGTGTTCAATACAGGAACACAACAACCAAGCTACTTTTGAAGTCTTGCGCAACTCTCAACAGTATTATGCAGTTCCTAGTTGGCCCTACTTCTTCATTGCACAAATGAATAACCTCAACCAAATTCCAAAGGCTGGTGACATCCAGTGTAAGCGGTAGGAACTGAAAACAAGTTCCTAAGAAATATTGTTTATAAAAAATATCGACCTAAAAAAATCCTTGAGCTTATTGGTTACCGCGTAGAGTTTTGGAATCTACTGACACTGTAGATATTTTTGGTTGCAGGGACTGTACTCCCCAAGGTGTAGAAGTGACCTTTTTACACAGATTAATTCAATGTAGGAGGTAGTCCTTCTTTTATGTATTTATTGTAGTTGTCTTAGTTAGATTGCTTTTTCACAGCATTCCTTTTGATTTAAACAAAACTTTCCTTACGTTTCCCCGTGGAAGAAGTGGTCGAAGGGACTTTTTGTACCTGAATGCCTAAACATTCGAGAGAGAGAGAGAGAGAGGTCCACAAAGCTGACCCATTTTGTATACCAAACCATATTATGAGACATCCATGTCATCACTGTAAAAGATAAACGGTTGAGTTTGATGTCTTTCAAACAGGTTACAAACAGGGTTTGAATACAAATTAAACTTTTAAAAAACAATGTTTTTGTCAATTTTCATATTCGCAAATGTTGTAGGTTATACTCTATTTGACATCTGAGGTTTTTGTGTTGTGCCCGCCAATCGGTTGAGAAGCAACATGCTCTTGAATACAGGGTGGGTATCATTTCAATCACAGAAATATAATGAACCTATCCCTTCAGACCACTGCAATTTAGCTGTTACACCATTGAAATGTAATTTTAATTAAAAATTTTACTTCTATTTACTACCACAAAGATTGATGCCGGTCCATCCACAGTTGAATGTCAGCTTAAATGTTTATCTATTCTATATTTATATGGTTTCAATCGCTTTCCTATAGAGGATTGACAGTATAATTTAAATCCGATATTCCCATTCAAGTCAACATTCTCTGTGTGGATCTCCAACCATCTCTGTGTTACCATTTGAAAGTGTAATAAAAAGAATGAGCTAAAGCACACTCAAAAGTTGCTAGAGGTGCTGACTAACGGCAAGTAAACTGTAGGCTATAAAAATAAATAGTTGCACACTATATACAAGATCCCAGTAATTTGAAAGTTGACATTTTACATTTTATTCACATTTTAGTACATTTATCAGTAAAATCATTTTTCTATGTTGTGTTTTGAGTTTGGCCTGGTATGGTTCTCAATCAGAGGCAGGTGTCATTAGTTGTCTCTGATTGAGAATCATACTTAGGTAGCCTTTTTCCACCTGTGTTTCGTGGGTGTTTATTTTCTGTTCTGTGTTTTATGTACAGGACTGTTTCGGTTTCATTTCGTTCTCTTTGTTGTTTTATTATTTAGTGTTCTGAGTTATAAATAAATATAATGAACCCTTACCACGCTGCGTATTGGTCCTACGATCCTTCTTTCTACTCCTCCTCAGATGAGGAGGACGAGAATCGTTACAATTACTGTTTATTACCTTTTTGCAAATATGTTGTTATGGATGATTAAAATTGACTTTGCAAATGTACTGTTCCCTGCCAGACTGAATATGCCATGAAGAACCTTGAGGCTGTGGAAACAGTGGGCCTGTTCTTTCAGAGCTCATTGATGGGATTCTTCAGTTGGGAGGAGCAGAGAGACAAAGCGACAGAAGCAGAGTTTCAGAAGGTTATGAACCCTTACATCATTACCAGCCTTAGAGCAGGTCTCAAACATAATGCACATTACCATTTTTTAAATAGTAATTTAGGTCATTTCATTATTGTCATTAGAGGATGTTTTACTGCAAAGTCTTTTCTCCCACTGTGCTACAGTATTTCTTTAGATTGATGTGGTCATGTCTGCCCCACTCAAATAGGTCTAAAATAGTCTCCCAATGCGACCCTTGATGTACCTCATGGTATTCTCAGAAAATCTAATCAAATGCTGTACATTCTTAACATTCAGCTCACATTCCCTGAGACTCCCCCTACTGAAGTATAATTTAGGGAGTGGACGAAGAAATCTGAAGTGCTGTTACAAAACCATATAGAATCTGGCCTCTAGGTTCACCCTAGAAGACAGCCAAGACAATACCCATATGTACAATACATGTTGTACTGTTTATGTTGATTTGCTGCTCAGAAAAGGCTGCCTGGTTAGCAGAGTATAATGAGCCACACCATGTGCGTAGGTGGTGTTGTTGTATGGTAAAGAAATGTTCAGATACTCACCTTGTATTACATTCATGTCCCTGTGTTTCAGAGTGGTGGTGGGCTGCAGCGCCTGGTGAGTGGCGTTGGTTATCAACTGCAGATTAACTACATGTCAGTTGTGTCCAGTGTGAAGAGTGCCCCTCAGACCACCTTTGACTTGGCTAAGAACGGGCTGGGTGCCCTGTTGGAGACCGTGGGCAGCGCCCGGGATCGTGTGGTGAACAGCATCTCCTATTATGTTATGGTGAGTCACTCCGTCATCCCTGCCATCCCCTGATTTGATTTGGCCCTTACATGCATTGATTCTGTCTGGCTTACCCTTCACTTGAACCCCTCATGTGGGGAAAGGAGGGAGCTGCTCCATCCCCCAACCATGTGTGATCAGCTCAGCTCTTCAGAGAGGGCTGTATCACGTACTGTAGGACGTAATCAGATCAAGAAGTGGTTAGAATGCTCTATTTAGCGTTGGGCTAAATCATTGTCACCACTCCAAAAATTATGAAATGTTTATTTTAAACAAGTGTGTGTGTGTGTGTGTGTGTGAAGATTTTTTTTATTAGTGCCTTCAGAAAGTATTCACACACCTTTAGTTTTTTTTGTCACTGGCCTACACACACTAACCCGCAATGTCAAAGTGGAATAATAAATTGTTTAAATTAATTAAACATGAAAATTTGAAATGTCTTGAGTAAATAAGTATTCAACTCCTTTGTTATGGCAAGCCTAAATAAGTTCAGGAGTAAATGTTTGCTTAACAAGTCACATGATAGGTTGTCTGGACTGGGCACCTATTGGTAGATGGGTAAATATATAAAAAACTGATATTGAACATTCCTTTTGAGCCTGGTGAAGTTAATTACACTTTGGAAGGTGCATCAATACACGTCCTTCCTAACTCCGCTGCCGGAGAAGAAGGAAACTGCTCAGGGATTTCAGGTTACTTTAAAATGGTTAATGGCTGTGATAAGAGAACTGAAGATGGATTGACAACATTGTAGTTACTCCACAATACTAACCTAATTGTTGACAGAGCCAAAAGAAGGGAGCCTGTACGGTATAAAATATATTCCAAAACATGCATCCTGTTTGCAACAAGGCACTAAAGTAGTACTGCAACATCTGTGGCAAAACATTTCACTTCTTGTCCAGAATACAAAGTGTTATGTTTGGGGCAAATTCAATACAATACATTACTGAGTACCACTCTCCATATTCAAGCATAGTGGTGGCTGCATTATGTTATGGGTATGCTTGCAAACGTTAAGGACTGGGGAGTTTTACACAATAAAAAAGAAGTGGAAATTGAGCTGGGCACAGGCAAAATCCTACAATACCTGGTTAGTCAGCTTTCCACCAGACACTGGGAGCAGGACAATAATCTATATATAGATAGATATATTTGGTATTTTTAAGTAGAAATATCGACATGTCCAAAATATGTTTAAACTTAAACAACTAAAAACAGATACGTAAACTCAGCAAAAAAAGAAACTATTCAGGACCCTGTCTCTCAAAGATAATTCGCAAAAATCCAAATAACTTCCCAGATCGTCACTGTAAAGGGTTTAAACACTGTTTCCCATGCTTGTTCAATGAACCAGAAACTATTAATGAACATGTAATTGTGGAACGGTCGTTAAGACACTAACAGCTTACAGACGGTAGGCAATTAAGGTCACAGTTGTGAAAACAGGACACTAAAGAGGCCTTTCTACTGGCTCTGAAAAACACCAAAAGAAAGATGCCCAGTGTCCCTTCCCATCTGCGTGAATGTGCCTTAGGCATGCTGCAAGGAGGCATGAGGACTGCAGATGTGGGCAGGGCAATAAATTGCAATGTCTGTACTGTGAGACGCCTAAGACAGCACTACAGGGAGACAGGACAGACAGCGGATCGTCCTCGCAGTGGCAGACCACGTGTAACAACACCTGCACAGGATCGGTACATCCGAACATCACACCTGCGGGACAGGTACAGGATGGCAACAACAACTGCCCGAGTTACACCAGGAACGCACAATCCCTCCATCAGTGCTCAGGCTGTCCGCAATAGGCTGAGAGAGGCTGGACTGAGGGCTTGTAGGCCTGTTGTAAGCAGGTCCTCACCAGACATCACCGGCAACAACGTCTCCTATGGGCACAAACCCACCGTCGCTGGACCAGACAGGAAAGTGCTCTTCACTGACGAGTTGCGGTTTTGTCTCACCAGGGGTGATGGTCGGCTTCGTGTTTATCGTTGAATGAATGAGCATTATACAGAGGCCTGTACTCTGGAGCGGGATCGATCTGGAAGTGGAGGATCCATCATGGTCTGGGGCGGTGTGTCACAGCATCATCGGACTGAGCTTGTTGTCATTGCAGGCAATCTCAACGCTGTGCGTTACAGGGAAAACATCCTCCTCCCTCGTGGTACCCTTCCTGCAGGCTCATCCTGACATGACCCTCCAGCATGACAATGCCACCAGCCATACTGCTCGTTCTGTGCATGATTGACATGCACATGCATGATTGACATGCATGACACATTATTCAATTTCTGTTTGTCACATGTCTGTGGAATTGTTCAGTTTGTCTCAGTTGTTGAATCTTATCATCACGATCGCCATATGGAGTAGACCAAAGCGCAGCGTGGTGTGAATGAATATTTTAATGATTAAACGGAAAACACGAAGTACACTAAACAAACAAACAACGGGCTGGCTGACGGCTCTGGCGGCTCAGGACAGACGGGAGGCTCTGGCGGCTCAGGACAGACGGGAGGCTCTGGCGGCTCAGGACAGACGGGAGGCTCTGGCGGCTCAGGACAGACGGGAGGCTCTGGCGGCTCAGGACAGACGGGAGGCTCTGGCGGCTCAGGACAGACGGGAGGCTCTGGCGGCTCAGGACAGACGGGAGGCTCTGGCGGCTCAGGACAGACGGGAGGCTCTGGCGGCTCGGGACAGACGGGAGGCTCTGGCGGCTCAGGACAGACGGGAGGCTCTGGCGGCTCAGGACAGACGGGAGGCTCTGGCGGCTCAGGACAGACGGGAGGCTCTGGCGGCTCAGGACAGACGGGAGGCTCTGGCGGCTCAGGACAGACGGGACACACTGTAGGCCTGGTGCGTGGTGCCAACACTGGTGGTACTGCGCCGAGGACACTCACCTCAGGGCGAGTGCGGGGAGGAGGAACGGGGCGTCCTGGCATGCCGAGTCGCACTATAGGCCTGGTGCGTGGTGCCGGCACTGGAGGTAACGGGCTGGGGACACGCACCTCAGGGCGAGTGCGAGGAGCAGAAACGGGGAGTACTGGGCTCTGCAGATGCACAGGAAGCCTGGTGCAGGGGGCTGCCACCAGAGGGCTGGTGCTTGGAGATGGCATCGGATAGACCGGACAGTAAAGGCGCACTGGAGATCTTGAGAGCAGGGCTGGCACCACCCGCCCTGGCTGGATCCTCAGGACGAGTATGGAGAGCTGACCCAGGTGACATCAAATCCCCAACACAGCACCTCCCTCATAACTCTCTCCTCCAATCTCCCCATTAACTCCTTCACTGTCTCTGCTTTGCTCACCTCCAATTCCGCCCTGACCGGCTCTGGTTCCATCCTTGGTTCCTTACGGTAAGCAGGGGGAGTTGGCTCAGGTCTGACTCTGCCACACTCTCCCTATGCCCCCCCAATACATTTTTGGGGCTGCCTCTTGGGCTTCCAGCCGCGCTGCCTTGCTGCCTCATACCGGCGCCTCTCTGCTTTCGCAACATGACATAGACAATAACCCACGAACCACAATACAAAATAGGCTACCTAAATATGGTTCCCAATCGGAGACAATGACAAACCACAATACAAAACAGGCTACCTAAATATGGTTCCCAATTACTGATTGAGAACCATATTGGGCCAAAACACATAGAAACAGACTAACTAGACATGCAACATAGAATGCCCACTCATACCACACCCTGACCAAACAAAACCGAGAAATAAATAACTCAAATAATGGTCAGTGTGATACTTATGTTCATACGAATATTTACACATGTTAAGTTTGCTGAAAATAAACACAGTTGACAGTGTGAGGACATCTCTGTTTTTGCTGAGTTTATAAAGTGCATTCGGAAAGTACTCACACCCCTTGACTTTTTCCACATTTTGTTACATTACATCATTTTTCTAAAATGGATGAAAAAAAAATCCTGCATCAATCTAGACACACTATCCCATACTGGCAAAGCAAAAACAGGTTTTTAGCTATTTTTAAAAAATAAAATACCCCGGAAGTATCACATAAGTATTCAGACCCTTTACTCATTCCTTTGTTGAACCACCTTGGGCAGAGATTACTGCCTTGAGTCTTCTTGGGTATGACACTACAAGCCTGTATTTGTGGAGTTACTCCGAATCTTCTCTGCAGATATCTATATCTAGGTTGTGTGTGTGCGTGACTGTTCATGCAAGTGTGTGTGTAATCTCCTCAGATCTCTGTGCAGTACCACCAGGCAGATGCCTGACCCTGCTGTTTGCTCGGTTGCCTCTGTGAAAGCCCTCATTATCACCCTGTGCAGAGAGAGATGGCTTACAGAGCTGTCACAATACAGCAGTGTAGCGCTCACTGACAGACAGCTCCAGACCAGAGGCACCCGTCTCCTGTCACCTGACTAAGAAAGAGCTTAGATTTATTTAACAAGAAACAGAATAACTGAAACACAAACGAGTGGAATCTTTTCTGTTTATCTTGATTGATCAAATCAAATGTTATTTGTCACATACACATTGTTAACAATGTTAATGCGAGTGTAGCGAAATGCTTGTGTTTCTAGTTCCGACAATGCTTTAATAACCAACAAGTAATCTAACCTAACAATTCCACAACTACTACCTTACACACAAGTGTAAAGGGATAAAGAATATGTACATAAAGATGCAGTGGGGCAAAAAAGTATTTAGTCAGCCACCAATTGTGCAAGTTCTCCCACTTAAAAAGATGAGAGGCCTGTAATTTTCATCATAGGTACACTTCAACGATGACAGACAATAGGGGCAAAAAAAACCCAGAAAATCACATTGAGGATTTTTAATGAATTTATTTGCAAATTATGGTGGAAAATAAATATTTGGTCACCTAAAAACAAGCAAAATTTCTGGCTCTCACAGACCTTTAACTTCTTCTTTAAGAGGCTCCTCTGTCCTCCACTCGTTACCTGTATTAATGGCACCTGTTTGAACTTGTTACCAGTATAAAAGACACACCTGTCCACAACCTTAAACAGTCACACTCCAAACTCCACTATGGCCAAGACCAAAGATCTGTCAAAGGACACCAGAAACAAAATTGTAGACCTGCACCAGGCTGGGAAGACTGAATCTGCAATAGGTAAGCAGCTTGGTTTGAAGAAATCAACTGTGGGAGCAATTATTAGGAAATGGAAGACATACAAGACCACTGATAATCTCCCTCGATCTGGGGCTCCACGCAAGATCTCACCACGTGGGGTCAAAATTATCACAAGAACGGTGAGCAAAAATCCCAGAACCACACGGGGGGAGCTAGTGAATGACCTGCAGAGAGCTGGGACCAAAGTAACAAAGCCTACCATCAGTAACACACTACGCCGCCAGGGACTCAAATCCTGCAATGCCAGACGTGTCCCCCTGCTTAAGCCAGTACATGTCCAGGCCCGTCTGAAGTTTGCTAGAGAGCATTTGGATGATCCAGAAGAAGATTGGGAGTATGTCATCTGGTCAGATGAAACCAAAAAATAACTTTTTGGTAAACTCAACTCGTCGTGTTTGGAGGACAAAGAATGCTGAGTTGCATCCAAAGAACACCATACCTACTGTGAAACATGGGGGTGGAAACATCATGCTTTGGGGCTGTTTTTCTTTAAAGGGACCAGAACAACTGATCCGTGTAAAGGAAAGAATGACAATGATCCCAAACACACCGCCTGGCCTAGCCTGTCTCCAGATCTCAACCCCATAGAAAATCTTTGGAGGGAGTTGAAAGTCAGTGTTGCCCAGCAACAGCCCCAAAACATCACTGCTCTAGAGGAGATCTGCAAGGAGGAATGGTCCAAAATACCAGCCACAGTGTGTGAAAACCTTGTGAAGACTTACAGAAAACGTTTGACCTCTGTCATTGCCAACACAGGGTATATAACAAAGTATTGAGAAACTTTTGTTATTGACCAAATACTTATTTTCAGGCAATATATTCAGGCAAAGGGACATTGGATAGATGGCATTTTTTTAAAATCAATTAACATATTTCTTCAGGTTTTTCTGCAGCAAAAAGGCCCACTTAGGCTTATCCACACATTCCAGACCCCTTGCTAACCGTTTTAACTCCTTTTATTGGGAGATTGAAAGTCAATGTTAGGACAGGTTGGCATACAATTTTTCGAATGCACTAACCTCGTAGCTGAGAGGTTCATCTTGCTAGTGGTTAGATGGCAGTTATTTTTTTACATTGTATGGCTCCTGTATTGGAGTAAGGTGAGAACTCAATGTTGTCTCAATGGTACATGTATACACTCACTCATAAATTCCACCCTCATGATTTTTTTTGGGGGGGGGGTGCATTTTTTTCCCCCTGGAAATGAATGTAAAGCACCTCAATCATTGGTCTTTAAAACGTTAATGCCTTAGGGTTCCGTTTTGCAACTTGTCAAACAGGACTTGGATGTTATTTGGGGCACCATGGTCCAGTAAGCAGTAAACATTCTTCCCACCCCACTAGTTTTCAATTCTATAGGTACAGACTCCTACAATAATATGATCTTGTTTATATAAAAAATATTTATCATGCCTAAACATAACTATATACACAGTTGAAGTCGGAAGTTTACATACTTTACATTAAAACTAGTGTTTCAACCACTCATCAAATTTCTTGTTATACTATAGTTTTGGCAAATCTACTTTGTGAATTTATAAATGTAATTATTTACAGACAGGTTATTTCACATAATTCACTGTATCGCAATTCCAGTGGGTCAGAAGTTAACATACACTAAGTTGACGGTGCCTGTACATAGCTAGGAAAAATCCAGAAAATGTCATGGCTTTAGAAGCTTATAATAGGTTACCTGACATCATTTGGGTCAATTGGAGGTGTACCTGTGGATATATTTCAAGGCCTACCTTCAAACTCAGTGCCTCTTTGCTTGACATCATGGGAAAATCAAAAGAAATCAGGCAAATCTGTAGAACTCCACAAGTCCGGATCATCCTTGGGAGCAATTTACAAACGCCTGAAAGTACCACGTTCATCTGTACAAAGAATAGTACGCAAGTATGAACACCATGGGACCATGCAGCCGTCATACCGCTTAGGAAGGGGATGCATTCTGTCTCCTAGAGCTGAACGTACTTTGGTGCGAAAGTGCAAATCAATCACAGAACAACAGCAAAGGACCTTGTGAAGATGCTGCAGGAAACGGGTACAAAAGTATCTATATCCACAGTAAAAACAAGTCCTATTTTGACATAACCTGAAAGGCCGCTCAGCAAGGAAAAAGCCACTGCTCCAAAACCGCCATAGAAAAGCCAGACTACGGTTTGCAACTGCACATGTTGACGAAGATCGTACTTTTTGGAGAAATGTCCTCTGATCTGATGAAACAAAAATAGAACCGTTTGGCCATAATGACCGTCGTTATGTTTGGAGGAAAAAGGGGGATGCTTGCAAGCTGAAGAACACCATCCCAAACGTGAAGCACGGGGTGGCAGCATCATGCTGTGGTGGTGCTTTGCTGCAGGAGGGACTGTGGTACTTCAAAAAATAGATGGCATCATGAGGCAGGAACATTGTGTGGATATATTGAAGCAACATCTCAAGACATCAGTCAGGAAGTTAAAGCTTGGTCACAAATGGGTCTTCCAAATGGACAATGACCCCAAACATACTTCCAAAGTTGTGGCAAAATGGCTTAAGGACAACAAAGTCAAGGTATTGGAGTGGCATTCACACTGCCCTGACCTCAATCCCATAGAAAATGTGTGGGCAGAACTAAAAAATTGTGTGCGAGCAGGGAGGCCTACAAACCTGACTCAGTTACACCAGCTCTGTCAGAAGGAATGGGCCAAAATTCACCCAACTTATTGTGGCAAGCTTGTGGAAGGCTACCCAAAACGTTTGACACAAGTTGAACAATTTAAAGGAAATGCTACCAAATACTAATTGAGTTTATGTAAACTGGGAATGTGATGAAAGAAATAAAAGCTTAAATAAACCATTCTCTCTTCTATTATTCTGACATTTCCCATTCTTAAAATAAATTGGTTATCCTAACTGACCTAAGACGGGAAATTTTACTAGGATTAAATGTCAGGAATTGTGAAACTGAGTTTACATACAACTTAGCCAAATACATTTAAACTTCTGACTTCAAGTGTGTGTGTGTGTGTGTGTGTGTGTGTGTGTGTGTGTGTGTGTGTGTGTGTGTGTGTGTGTGTGTGTCATCTGTCAACCATGCTCACAGTTGTTTTACCCCCACTTAATCACAACAAACAAACCTCCTTCAGATTGAGTTCAAAAACTATTGGCAGATGTATGGTGAGATAAAAGGAAGTGAGCTGCCCAGTGACGCGAGCCTACCAGATAAGTAAATGCATTTTACGCTCGCTTTGAGGCAAGCAACACTGAAGCATACATGAGAGCACCAGTTGTTCCAGATGACTGTGTTGTCTCACTCTCCGTAGCCATTGTGAGAAAGACCTTTTTAAAACAGGTCAACATTCACAAAGCCGCGGGGCCAGATGGATAACCAGGACTGTACTCAAAGCATGCGCGGCCCAACTGGGAAGTGTCTACACTGACATTTTCAACCTCTCCCTGACCTAGTCTGTAATACCTACATGTTTGAAACAGACTACTGTAGTCCCTGTGCCCAAGAAAGCGAATGTAACCTCCCTAAATGATTATCGCCCAGTAGCACTCACGTCAGTAGCCATTAAGTGCTTTCGAAGGCTGGTCATGGCTCACATCAACACCATAATGCCAGAAACCCTAGAGCCTCTCCAATTCGCATAACGCCCCAACAGATCCACAGATGACACATTCTCAATCGCACTCCAAACTGGCCTTTGCCACATGGACAAAAGGAACACCCATGTGAAAATGCTGCTCATTAACTACAGCTCAGTGTTCAACACCATAGAGCCCACGGCTCAACACTAAGCTAAGGACCCTGGGACTAAACACCTCCCTCTGCAACTGGATACTGGACTTCCTGATGGGCCACCCCCAGGTGGTAAGGGTAGGCAACAACACATCTGCCACGCTGATCCTCAACACAGATGCCCCTCAGGGGTGCGTGCTTAGCCCCCTCCTGTACTCCCTGTTCACCCACGACTGCGTGGCCAGGCATTACTCCAATACCACCATTTAGTTTGCTGATGACACAACAGCGGTAGGCCTGATCACCAACAATGATGAGTCTATAGGGAGGAGGTTCGAGATCTGTCAGTTTGGTGCCAGGACAACTACCTCTCCTTCAATGTGAGCAAGACAAAGGAGCTGGTCGTGGACTATAGGAAAAGGATGGCTGAACAGTTAGGGAAGGTAATTAAAATCGACAGGTGGAGAGTTTCAAGTTCCTTGGTGTCCACGTCACCAACCAACTATCATTGTCCAAACACACCAAGACAGTCATGAAGAGGGCACGACAACAACTTTTCCCCCT
Source organism: Oncorhynchus keta (assembly GCF_023373465.1). Taxonomy (NCBI): domain Eukaryota; kingdom Metazoa; phylum Chordata; class Actinopteri; order Salmoniformes; family Salmonidae; genus Oncorhynchus; species Oncorhynchus keta. The sequence goes on from NC_068442.1 coordinate 25,359,078, forward strand.
CTGGAGACTAAAAAGATTTGACTTAGGTCCCTAGATCCTCAAAGTTCTACAGCTGCACCATCAAGAGCATCCTCACCAGTTGCATCACCGCCTGGTATCGCAACTGCTTGTTATCTGACCGTAAGGCTCTACAGAGGGTAGTACATACGCCCCAGTTCACCACTGGGGCCAAGCTTCCTGCCATACATGGTCTGTATATTAGGTCAGACTCCAGTCACCCAAGTCCTAGACTGTTCTCTCTGCTACCGCACGGCAAGCGGTACTGGAGCGCCAAGTCTAGGACCAAAATGTTCCTTAACAGCTTATAACTCCAAGCCATAAGCCTGCTGAACAAATAATCAAATGGCCACCTGGACTATTTACATTGATTCCACCCCCCAACCCCCCTTTTTTTGCACTACTGCTACTCCCTGTTTTTATTATCTATGCATAGTCACTTTACAAATTACCTCAACTTACCGGTACCCCCTGTATATAGCCTCATTATTGCTTTGTAATTGTATTTTTCTCAACTAGTTTATTTAGGAAATATTTTAACTATTTCTTGAGCTGCGTTATTTGTTAAGGGCTTGTAAAGTAAGCGTTTCACAGTAAGTTCTACACCTGTTTTATTCGGTGCATGTGACAAACAATATTTGAATAGGTCAGTAGCCTATAAAGTAATATAAGAATAATGCAATTGCTGAATTTTTGTAGATATTCTTAACTAAGTGTTTTGATAACTTTCAAATTTCGTAACAGGTCCATGTAGAATAAACAACCCTTATCTTAATGCCATAGAAGTAGTTCTGCTAATATCACAGTGTGCACCTTTCACTTTTCATTGTCATTCTCAGCCAATACACATACTGTGTCTATCAACATTTTGTCTGGTGGTAATGGGACTACCTTGACAAACATGTCAGTGGTCATCCTGTGTGGTGTCCCGTATATAACAGGAGTTCTCTGATTCTGCTGTAGAATATACAGGGTTATTCCCTCCCCATATGTACTGATATCATTCAATAATTTTTTTTTAAAAAGGCAGTAAAAGTTTTGTCTAGTAAAAATGTAAAGTAAAAATCTCTCTCCAAGCCAGTCTCTCATGCAAACGGGTATTATGTTGAAGTTTGAACAGATCAGATAACATCTACCCAATTATGGTCACCCCATCAAACAACCGAGGCTGGTGTCTCGCAAAAACATCTACAATCCTCTCAATCTGTAGAAATAGCTAGTTAAGGCCGAGTTCATCAGTGACACATTTTCTGTGCTGTATTATTAGTAATCGACTTCAGTCCCACATTGTGGATGTGTTGAGTGCCACGTCTCTCTCCATTCAGAGATGTCAGTATCATGTCTGTCTGTTGGTCATGACTCCATCACATCATCTTGCAAGTGTTGACTCCATAGACTCATCTGTGAACACATACAGTCACTCTCTTCTATTACCAGTGATATCTTACAAACTAACATATACTATGTTGATGTTTGAACAGGTCAGACTAGACCTACCTAATTCTACTCTCCCCATCGACGAGCAGTCGAGGTGGGGCTAGAGGTAAGGTATTTGCCAGCGCCCCATTGATGGGCATGGCTTCGTAGATCAGCTCCTGGCCCCTCCATCAAATATACTGGTCGGTCACACACACAAACAGACAGAGACCACAGATTACATGATCAATGGTGGTTATGATTAGCATGGTGAAACTAACCTGATCACTACATTCACCTTTCTATTTCACTTAAGATATCATGATATGTGAAATAGAATGGTAAATGAAGAGGTCAGGCCGGTTCCACCAGGCTAGGTTATGAAGGTGAATTGGAACAACTTGAAACTGTTAACTTTTGACCAGGTCAAATGTTACCAAACTGATTTCAAGTGTCCTCCCTGTTCCATTTATAGGATTGCTCAAAGCAAGGGCATGTCTGCGTGATGCTGAGGGTCCCCTTGCTGGTCTACTCTGTTTCATGATCGGCTGTAAACTGGACATCTCTTGAACAACTGCAGCAGGAAATCTTCATAATCAATGTACTTCCTCATCTTATGAGTTGGTGCTGACTGGGGGTGCCTGTGACGGGTGATACAATAGATAGCCATGGGGTAAATTGCATTTTGTTATAAAGAAAGAACAAAGCTTTTTGATAATACACTTCCCAACCAAAATGACTCTATTACTTGTATCAGCTTGACTGGGTAATTAATTAAATTGCTAGTTTATCAAACTGTGTATTTTTTTATACACTTTCACGTAGCACACATTACCGTTGTTGATGAAGCCATCTGTGTCATCAGGGTAGTAACTCGGGACAAGCTAATTTGATGCTCTACAGATGTAGACTTGACTGTAGCCTCAGATTGGATTAGATTCAGGCCGGTGACGCTGTTACAGTTTGTTGCTCCTATTTCACTGTATTATTCAGCCTCAGACATGAGTTATCTACCACCATAGGTGCATCCAATTATTTAGTTTTGCCCTTGACAATACAGAATACACTTGTACGAGCTACGAACTAACTTATGAAAACATTAGCTAGCTATCTATCTAGCCTGCCTCACCTAGCATTATCAAATGATAACGTTACATAACCAGCAATATATAGACAATACACAAACTTGTATGAGCTATGACCTAACTATGTTGTAATGAGGTAGCTAGCTAGCCTGCCTCGCTAGCTAACGTTAACTAGCCTGCCTTGCTTTATCAAAAGATGGATAACCAAACACAACCAGCAATAGCGTTATCAAACACATTCAACCTGATTTCAGTTGCTTCTTCATTAATGAGATAAAGGCATGCTGTGTTCAATAAGGAAGGGGGATTTCCATTGTCTGAGAAAATTGATCAGCTGTGGCTTGGGAAATGTGCTAGAAAGATAAGCATGGAGAAAATACCCATTTACCTCCTGTGACTTTGCCATTGTCCCTTGTTAGGAATTTGATGTATAATGACTAAACAATATCTACATTTAAATAGAACTATAATTAATTGAACTCTACCCTGTTTTACAATATCTGATTAATAATGTGAATTCATAAGGAAGGGATTGTGTAGCATGAAACAGGGGGTAATTAAACATAATAAATACCATTCCAGCTAGGTTGGGGGAGGAATGGATTGTGGTTTTAAGTAAGCAGAAAGGATTGTTAACCTATGGTTGAACCGAATCAACTTAGCTCTGGGATGTTTAGATAAGGCAGTGAGTTTCCTAGGTTTTCCATTATCTGGTGCTGTCTTCTGAATAGTGATAGATGAAGGTGAGTTTTCAGCAGTTAATCTTGATAAGTGTGTGTCTGGAGTGAGAGAGCTCGGGGGTTGGAATAAACTTTTGAACCTGCTTTGTCCTGGTCGATAGGAGAAAGGACATTTTATAACCTATGACGTCATATTTTGTATATAAACTGTTGTTCGTGGTTTCATGGCAGCGAGCTCCGAGAATAAATACTATTATCTAATTTTGATAAGATTGGTCTCTGTCTATTTTATGCAAATAGGAATCTTACAAATTCTTATAAAGTAGACTGAGTGATGTAATTAATGCACACATATAGGAATTCTGAAATTCCGATGACAGCCCTCTAAATCTGTGGAGCAAATAGGTGACTAAACTCAACATGAACTTAGAACTAGATGCTTTGTTAGAACTACAGTTAGAACTAGATGCTTTGTGTCAGCTGAAGGACAAAAAAAATACAAGTTCATTTATTTTTTATTAAAGACCGCATTTATCCAATCCAAATAGGTGCCAGACCAGTTTGTCAGTGACTGTCATATTTTATCATGCCTTTACTGGGTATACATAGGGTCATAATTCTTTTAGAAATTTCAGATGAGGAAAGACTAGACCTTGATATACAATGCCTTCAGAAAGTATTCAGACAAACAAGGCGGTGTAATGGGTTCGCACTCCAAAATATATTGCATAAAGCTTACTTCATTATCCAATGCGTACACAGACGTTTTGGCTTTACAGCCACATTCAGTGTGTACAATTTTCTTTAATTCAAAGCAGCATTTGTAAAGAACAACAGATGAGCAGCAGATGGTTCTAATCAGGGTTGCCACTCATCTGCCAATCAGGGACTCGGCCCCTCTGGTTTATCTGTATGCAAATTAGTCACAAAAAGATACAGAATTATAGGGTATGGGAGCAGGCACGAAAGGGCAACTCGCAAATCAATCGCCCAGGGGTGTCCGCTCACCTAAATCAGTCACATCAATTCATGAGAGAGCCCACCACAAAGGACATCAGACAAAGCCGTTCATAAATATGTGGGGCTAACTCATAAACGATGTGCAAAATCTGATATGGAAAGTGTTCTTGTATAACAGTATAAATGTGGCTTAACCTCTCTAGGGTAGGGGGCAGCATTTGGAATTTTGGATGAAAAGCATGCCCAAATTTAACGGCCTGCTACTCGGGCCCAGAAGATATGATATGCATATACTGGTAGATTTGGATAGAAAACACTCTAAAGTATCCAAAACTATTAAAATAGTGTCTGTGATTATAACAGAAATTATTTAGCAGATAAGAACCTGAGGAAAAATCCATTCAGGAAGTAGTTTTTTTTTTTTGTAGTTTTCTTTTCAATGCCATTACAGTATCCATTGACTTAGGACTCCATTTGCGGTTCCTATGCCTTCCACTAGATGTCACCAGTCTTTAGAAATCGTTTCAGCCTTGTATTCTTATAAATGAGGGAGTAAGACCAGTCTGAATGAGTGGACCCTAACGTGACGCAGAGTTTTTTTCAGGCGCATGTGCATTTCTTGTTTACCTTTTATATTGACAACGTTATTGTCCGGTTGAAATATTATAGATCATTTGGGTTAAACAACCTGAGGATTGAATATAAACATCGTTTGACATGTTTCTATTAACTTTACGGATACAATTTGGATGTTTTTGACTGCGTTTGAGCCTGTGGATTACTGAAGAAAACGCGCTAACAAAACTGAGGTTTTTGGATATAGAGACTTCATCGAACAAAAGGAACATTTATTGAGTAAATGAATGTCTTCTGATTTCCACCATATGAAGATCATCAAATGTAAGGGATTAATTTGATCTCTATTTCTGAGTTTTGTAACGCTTCTGCTTGGCTGGTTACTCTTTGCAATAATTTGTCAACTGGGCTATGTTCTGGGCTAGGTATGTTCTGGGCTAGGTATGCTTTCGCCGAAAAGCATTTTATAAATTTGACACTGTGGTTGGTTTAACCTCTTGCTCCTACCTGACACGCAGGCGTCCCATCTAGACATCTGGAAATGCAAATGCGCTACGTTAAATGCTAATAGTACTAGTTAAAACTCAAACGTTCATTAAAATACACATGCAGGGTATTGAATTAAAGCTACACTCATTGTGAATCCAGGCAACAAGTCAGATTTTTTTAAATGCTTTTCGGCGAAAGCATGAGAAGCTATTATCTGATAGCATGTAACACCCCAAAAGACCCGCAGGGGACGTAAACAAAATAATTAGCATAGTCGTCGCTACACAAACCGCACAAATAAAATATGAAACATTCATTACCTTTGACCATCTTCTTTGTTGGCACTCCTAGATGTCCCATAATCACTATTGGGTCTTTTTTTTCTCGATTAAATCGGTCCATATATAGCCTAGATATCGATCTATGAAGACTGTGTGATAAACAAAAAAATATATAGCGTCTTATAACGTAACGTCGTTTTTTAAAATTAAAAAAGTTGACGATAAACTTTCACAAAACACTTCAAAATACTTTTGTAATGCAACTTTAGGTATTAGTAAACGTTAATAAGTGATCAAATTGATCACGAGGCGAAGTATATTCTTTAGCTGTCCGTCTGGAAATAATGTCCAGGTAAATCTCAACCAAAATATCCGACCGGAAGAAATGCGCTGCCTTGCGTCTGTTTGACCAAGAAACAAATAGTAGGCAAATGACAAGACTCTAGACAACGTGTGGAAGCTGTAGGTATTGCAACCTCAGCCCCATTAAATGTGGTTCACCTTTATCAATGGGTTCAAGTCGCGCATGGATATATTTTTCCATTTTCAGTGATCAGATTTTCCTGCACTTTTCGATGAAACACACGTTCTGTTATAGTCACAGCCGTGATTTAACCAGTTTTATAAACATCTGAGTGTTTTCTATCCACACATACTAATCATATGCATATACTATATTCCTGGCATGAGCAGCAGGGCGCTGAAATGTTGCGCGATTTTTAACAGAATGTTCGAAAAAGTAGGGGGTAGGAGTAACAGGTTAACAAGACGTTCATCTTTAAACCTATGTAAAATATGTTTTGTTTTCTGAATTTTTATAATGAGCATTTCTGTAATTGAATTGGGCGCTCTGCAACCTCACTGGATGTTGGCCGGATGGGACGCTACATACCCTAGAGAGGTTAAAGGAAGAAAGCGAAATCTTGTTCTTCATTTAAAAGTGTGGAGATACAGAATTTAAGTTATATATCCACATCGCTTCTCTTTGGAGTAATTTGTTGTCATAGTCTGTGACACAGTCCCCTCTAGGTGGTGGATGAACCTTTTAGATCCCGACGCAACACAATTCATTATTAGAAAGATTTTTATTTTCTATAAAGTGTCTCGCAACTGGCGAGGTGATATCTTGATGTCTAATAGTGGATATACGTTCTCCACGACGTCCTTTCAAGGCATGGGATATACATCTTATTACAAGAACAATAATATATAAATAAATAACTCCTTTAGGAGTGCAATTTATATATTTACCGCATAGGTCCTAGAAGTCTGAAGGCATGCAAAGTTGGAACATTTCCTTATGGTGCCATGAGGTACAAGATCTACAGTGGAAGCATCCTTTTATGAATGCCTCTTCTCTCTCCACATCTGATTTAACTAATATGTTTGATAGATTTCTTGATCGTTTATAGGTGAATAAAGGTGGATTCTGGAAAACAGATTTTAAACACAAGGCCGAATATACAGTTGTGTTACTTAGCCTACAGAACAAACAGTTTTGACTTAAATCGTCTTGAAAATCTATGGCAAGGTTTGACAATGGCTGTCTAGCAATGATCTATAACCAACTTGACAGAGCTTGAAGAATTTTTGAAAAGAATTTGAAAATATTGTACAATCCAAGTCTACAAAGCTCTTAGACTTACTCAGAAAGACTCAGTTGTAATTGCCGCCAAAGGTGATTTTAACACATATTGACTCACTGTGAATACTTATGTAAATGAGATCTTACTGGTATTTAATTTTCAATACATTTATACAAATATCTAAAAACATGTTCACTTTGTCATTATGGGGTATTGTGTGTAGATGGGTGAGGACAAATATTTAATCAATTTTCGATTCAGGCTGTAGCACAACAAAATGTAGAATAAGTCAAGGGGTTTGAATACTTTCTGAAGGCACTTTAAATTCAAATTCAGATTTGCCTGAAGGTGTTGAGATGCATTCTGGGCAATGTTGGCACATGAAAAGGCCTGCATTGTTCCCTTCATAGATCATACCAGAGTCTGTTTGGCTTAATTAGCCTATTTGTTCAAATAGCCTCCTAATGAAATATAATTAATCCATCAGAATGTCATTCCATTTCTCCTTGGCATCACACAGCTCCTGATTCCCTGAACAAACAGCAAGCAGGTCTAACTGGAATTGTCCCACACAGAGGACAAATCCTGCTGATTTTTCTGGGAAAACACTGTCTGATATTCTAATTAGCTGCAGGCCCAGATGACACATCTCAAATAAGCAATAGCAGGTTATTTTTGAAGAAGCCATTGTAGGAGGGGGGGGGGACACACAGTCCTTGCCATGAATTGCCATCAACTAAGCCTGTGACACTCATTAAATCACCCCTGTAGTAGACAATAACCAAACAAGTAATGATTCAGATGAAAAGGATTAGAGCTAGTCCTAATTACTTGGATGAATTGCTATCATGGTATTGTTTTCTTTGGACACAGATTCCAGGGTTATACTCCTACAAGGATTCTGAGCCTGGCTGCAGTGCTGTGGATGAGGAGAACAGTGAGCCCAAGATCTCTGATGAGGCCCGGCTCCTCAAGCAAAGGGTCCTGCTACAGATCCCCCAACAGCAGAGGATGATACTGGGCCAGTCCTACACCCCTATCGTCACCCAGCGCATCCCACGGAGAGGAGAGATCGCTATGAGGTCCCGAAACTCCTCGTATACACACAATGTGCATTCCCGCAGCTACAGCCCCACTTCTAAATACGTTGTCACTGTGGAGCCCATTCAGAAGGATACAACTGAAATGGATGACTAACAGTGTCAACTAGAACCAATTTAATATAAGCTTGCAACAATGCTGTGATTCAACTATTGCAACAGTATTTGTAGAGCTTTATGCAGTAACAGCAAGTGCAATCATGTATGTCGAAGATCTACGAATGTAATACTTGTGTGTTTCTTTGTGATATGGCCAAAGCTTTGCTTGAAAGAAGGCCTCCTATTCTGTTGACAAATGCATAGCTAATAGACAAAGCAATGTCTGAAACAATGATTTATATACGCAGTAGATTGCTATTAGGAGGGGGCGTGTTGAAGCCACCGCACCTCCATCTTGGCAAAGATATTTTGGAAGTTATAGAAATGTATTTGTTAATGTCGACAAATGTCTGCCACGTTTAGTCTATTTCAGACAGCTTAAAGCATACTTTAAAATTATGACAGCTAAACATTAAAATGGCTAAACATTTTCCATAAAGTATAATTTTGAGATTATGAATTTTATTGTCCCCACTACAACAGAAAATACTTAAATACATGTAAGTCTGTCCTTTAAACATTTCATTGAAGTAATGTAGAATTCCATTAATTCCTATGGAGGACTGACTGCTTCAAAGCATCACAATGGAAAATACATAGCATCAGCAATCCAGGATTTAAATAAATCATTGGCCAGAAACAATGTGACTGTGCTCAATAGCTTTGCCTATAACATAGCTGAATCATTAAGAACAGACAGATCAATGAAGTGACGCTGATCCTGTCCACATTGAGCTCTGTCTCTCTGTCATTAGAGGGATTCATAAATTGGATTTGAGAAGAAACTCTAGGTACCATATTTCCTTCTTACTGCCTGTCATGGGAAAAGGTTTACCAAAAGACTGTCTTGAAGAAATAACCCACATTCTATCACGATGAGGGACATGCATGAAGTTAAACCATTAAATATATTCTTAAATGACACTTTCATGACCGTTTCTTAATAGCATGTGTCTGTTTGCACATCCTCACTTTGCATTAAGTCCTTACTTTAAAAACATATATACAGTGTTTTCAGAAAGTATTCAGACCCATGCTTTTTTCCACATTGCCTTTTGTTACAGCCTTCTAAAATGTATGATATACTTTTCCCCCATTCAATCTACACAAAATATTAGACAATGTCAAAGAGAAAAACAGTTTTTTAGTAATTCATGCACATTTATGAAAAAAATATATATATGTTATTTGCATAAGTATTCAGGCTCTTTGCTGTGAGACTCGAAATTGAGCTCAAAAGAATCCTGTTTCCATTGATCATCCTTGAGATGTTTCTAGAACTTGATTGGAGTCCATCTGTGGTAAATTCAATTGATTGAACATGACTTGCAAAGGCACACACCTGTCTATATAGGTTCCACAAAAACCAAGCCATGAGGTTGAAGGAATTGTCCGTAGAGCTTCGAGACAGGATTGTGTTGAGGTACAGATCTGGGGAAGGGTACCAAAAAATGTCTGCAGCATTGAAAGTCCCCAAGAACACAGTGGCCTCCATCATTCTTAAATGGAAGAATATTGGAATCAACAAGACACTACCTAGAGCTGGCCAAACTGAGCAATCGGGGGAAAGGGCCTTGGTTAGGGCCGTGACCAAGAACCAGTGGTGTAAAGTACTTAAGTACAAATACTTTAAAGTACTACTTATGTAGTTTTTGGGGAGGTATCTGTACTTCACTATTCATATTTTTCACAACTTTTACTTTAACTTCACTTCATTACTCAAGAAAATAATGTACTTCTTACTGACACCCAAAAGTACTCGTTACATTTTGACAGGAAAATGGTCTAATTCAAACACTTATCAAGATAACTTCCCTGGTCATCCCTACTGCTTTTGCGGACTCGCTAAACACAAATGCTTTGTTTATAAATTATGTCTGACTGTTGGAGTGCGCCCCTGCTATTCGTCAATAAGAAAAAGAAAATTGTGCCGTCTGGTTTGCTTAATATAAGGAGTTTTAAATGATTTATACTTTTACTTTTAATACTTAAGTACATTTGAACAATTGCATTTACTTTTGATACATAAGTATATTTAAAACCAAATACTTTGACTTTTACTCACATAGTATTTTACAGGGTGACTCACTTTTACTTGAGTAATATCTATTATTGTATCTTTAATTTTAATCAAGTATGACAATTGAGTATTTTTTACACCACTGCCAAGAACCCAATAGTTACTCTGACAGAGCTCCAGAGTTCCGCTGTGGAGATTGTTGTCTTTCTGGAAGGTTCTCCCATCTCTACAGCACCAAGAACACAATCCCAGCCGTGAAGCACTGGGGTGGCAGCATCATGCTGTGGGGTTGCTTTGCTGCAGGGGGGACTTCACTTATGTGGATATATTGAAGCCATATCTCAAGACATCAGTCAGGAAGTTAAAGCTTGGTCGCAAATTTGTCTTCCAAATTGACAATGACCCCAAGCAGACTTCCAAAGTTGTTGCAAAATGGCTTAAGGACAACAAAGTCAAGGTATTGGAGTGGCATTCACAATGCCCTGACCTCAATCCCATAGACAATTTGTGGGCAGAACTGAAAAATCGTGTGTGAGCAGGGAGGCCTACAAACCTGACTCAGTTACACCAGCTCTGTCTGAAGAAATGGGCCAAAATTCACCCAACTTATTGTGGGAAGCTTGTGGAAGGCTACCCAAAACGTTTGACCCAAGTTAAGCAATTTAAACGGAATGCTACCAAATACTGAGTGTATGTAAACTTCTGACCCAAGGGAATGTGATGGAAGAAATACAAGCTGAAATAAATCATCTCTTTACAATCATTTAGACATTTCACATTTTTAAGATAGTAGTGATCCTAACTGACCTAAGACAGGGAATTTTTACTAGGATTAAATGCCAGAAATGGTGTAAAACTGAGTTTAAATGTATTTGGCTAAGGTGTATGTAAACTTCTGACTTCAACTGTATGTATGGGGGATTGAAAATGATGCAGACAATTACATTGATTGAAATCACAATCTATCTGCAATATTGAAGCTGATAAATAAATAGGCCATACTTGGGATGATTCAACAGGCCTCCTAGTTTGGTACCCTCTGAGCCGGTTTGGGGCGTGATTGAATGCCCCCATACCATGTTATACTGAGTGACCGACTGAAAGAGAACGTACAGTTATGAATGTAACTACTATTTCCTGAAGAATAAAAACAAGTGTTTAGTGAGTCCATGGGGTCAAAAGGTATTTCTGTCTAAAAAAAAGGCCTTACTTGCCTTGAATTGGTGAGATGATTCAACGGAACAGTTACATTTATTCCATCTGTCATGTTCTGCTCATTATTCTGTCTGGGTATGGCTGACATTTTCTAATTAACCTCAACCTTCCTCGGGACGCCTGGAACAATAGATCCAGATGACACAGAACCCTCGTGGAAAGTTGATCCGCACCCACGTTGAGAGACCTGCATAGATACGTCGCCTTGAGCGACAGGAAATGTGCACCACTCCATTTGAATAGATAATGGGCCAGGTCTAGGGGAGAGAGAAACCGCGTTTCTCCCTGCCTGTTGATGTACGCCACCATCGTCCTGTTGTCAGACCTTACCAACACATGCTGGCCATTCAACATAGGAAGGAAATGCCTCAGAGCTAGCAAAACAGTCAGTAGCTCTAGGTGATTGATATGCAGCACCCTTTGCACTATTGACCAAATCCCTCTTTCTGAGTAGCCCACTCACAGTGCTCCCCATCCCACTAAAGATGTGTCTGTCGTAATCACCCTACTCGGACCATGAGAACCCTTTGAAAAAGCAGTCACGGGTCTCTCCAAGGAGCCAACACCCTTATCAACGAAGGGGATACCTTGAGCAGCCGATGACAGGGGCGAGATTCATCCAGATGAGTAGCAATCATCCAGCACTGAAGTACCAGAGGCACCACAAGTATCATAGAGGCCATCAGACCCAAAAACCACAGGCAAAAATGAGTGCCCCAGCTGAAACTGTGCCAGACAGCAACCCCCCTCTGTTGGGACAAAAATGCATGATTCAGAACCGAGTCCAGAACGAGACCCAGAAATTGAATGTGCTGAGATGGAGTCAAACAACTCTGATCCCCTGGCACTGCAACGGTGCCAAAGCCGCCTCCACCACCATAGAACAGATGGGGTCGATGGGTAGAATGTATACAGTAGCACATGAAAATATGCATCCTTCAGCTCTATGGACGTGAATCAATTGCTGGGACGCACTGACTACAATAGTGTGAGAATTTGGAACTTACAATCTTGAGGTACTTGTTTAAAACACACAAGTCCAGGATGGGACTACGAAGTACTGGTTGTACCAAAGGCTCTGTACTTCTGATGCAGGGAACCACCCAAATAGCCTGCTTTTGAAGTAGAGAAGAAATATCCTGTCAAGACAAGAGCTAGGACCTCGGGGACCATTGAAATAATGACGCCACGGATGCATAGTGAACTGCATACCGTTCCCCTAGTCACCATCCTCATCACCCATGATGAAACTGTGCATTCCCACTGGATGGAACACCAGGTTCCTCAGCATCCAGTAACCTGCCCTCATTAACCGCGCTGCTTGGGAGCACTGTTGCCAGAATAAATGCTTGCGGAAGATGGCCTCTTGTTGTAGAAACTGGCTCATCCATATATCTGCTTGTCCCTCTCAGGAATCTCAAGAACTTCGGCTTTTATTTGGAAGAACGGTGATATTATTAACCCCCTTCTTAGCTTCAGGAGCGAAGTAACTTGCCACTCATTGGCGAAATCTTTAAACAGGGGTAAGTGATGCTTCACCGCTGCAGGGACAGGAGGTAAATACCTTCCCCCAAAACTGGAGGAACTCCGCTGCGGGGGAGAACACGCCATCAAAGGCCCATTTACCACCACTGGTTCATTCTCCCTACTAAATCCAAAGTCGGGGTTTCAGGCTAACCCAGACTGATGTCATTTGATTCACACTCTAAAAGCCTTCCAGAGCCAATTGGGGATAGTATATCATCCCCAGAATCTAGACTCTGAACTGCCAGAGAAACTGTAATGAGCCACAGTCAGCTGGGATGACACCACTATCAACTCCGACCACCAATCTTCCTCACAAAGTTAGCCCTACTCCCAATGGAAGTTGAACCAAGCCGGAGACATTGGTCACACAAACTGGTTTGAGCCAAGGCAACTTGAGCGTGTTTCCACAGGCAACAGGACAGCACTCAAGTTTCTTTAATTTTAATTGTGAAAAACATGCCATAGGGCATGGTCGGAGATTCAAACTTGTCTGGTTAGCCGTTTTGAACTTATTCTTACCACTGGCAATCCTTCTCAAGCAAGAAAGCAGTGACTACACAAGCAGAGCAAAAAGTAGATATCTTGTAGCAAACATAGAAAACGATACCAAGACACAGAACATGCAACTCTAGGGGGATGAGTACTTTCTCCTCAGTAACAGACACCTAAGTCTAGGCGAACCTCGTAGCCTTTGTGTGCTTGAAAAGTTTGTAAATTATGTGACATGTTCTTCATGTAGGCGAGCTGAAAAGCGAAGAACTGAGGAAATGGATGCAACCCTTGGTATTATAGAAAGGAAGGTGGGGCTTCCGAAGGCGGGCTCGGCATCCATTGACCCGTAGGTGTGATTTCAGTTCATTTCAGGTGAATAGGATTGGTTGTTGACTACCCATAGTTTGTTATACAAATTGACCGACTGAAAGGGAACCGGAAATTAGTTAGTATTTTTTTATAGCTCTGCTTTGTTCAGCCACTCCTATGGGAGAAATTGGCGGGAAATAATGGCTTTTTGGACACATGCCGAAAATAAAGTCTGAGGTTAGCATATATAATCGTATATGTTTTGTTTTGTGAGATAATATAATCAGGTAACATGACCTTGATAAATCTGAAGCCTTTATGTACTTTACGTACTTTATGTGCTTGTTTTGATTACATAAATGATTTTTAAAAATCACAAAAAGTGACATTAGCTGATGAATGTATAAGATCTCCTAGGCCTGTGTTTACTACAGACCTTATTTTTCAAAAAACCTACGAAACAAAAACTCCATTAATTTCCCTTTTGTCTAAAATTGCTACTGTACTGGTTGCTGTTGTTACAAGAAGAGTAATTCAAATACTATACTGCACAATATTGATTCCAGTATTCCTGTCATACATAAATTCAATAAGATGAAGGTGAAAGGTTTTTATTCAGTTTTTATTCATAACAATAAAAAATGAATTGTCATGAGTATCTCATTTCAGTATAGTAATATACATTATACTGAAATACATGTATACATACACTTATCTTAAGTGTTTTGTACTGTATGATAACTGAGCTTCATTACAATTGTATTAATTTCTACCTTGGTCACAAACAATATGGACATGAAATGTGCTCACGTTGGTTTAAAAAAAGGTGCTGTTTGTGTATGAAGTTGTTAAGTGCTTGTCCTGTAAAAATGGATTGAGGGTTGAGGATAATAGTCAGTTGATTTTTTTAAATAACAGCGGAGAGGGAAAGCATAAGCTTTAAAGTACATTTTCAGCAATTCTACAAGTTTTGCCATGAGACAGAGAGAAGATGTTACAATTGTTTATAACTACATTCATGCAATTCCTCTCATTTTGCTATATGGCGGAGAGAAAAATAAGCAGTTTTACAGCTAATTTCCTGCAATTCTACACATATTTCCAAAGGAGAGAAATATTTGATATCTGAGTGAGAGTGACTAACAAAATCAATGGGGGCCCCTGGTTGGTAATTCAACCATGATTACGACAAGTTTAGATAAATGGCTGACTTACTTACCAATAAAACAAATGTTTGCTGAGATGGGGTAATTGAGTGACTGTCAGTGACTGACATTACAAGAGAAGAACTGCTGATGTAACATTTAGAAGTTGCTACTATTCTAACTCTCAACAGTAAGTCAAGAGTAAGTTAAAACCCAAACTGAATTCCCCCCCCCCAAAAAATCAATATATTTGTTATTGTTTTTGTAAATTGCTCCGCTGTTGCCCATCCCTGGTATACAATGCTTTCCTCCCTGTGACATAGTCTCACAGCGAATCTGTCCGTCACCTGGAAAAATGTGCAGACATGCTTTTCACCATGCCCTTGATTCCAGCTGGCTTCTTTATGGCAGACATGCTTTTCACCATGCCCTTGATTCCAGCTGGCTTCTTTATGGCAGACATGCTTTTCACCATGCCCTTGATTCCAGCTGGCTTCTTTATGGCAGACATGCTTTTCACCATGCCCTTGATTCCAGCTGGCTTCTTTATGGCAGACATGCTTTTCACCATGCCCTTGATTCCAGCTGGCTTCTTTATGGCAGACATGCTTTTCACCATGCCCTTGATTCCAGCTGGCTTCTTTATGGCAGACATGCTTTTTTTTCACCATGCCCTTGATTCCAGCTGGCTTCTTTATGGCAGACATGCTTTTCACCATGCCCTTGATTCCAGCTGGCTTCTTTATGGCAGACATGCTTTTCACCATGCCCTTGATTCCAGCTGGCTTCTTTATGGCAGACATGCTTTTCACCATGCCCTTGATTCCAGCTGGCTTCTTTATGGCAGACATGCTGTTCACCATGCCCTTGATTCCAGCTGGCTTCTTTATGGCAGACATGCTTTTCACCATGCCCTTGATTCCAGCTGGATTCTTTATGGCAGACATGGACTCAGGTATCCTGTCTATTACTCCGTGAAACATCATCAGGACACTCTGGTAGTTCTCAGCAGCTGAAACCTCATAGAAGTGGCAGTCTGTTGTGAGGGCTAGCGGTCTACCCTCCTTACTTAGGACTGTCTTTCTGTGAGGAGTCCCTCTTATTGCCCACAATCACTATGGGAACCTTGTCCATGCAAGTAAAATGGGACTCATTCATGCCAATGACAACCAGGCGCTTCTCTGCAGTAAAACTCACTATACTACGGGAAAATGGCAGCATCATATACTGTATCTGTGTCTACCATAAAGGCATCTATTAAAGAAGCCTATGAATAACTGAACTGCTCTGTTTAAGATGCAAAATATTCTCAATGCTTGCAGTCATTTCAAAGGACTGAATACAGTAGCTTTGCCTATTTTCATGTAAAACAAAAAAATAGTCGGACATCATCATCATTAAACAGCTTAACACACTGGATGTGTTTCTCATACTGACTTGGGTATTGCAGAACTACATGTTGTTGACATAGTGTGAACTCCATGTGTTTGCTCAAATATGCAGTTTTGTACAGCTCCATGTCTCTGCATCCACAGTACCTGGAACAATAGCTGACTACATTGAAACACTGTGTTGTCTTCCAAAGGTAGTTTTGATAGGTAATGTGATCAGAGAGAAAGGATTTCATGATCAAAGCCAGGCCTCTTGTCATTTACTACTTACGTAATAGTTGTTTGTGTGCTTGTACGTGTGTGAGTGTGTGTGCGCGTGCGTGTGTGTGGGTGTGCTCGACAGCACGTGCGTACATACTGAAAGTGCATGACTGTGTGTTTGTGTAATCTCTTCAGATCTCTGTGCAGTGCCGCCAGGCAGAGGCCTGACTCTGCCGTGTGTTCTGCTGCCTGTGTAAAAGCCCTCATTATCCCCCTGTGCATAGAGAGATGGCTTACAGAGCTGTCACAATACAGCAGTGTAGCGCTCACTGACAGACAGCTCCAGACCAGAAGCACCCGTCTCCTGTCACCTGACTAAAAGAGAGTTTAGATTATTTCACAAGCAACAGAATAACTGAAACCTAAAGGCTAATAAGTGCTGTTTATCTTGATTGATGCGAGACAAAGGGGACTTGCCAGAGTAAAGGATGTAATGGCGCTTTCTTAGCGAGTACCGCTTACCCTGATTTGGCTCACACCGAGTCTTAAAACCTGGACCTCTGCTTTTAATAGCAGACGTGACTGTCCTCCCAAAGCGTCTTACCAGTCGCGCCAGGTGAGGAGTAAGTTTCACACATCCCCATGTGCTACACCAGCATAGCAGTGCTTCAATATTCATTTGAGTTCATCATCATGTTTTGAGTTGAATAGCTGAAGAGAAATCATGCACTGTTATTGAAGTAAATTGACTAGCAGTGAAAGTACTCTGAATGTTCACCAATTAGAGGCAGTAGGGGTGGGAGCAGGATTATGGTTACCAGCTCCCTCAGTGTCAGAATGACTTCCTGGCCAGCAAGGAAGACCATAGTAAGTGTGCAGCCAGTGCACTTGTGGAGAACAGGTCTGCAGGGGGCCTTAATAATCTGCTGGGAAGTTCAGAAATGGCAAAGGGATATTGGATAGCTGGGATCTTTTAACAATTACTGCATATCTTCGGGTTTTTTTCTGCAGCCTCAACAGTTGTACAGTTCACACATTCCAGACCCCCTGCTGACCATGGTAACTCCTTTATTGGGAGGTTGAAAGTCAATGTCAGTGCAGGTTGGCATACAGTGCCTTAATGTTCGACTCAGGGGATTTTGATTGCACCCTATGAGATGAGGCCTAATACACTTCTGCCTAGTTATATAATGTTATACATATTAAAGTGTTAATCAGCAGTTCTCTCATTTTTTGGAAATTATAAATGAATGATATGTAACCAATGATTCTTGAAGAATATCATTTATAAATGCCTCATGAGCTTAGGTCAACTGTCGTACCCCATCAGAACACAAAATATAAGCTTGTTTTACTCCAATGTTTGTAAACAAAGTCAATGTGAACAAGAACTATATTGTCACGTCCTGACCATATAGAGCCTTTATTTTCTATGGTGGAGAAGGTCAGGGCGTGACTGGGGGGTTAGTCTAGTTCTGGGTTGTTTTTCTATGTTGGGGTTTTGGTATTATTCCCAATTAGAAGCAGCTGGCTATCGCTGTCTCTGACTGGGGATCATACTTACGTAGCATTTGTTCCACCTGTGGGTTATGGGATATTGTTAATGTTTGGAGTTAGTGCGTTTATTGTTTTTTGTTTTGTTAAGTTGGTCCGACCATTATTATGAAAATCGTGACATATATATAGCCCAAAATGTCGATGTCATGGATATCATGAATTTGTACATTTCTCCAGCTCCATTCCTCAGCTTTTTACCAAACAGGGGAAGGGAGCCTACTTTGTTATTGTTTATACTGCTGATTGATTCTTTGAAGTCATTAAAGTCATTTTAAAGGCCAAGTGCAGTCAAAAACATGCTTTTCCTGTGCATGATATATATTCTCCACACTATGATGTTGGAATAATACTGTGAAATTGATGATAATGTCATTTTAGTGTAAGAGCTGTTTGAAAATACCTCTTAAAATTTCAGCCTGTTGTGGTGGGATTAGGACTGTTGCGGTGACATATTATTTGTAGTCACGTTGTGTAAGTTGGAACCGGTGTTTTTCTGGATCAAACGCGCCAAATAAATTGACATTTTGGATATATATCGACGGAATTAATCGAACAAAAGGACCATTTGTGATGTTTATGGGACATATTGGAGTGCCAACAGAAGAAGCTCGTCAAAGGTAAGGCATGAATTATATTTTTATTTCTGCGTTTTCTGTCGCGCCTGCAGGGTTGAAATATGCTTCTCTCTCTTTGTTTATTATGGTGCTATCCTCAGATAATAGCATCGTTTGCTTTCGCGCAAAAGCCTTTTTGAAATCTGACGTATTGGCTGGATTCACAACAAGGGTAGCTTTAATTTGCTATCTTGCATGTGTGATTTCATGAAAGTTTGATTTTTATAGTAATTTATTTGAATTTGGCTCTCTGCATTTTTACTGGCTTTTGGCCAGAGAGGTTTTAAGTAAAGTTGTTTTTCTGACTGAAGCCTCTCTGTCTCTGTGTCAATCTCTGCACGCTCAACCCAACACCCCACGCTTTACCACATATGGTGGAGAATGCGGGCACTTCAATAGATTTGGGTGCCGTCGGGTCGAGTGTGCAGAGATTACCATGGAGGAGCTGGTGGCTCAGTTCATCCTCAGCCAGCAGAAGCAACCGGCTCTCCAGGAGCAAGCGCCGGAGGAACAGCACCAACAAAACCTGTTAGCGGAAGTAGCCCAGTTGAAGGTTGGGAGGGCTCAGGAGTCTGGCCCAAATAGGTTCTTGGTTCAGTTAAGGGAGGAAGATGACGTGGAGTCGTATCTGTGCACCTTCGAGTGGATGGCACAGCGGGAAGGATGGCCCAAGCCCCAGTGGGCCAGCCTGTTGGCAACCTACCTCTCTGTGAAGGTCCAGAAGGCCTACTTTGATTTGAACACTGACCAGGCTGTGAAATATGAGGGACTCAAACGGGAGATACTAAGCCGTTGTGGGTTCAATCTCGCATGCTGTACACAACTGGTCAACGACTGGGCCTTTGACCCCACCCTGTCCCCCCGTGCGCAGATGAGCGACCTGGTGCGGCTGACCAAGGGCTGGCTACTAACGCAAGTACAGTCCCTCCCGATGCTCGACAAACTCATCCTGGATAAATACCTTCGGGCCCTACCCTACGAGATGAAGAAGACGGTGAGCATGCAGAACCCCCAGAACCTGGAGAAATTGAGGAAGGCGACCAACACAAAGAGAGGCGAGGAGCTGAAGGGGGCCCTGACTGAACCAGCCGAGGCTGGGAAGCAGGAGGGTGACCCAAACGGACGACGCCGGCAGCTGCTGGACCACAATCAGAGACGCTACTATGAGTGCGGTGAGCCAGGGCACCTCCCGTGGAGCTGTCCCGGCCGGGAGGAGGCCATGCCCTTCGCACTCCCCAGCTCGGGGATAACCCGGATGGTGAGTTACGTCACCTCCTGTTGGGCGCACACCGAGACAGCTCCTCCGATGGTTCCGCTACAAATCGATGGCATCGACACCAGCGCTCTGCTGGACTCCGGCAGCATTGTGACCCTGGCCCACCCGCAGTGGCTCACATGAGAGGGGAAGGAGGAACCGGGGGACGAGGAGGTGACAATGCCCTCTGTACACGGGGACACAAAGAGGTACCCAACAGTGGCCGTGAGGATAACCACCCCAAAGGGGGAGTGCCAGATGCGCACGGGAGCTGTGCCTAACCTACCCGTATCCATTCTCCTCGGTCGAGACTGCCCTCTCTTCCAGGCACTGTGGAGGAGGGACCTGGGGAGGCGAGCACGGGAGGTAGGAAGAAAAGGAAACAAGACGGTGGCCTGTGCCATCCAACCCCCACCACAAGAGGTGCCCACTGGGCCCGAGTCGGACCCGGAGAAGGGAGACCATCCACAAACTGACGGGCTGGTGGAACGCTTCAACCACGAGAGTTCCAACTCGGTGAGAAGGTCTTGGTGCTGATCCCTACCACGGAGAATCAATTCCTGGCTATGTGGCATGGGTGCTACGCCATCGTTGAGCGGGTAGGCGACATCAACTATAAGGTCCGCCAACCGGGGCGGAGAAAACCCCTCCAGCTTTACCATGTGAATTTACTGAAGAAATGGCACTCACGCGAGGCGCTGTGCTTAATGTGGACCCGGCCACAACAGGGCCCGCCCTTGGTCGAAGTGGCAATGGGGGAAGATCTCAGCCCGACCCAACAACAGGAGCTCAGAGAGTTGGTCCAGCGGAATACGGTCATGTTCTCCGAGGTGCCGGGGCGCACGGACCTCGTGGAACATCAGATCCACACCCTTCCGGGAGAAAAAGTGCGTAAACGGCCATAACGGATACCAGAAGCCCGGAGGGTGGCGGTCCAGCGGGAAGTGACAACAATGTTAGAAATGGCGGTACTGGAGGAGACACACAGTGAGTGATTTAGCCCTATAGTGCTGGTTCCGAAACCAGATGGAACCTTCCGCTTCTGGAATGATTTCAGGGGCCTGAACGAGGTCAGTACGTTAAATGCCTATCCCATGCCCCGGGTGGGCGAACTGATCGACCACTTGGGGATGGCGAGATACGTCAGCACCTTGGACCTGACGAAGGGGTACTGGCAGGGGGGGGAATATACCACTACCGGGTTCTGCCTTTCGGGCTCCACAGGGCAACAGTGATATTTCAGCGGCTCATGGACCGAGTCCTGCGGCCGCACAGTGAGTATGCAGCGGCTTATCTAGATGACATAATTGTGCACAGTGACAATTGGGAGTCACATCTGTGTAAGTTACTGGCCGTGGTTGATGCGCTAAGGGATGCAAGTCTGACTGCGAACCCCCACAAGTGCAAGCTACACCAAAGTGGAGTACCTGGGATATCAGACCGGGAGGGGAAATGTGAAATCCCAAGAAAAAAAATGGCTGCCATTAGGGGATGTCCGGTCCCCTAAACCAAGAGGCAGGTAAAGTAATTCCTGAGATTACTACAGTAGATTTGTACCTAACTTTGCCGCAAAAGCTTCTCCCCTGACAGATTTAACAAAGGCACGACTACCCCAGACAGTGCGATGGACAGAGGACACAGAGGCGGTGTTCCAGGCCCTGAAGGATGATCGCACCCGGTACTCGTCACCCCAGACTTCTCAAAAACCTCCTGGTCCAGACAGGCGCGTCTGACACCGGGGTAGGGACTGTTTTTTCCCAAGAGGGAGAGGAGCACTGCATCATATATGTCAGCAGGAAGCTCCTCTCGAGGGAGAAGAAATACTCAATTGTCGAGAAGGAGTGCCTCGCCATGAAGTGGGCCCTGGACACCCTCATGTATTACCTCCTCGGGGAGGAAGTTCACCCTGATTACTGACCATGCCCTCCTCGTGTGGATGGCACAAGGTAAGGACACGAATGACCGTGTCACCCGCTGTCCTTACAGCGATTCTCTTTCTCTGTCATCCACAGGTCGGGGGCCCAGCTAAGTGGAGGTTATTAGAGGAAAGTGCCAACCAGCCGTAGAGGCTAAATAAAAGGAGCACGATGGCAAACCGCGGGAGAGACGGACACCAATTAAGAGAGAGAAGGAAGACTGAGCAAAACCTAAGTAATTTTTTTGATATATTTATTTTCTGTCTTAAGTAAAGTTGTTTTTCTGACTAAAGCCTCCCTGTCTCTGTGTCAATCTCTGCATGCTCAACCCAACACCCCACGGTTTACCACACATGCCATAGGCTTGTTCATTTGGCAGAAAGGATATGCTTGTACCTTAAGTCCCACGCCATTTTTTTGGAAGCACAGAGTCTAGAATGTCATTGTATGCTGTAGTGTTAAGATTTACCTTCAATGGAACTAAGTGGCCTAGACCGAACCATGAAAAACATCCCCAGACAATTATTCCTCATCCACCAAACTTTACAGTAGGCACTATGCATTGGGGAAGGTAGTATTCTCCTGGCATCTGCCAAACCTAGATTCATCCGTCGGACTGCCAGATGGTGAAGTGTGATTTATCACCCGGTTCCGGGTTGGAGCGAGCGGTCGCATTCGCACTTCGCTCTGCAGGTTGTATAACTTTTTCATCACATTTCATTATAGTACAACGGTTGATTTGTCTAATCTTAGCAATTCTTCTTAGCTAGCTACATAGCCGTCCTTGTATCAGAGATAATTGCATAATTATCGTATTTCGTCGCCCTAACGTAGCCTTCACTGCTATTCGCCCAGGAGCTAGCTAACGCTAGCTAACGCACACAGATTAGCATCACTGTAGTGCTATTCACTCAACTGTACGACTTGATTAGTTTAGTGTTAGCTAGCTACATAATCTTAGCAATTCTTCTTAGCTAGCTACATAGCCGTCCTTGTATCAGAGATAATTGCATAATTATCGTATTTCATCGCCCTAACGTAGCCTTCACTGCTATTCGCCCAGGAGCTAGCAACGCTAGCTAACGCACACAGATTAGCATCACTGTAGTGCTATTCACTCAACTGTACGACTTGATTAGTTTAGTGTTAGCTAGCTACATAGCTGTCTTTGTTTCCAAGATAATTGTGTAGTTTAGTGTGTGTAGCCTTGGAGTGATTATCTTAATTCACTGAGGTTCGCTAGCCAGCTATTTGTCGTCCTTAACGTAGGAGACTCTGCTAGCTAGCCAACAGCTAACAGCTAACAGCTAGCCAACGTCACCACACGGCTACTGATTCGAATTCAATCACCGGTCAGGGAGTATCACATTTTCATTTCATTACAGTACAACGGTTTGATTTGTTTGATCGTAGCTAGCTACATAGCTAGCTACATAGCCGTCTTTGTTTCAAAGATAATTGTGTAGTCTAGAGCGATTTCCTAGGTTAGCTAGCCAGCTATTGTCGTTCTTTTAACTCAACGTAACGTAAACAACAATGCTAGCTAGCCAGCTAGCCCCGAATAGCAGCACTGTAGAAATTAGTACACTCAACGGAACGACTTGATTAGTGTAGTGCCAACAACGCAGCTACTGCCAGCTAGCCTACTTTAGCAGTACTGTATCATTTTAATCATTTTAGTCAATAAGATTCTTGCTACGTAAGCTTAACTTTCTGAACATTCGAGACGTGTAGTCCACTTGTCATTCCAATTTCCTTGCATTAGCGTAGCCTTTTCTGTAGCCTGTCAACTATGTGTCTGTCTATCCCTGTTCTCTCCTCTCTGCACAGACCATACAAACGCTCCACACCGCGTGGCCGCGACCACCCTAATCTGGTGGAGTTCCA